>NC_086321.1:331272250-331577550 GCF_036172605.1 Pelobates fuscus
ATGCTCTTGCAGGGTCTAGCAAGCGATTAACATAGCAGGGGATAAGAAAATCTTAATTAAACAGAACTTGCAATAAAGAAAGCCTAAATAGGGCTCTCTTTACAGGAAGTGTTTATGGAAGGCTGTGCAAGTCACATGCAGGGAGGTGTGACTAGGGTTCATAAACAAATGGATTTAACTCCTAAATGGCAGAGGATTGAGCAGTGAGATTGCAGGGGCATGTTCTATACACCAAAACTGCTTCATTAAGCTAAAGTTGTTCAGGTGACTATAGTGTCCCTTTAATAAAAAACTAGATTTGCAAAAAATAAATAAACATGTTCAGTTAACAGTAGATTTTTGTAGAAATTGTTTATTTTTAAAAAATGGTAAATGTTCAGAATATCGGTAAGTTATCGGCTATCTGCCTGAAAGTTCACAGATTATCGGTATCGGCTCAAAAAAAAAAAAATCAGTATCCGTGGATCCCTAGTATTTTCTATATTGATCATACTACTGAGTGTTCGAGTCCTTTATCTACTGGAAATGAATACACATTACAATTAATTTTATAGCATCACGTGCCCAAATGTTTGTGTAAACCAGCTGCTCATAATAGAACTACCTGCATGCTTCATGATCAGATTTACACAGTTCAGCTTTACCGATTGCTGCGTTTAGCATTCATACGTAGACAAACAGAAAAAATCAATGATGTATGCATGTTTCTGTGCATATATATACACTTAAGTGGACCTAGCATGCCCATTTTTTTTTTACATAAATCAATACTGTACAAAATGCTGAATGTGTCTACTATTAAGAGCTTTTAAGCCATTCAGCAGTTCTTGATATTTCTACAAATTGATATCAACCTGTACGCCTTGAAAATCTTTATGCGGCTGCAGTATATTCAAGTGAAGACTTCTAGTCTTAAAGGCTCCCTTCAATAATTGTGGGCACGCCTATGCAGTTGTACTTAAACACTAAAGGAAACTCCATAACACCTTTATGAATGTTTTCTTTGTTGTCTGCGTTGGACAATGACCCCCAACTTATGTTGCCAGGCCTACCACTCTGATGGCAGTAATTAAAATACAGTCACCAGGAAGATGGTGTGCCGTCTATTATCTAATTGATATAAGAATAGCCTAGGGCTGGAGTTAAGATATGAACCACCCAAAGCAAAAATCATCCTTGTCGCCACCATGTCTTCCCTTTGCCTTTTTCCCCATCTTTTTTCTTCCTTATTTAGTCCCTCTGCTAACCTCCCTTTAATTCTTCCTCCCAGTGTAATGCTTGTGTCTATTTGTCTCACATCACACATCTCTTGCCCACCATTTCTCAGCCAATGTCTCTCCCCTTTGTCATGTTCATTCTAACAAGCATTATTGCTCCATAGTCTTAGTGTGTGTGTGATGAAGGGTGTGCTTAATTTCATTATTCCTTTAAGAATATTTAATAGCCCACCAGAGGTGTTGGCCATTAGCTTTCTCTGCATTGTGAGGGTTGCAAGGCTGGTCAGAGAGACATTTCTGGATCTCTCCACTGACCCATGCAGCAAAAGGGCCTCATGATGCATAATTTGCCTCAATGTAGTGTCAGTACTGGAAGTACCCTGGGCTCTAGAACCACCTACATTACAGTTGTTATGGATCTACACTAACCTTTGTATAGTCAAAGAGTGATCATTTACTAAAAGTCTGCCTGGGTAGATTCTCATGTATAACATGAAATTTCTGTGGCCAAAGCAGTCGTGCATATTTCCTTGGTTTGGACTTCTTTAAAAAAAAAAAAAAAAATCATGCAGAGAATTGTGTGAAATGTAGACTAACCGTTAGTGGGGTACGGTTGGGCACCCCTGCTTTAGGTAGTAATAGATAGGGATACACAGACACACCAGTATAAGGGTATCACTGTATGTTAATTAGATAAATCCAAAGTCTCTGTCAGGATTGCATCCCAGGAGGGCCATGTGATATTAATGTGATATTGTGATATTAAAAGGAACATCTCAATGAAGCGGTATGGGTGCAGTCTGTCATTTTTTTTTTTTTTAATTCTTTATTTTTGCAGTGCTTAAATTTTGACAAACATGCTTGTATCGCCACGATAGCTGGTACAAGCAGATGAAATAATACATATTATACAACATCTTGGCGATCATTAACAGCACTTTTTTTTTTTTTTTTTAAAAGCTTAGTAAACGATATGGCGTAGGTAGAGTTAAGGAGCATGAGTATCGGCATGCATATCATTACAAGCATGGCAGGTGATAAACAAACTAAGCATGCCATATAGTTACATTTGAGCATTATAAGCAAAACTTGTGAGGATCAGGCTAAATAGATAAAACATTGCTAGTAATCCGGCTGCTTAAGCGTTAATCAGAATGGAATAACATGCTGGAATGATCATGACACAGGAGGCGTTATTCAGTAATCAGACAAGCTGTAATGTTAACTGCAGGTGAGAGTCCCAATAGACGAGTGTGTGAGGCTGATGTTCTAATCATCTGACCTGTACCTCGTGGCAGCGGGCCAGTGCTTCGGTGGTATGGTAGGTTCAGCCGATGCCCCGTTTGAATAGAGGTGTTGCGGTTGGAGAGAAAGTCTGACTGGAAGCCGCCTTAGTCGCCTGTTTGTGAGTAAGTGCAGTCCCTTGGGTAGGCTTGCTCAGGGGTGCTGTGGACATGCAGTAGGGATCTGCCTTGTGTCTCCGTGACTTCTTGAGTGGACTTTCCCCCTGGTGAGTGCTGGCCCTGGGGAGGGCGATGGAGCTGCATAGGGGTATTCCCTGCTGGGGAGTAGGGCGACTCGCCGCTTGTCTGGGTCTTCGGTTTGGATGGTTGTATCGGGTCGTCCGCCTCCTCCTTCCCGCCCACCTAGCTTTGCCGGTGCTCTGTTTAGGAGCTGCGGGTTTCAACACTGTCTCTCCATGAGGTGTAGCTGGCGGGGTTTCATCTCCGGTGCCCCCCTGGGAGTAAATTTTAGCCCAAAAGGCGGCAAACAAGCAATCCAGTGCAGTCTGTCATTTAAACCCTGCAATATAAAACCAAGCATTTTTTAATTTTTTTTAGAAAGTGATCTGGGTGCCTTTAAGGGTCCTTTAAGAAAATTTAACTAGGGAGGCCTGCAAACATGTAAGCATAGTCAGATAAATTGTGATTCTTTAAAGGGACATTATAGTCACTCCAACCACTTCATCTCAGTGAAATGGTCTTGATGCCGTGTCCTGCAGTGTAAAACATTACAGTTAATTAGAAACTACAATGTTTACATTCCATGGTTAAGTTCACCTCTAGTGGCTGTAAGTATGACAGCCACAAGAGGTGCTTCCATTGCACCGACCAAGTAAAATTGTTCACGTGATGCGAAAGTCCCCATAGGGAAGCATTTTTTTTTTGTAAATATGATTTTTATTGTTTTCAAATAAATTTTCAACGTGTGATAGCATGTCGAGACTCGCAGGTCCCAAATAAAACTTTCGGTAGGTATTGTCAACAGTTGTATGAATTCACAGTGTTGTATGGGCACATGCGCCTCTATGTAGTAGGGACTCGCAGGACCCTTGCGAAGTACATATGAACTATTGCCCTTTGGCTTATATAACATTACGATTCATTTTAGAACTGCGTGTAGGTTCTGAGTTCTCTTCCCTGATTTGTCCCAGCTTCTTGAATCAGTGAGATCATATATCCTCATTAGTAACTATATCTCATATCCTTTGTATTGTGTCTGTGTGTGTGTGTCTTTGTTGTTGTGGCCCTCATCTGATTGTAGCGTGTGGTGGGTCCCGAGACTGCCGGGGTCCGTGTATCATCTGCTCCGTGACCCTGTCCTTCGCGTATGTCGCTTACGTGTTGCATCCCTCGTCCTAGGGATATGTGATGTGCCTCCTGTTCCCTTCTATGGCGGGGGTCCGAATTTCCTGTTGGATGTGTGTCCCGTCCCCTCCCTACTATTCCTTTCAGGGATTATGTATCACGTCTGTCTTGAGGATGTCCCGGATGTAACCCTCTCTTTGGTGGTGTGTGTGGGGTTAGTATGTATTTGGGGTCGCACCCCCCGTCTAAGCGGGGGGTGAGGGTCCCAGCCCCGGCATTATGGGTTTATGGTGTGGTATCCCTGTGTTGGGGATTCGTTCCCTCCTGTAGTCTGTGTTCGTGAGGCTGTTGCATATTAAAATCAGGGTAGAGTTGTAATCGTCTCATAGAAATCTGATGTGGTAGATTTTAGTATCCAGTGTGTCCAGGTGTTGAGGTATTTTTGGAAGGTGTCATTTGCGGTGTTGTGGAGTTCCTCAAGGGATCTGAGTTCCTCCATTTGTGTGAACCATATCCTGAGGGGAGGGGTGACTGGTTGCTTCCAGAATTGGGGTATCAGTGCCTTGGCTACATTCAGAATGCGAATAGTGAGTGATCTTTTGTATGCGCTCTTAGTGGTCTGGGTGTGATGTAGCAGCATTGCTGCCGGGGTGAATGGTGGCGGATCATCTGTGTATTGGCAAATGATTTTGTGTATAGTTTTCCAGTAAGGGGTTATCTTGTTGCAGTCCCACCATATATGTAAGAGGGTGCCCTGTTCCTCCTCGCATCGCCAGCATTGGGGGGAATGTGTCGGGATTCGTGTATGTAGTGTTGCGGGAGTGTAGTACCAGTGGGTCAATAGCTTGTATGCCGTTTCCTGAGTCTTACTAAAGCTTGAACAGTGATGTGTGAGATAGCAATTTTTTTCCCATTCATCTTTATCCATTGTGTGGCCTAGTGTTGCCTCCCATTTCCCCATAAATCGTGGTTGTTCTGTTGGCGTAAGTGTTAGTAGGAGGGTGTATAGGACGGAGATTCCATGTGCCAGTGGGTGAGGATCCATGCAGAGAGTCTCGAAAGTGGTGGTTGCCCTCGTCAGTATGGGACCCTGTGGGAGGGAGGTTATGGGAAGCATTTATTTAAAGTGTGCATGGTGCTCATTGCGCGGTCCCCAATACTCCTTTATGAAGAGTGTTGGATAGGACATTGGTGGAGGAGACCCTATCTCCTCCATGACATCACTTAAAAAATAACTGAATTTCTTAATTTCTCATACTTTTTTAGATTTTACTCATATTAAATGTAATTCATATATAAATATTTGATATGAAATGAAAGCACTGATATATAATAAGTGTGGGTAATACTTAATATGAAAGAGGTGAATTATGGTCAGGGCCGTCTTTAATATTGATTGGACCCTGGGCAAGCATCTGCTTGGGCCCCCTGGTCATGCAATCACTCCCTCCACCCCAACCTAGAGGCGAAACTAATGTAGAGAGTGCCTTGGTGCAAAAAAAAAATCCAGGCCTGCCCTGTAGCACAAGAGTAAAGAAAAGACAGATCCCCATCTGTCATACAACTCCTGCGATGCTATGCCAGGTGGGGATCTACCATCCTTGCAAGGTTGTATTTTTGAGCAGTGTTTGTGCAATTGAATGTCAGCATGCTATTGTACAGAGTGTATGTGTGCATGTAGGGGTGTATTTGTATGTACTGTTACCATTGGAATGCAGTGGTTTACTTGTGTGTAGTGTTTGCGTTTGAATGCAGGGATGTGTGATTGTCTGTAGTGTTGGCTTTTAAATGCAGGTGTACTGTTGTGTGTAGAGTTGGTGTTTGTATATAATTTTAGCATTGTAATACAGGAATGTGTTTGCATGTAATGTTTGTATTTGCATGCAGGGGGTGTTTGGATGTAGAGTTGTGCTTTAAATGCATATGTACATTTGTGTGTAGTATTGGTGTTTCAGCAAACTGGTGTGTTTGTATGTAATGTTTGTGTTTGCAGGGCTTTGTTTGCATGTTGTGTGCTTTCTATAACACATATACATATACACATTAACACGCAGATACACACATAAGCACACTGACACATGCTCACAACTTGACACATACTGGCACATACATACACACACACTCAGATACACACCCTTAAAATGCTGGGATGTATGCATTACCACACACTCAGATGCACACTTACACACACCGACACATACATACACACACACACACACACAAACACACACACAGATACACATACACACTGGCACACAAGTACACATACACAGGTATACATACACACAGAAACACTGACACACAGAAAAACACAGCCAGATACACACACTGACACAAACACAGCCAGATACACACAAGGACACAAACACAGCCATATACACACACACACATATGTGTACATTTACATATTTTAATCTCTGCCTTCTAGCAGCTCTTGGACAGCAACTCCCAGCAACCAATATAATGTCTCAACTCTGTTCTTACATACCATGGTCCAGAATTTGGCAAAAGTGACATTTGGAAATGGTGTACAGCCTTTGATAACACTTGATGCAATAATATGTTAAAATAAATACTTTTTACATTTATATTTAATAGGGAACTGCCAGGTTCTTCTAGGATTTTTAACATGTACTTAGTCCCTGTGTGTTACATTACAAACACCAACACATGAATAAAAGTGATATCAGAAATAAGCAAAACAAAAAACAAACAATATTTAGCCCCCCTCCTGTCTGCTTACCTTTTGGGTACAGAGGGGTGGCTTCCCTGGGGGCCAGTGGGAGCTTGCTGGCCCAGGCTGATGGGAGTCTGCATTCAGCTTTCTCAGTCCCTCTCCCCCACAATGCTTCTTTCTCCTCCATGTGGTGTGTACCCCCTCCCCAGCGGCACTGAGAAGGAAGCGATCTGACCTCACTTCCTCCCAGCATGCCACGGGGAAGAAAAGGGATCACAGGGCAGTGTGTGCGGGGGCTAGCAGTGAGTATGTATTCAGCCAACCAACATATTACAGGGCCCTGGTCCGGAGCAGTATTAAAGGGCGGTGGCCCCTGATTACCTCAGGTGCTGCAGGGGGCCCATGGGGTAGCTGCCTTAGGGCCCCCAGGAGTAACTGGGCCCAGGGCAGCTGCCCTTTTTGCCCCTCCTTAAAGACGGCCCTGATTATGGTTGAACCACATATAGCACAAATTCCAGGTTTTGTTTACGTTTTGTTTTGATCACAACTTGTACAATTCGCTCCGTCCTTAAGGGGTAAAAGCTCCAATGTTAACCTATAGGCAGCCCCTGGAGGGTTATTCGGACTGCCTCGAACAGCCCCAAGTGGGCTATCTTATAACTTGAGAAATGCTACTTAAATGCACTTTTATTTATTTTTTTAAATTCTTTATTTTTGATCTGCATAACAGTACAATCAAGCCTGCAATGCCCCAACAGCATTTGCAGTCATGCCAATGACAAATCTATACAATTGTAGGACATGTGGTGATACTGCACATTTTTTAAAGCGTAAGAGTATATATGAGGGAGCTGGTACATTTCAAGTTAGTTACTTAAATGCACTTTTAACCAACAAAATAAAGAATATGTGAGTCACTAACTGCAAAAGTGACCAAGATGTAGATTAAGTCATTAAGGAGTTAAAGGATAACTCAAAGGTGCTGCTAGACATAGGTTTATGAGCCATAATTATTATTATTATTATTATTATTATTATGATATTTATAGAGCGCCGTCAAATTCCGCAGCGCTTTACAATGGGTGGACGAACAGACATGTAGTTGTAACCAGACAAGTTGGATACACAGGAACAGAGGGGTTTAGGGCCCTGCTCAATGAGCTTACATGCTAGAGGGAGTGGGGTAATGAAGCCCATGGAACAACGCAGTAGGAGGAGTGGGCCTTGACAGAGCCAGGAAGTGGGCAGGTGCTAGTGTTTGGGGGTTGGATTAGTTTAATGGAGCTTGGGGGCGGAGACAGGGAGTATAAAGAGCAGCCATTTTAGAATAGGGGCCATTTTAACCAGAGCCTTTCTTACCTGTAAATTGTGTCAGGTCGGCGAGGTTCTTTTCTTTGTCGTTTCTGCAGGATTATGGCGTCGCTAGATGAGATCCTGGATGGTGTTCGGGCAGCTGTGAAGGACAGAGGACTGGATTGGCTTCATCAGCAGTTGGGGACTGCCGGGCCTGCTCCTGCGGTACCGGCCCGTCGACCGGCGAGGAGGACGAGACCACCTCAGCGTTTGAGCCCGGGCACTGGGCCTGCAGCGCGGCGGAGGAGGAGCCCTTCGGCGGGATGTGGTGTGACCGACGGTCCGGGTGAGGCCCGGTCAACAGAGCCAGGCAGGCGCACGGCTCGCTCCGGTGGGCGCGGCAGCGGCCTGGCGAGGACGGCCGCACAGCGCATGGTGGCGGATGGATCTAAGCCACGCGGTTCCGCGGCTGGCAGGAGGAACGGTCCGGGCGGATCTCGGAAGACGGCCGGGACGGAGGCCAGGCCGGCTGGGAGTCATGTGAGCGGCGGCACGAAGCGGACACGTCCCGGTGAGTCAGCCACTAGTGCGAATGCTGGAGGGCAGGGGTGTGATGGTGATGGCGGATGTATGACGGCCCCTCAAGCTGTGGGGGGAGGCCAGGACAGCAGTGTGAGGGCAGGGACGTCTCAGGCTGAGGCAGGTCAGGGAGACAGAGGCAGGGACAAGGGGACCTCACAAGAAGCGAGTAGGTCTGGGCACACGGCAGGCTGCCAGGATAGCGGAGATGAATCGGACATGGGGCAGACGGCCGAGGAGAGGCCAGGCTCGGCACTGACAGTTGAGGGACAGGGTGCTCAAACTGTTAAGCTGGTTAGGGATGTCAGCGGTAGGCGGGAGGGCCCATCAGGCCGCTCCCAGGGTCAGCTTCATGACAGGGAGGCCTCAGGGAGTGAGTGGAGAGCAGAACGACGCTTCTCTGGCGTCAGGCGCAGCGTTTCGAAGAGCAGAGCAAGGAGTTCAGGGAGCAGGGAAGGATCACCTGCGCGGAGCGGGTGCAGCTTAGCAGGCTCATGTTGCAGGAGGCGTGATTCCAGGGATAGCATGAGGAGGAGTCAGCGGAGAAGATCGAGTTCGCCGGGAGAGAGGCTCAGTGATCGGTGGAGGGGATCATCTCGTGAGGGCAGTCGCCCTGCGAGACGCTGCGTTGCAGAGGAGGATTGGGAGGAACGTAGGGAGGAAAGGCGGGTGAGGAAGGTTCAGGAAAGACTACCCAGATTTCCTTCTCCCTACAGGTCTCGGAGCAATACCCCTACGGTCTCGAGGCGAGTCCAGGCGGATGGGAGTCGGCGACAACGGGATTCTCCGGTGCCTGAAAAGGTGGACGGAAGGACAGCGCCTCTGCAGCCAGCTACGGCCAGAGGTTCGAGTGGTGAGTTCTCACACACACACGACACCCAGGACAGTTGTTAAATGATTTAAGAACATTTTTAGATTCTTGGTCTGGGAAAGAGGGGTCGCCTGCGCAGTTCGGGAAGGTGTGGGCACGAGAGAGTAGCCGGGACATAGCTACAGGGCTCGGGGTTACACAGCTGTCCGTGCATGGCGGAGGTGAGTCCGGAGCCGGGGCTGATTTGTCTGGGTTGGAAGGAGGGGGCGAAGAGCGGGAGGTAGGTGATGTCCCGGATGCGGCGCGGGAGAATGTGCACGTGTCCTTCGCAGGCCCCCTCGGATGTCATTTAAAAATAGAAGTGAAGGAGAAGATAGGGAAAGGTGAGTTTGTGGAGATATTTTCCCTACTTCCCCTAGAGGAGTTTTTAGACTTGAAGGAGGAGGATAAGAAGGATGCTAAAAAGGAGGAAGAGGAGAAAAGGCGGAGGTATCGCAAGATACCTAAGACCTTTGGGAATTGGTTGAGGGCCTTCTGCATTCTAGCTAGCGTAATCGGGGAGAAGGCGCCGGGGCGTTGCTCAGAACTATTTTGTTATTTGGACGGGATAGGTGACGCGTACCGAACCTACGGAGGTTTGGCTTGGTGGAGGTACGACGAACAATTTCGTCAGCGGCTGGCAGCGAATGCGAGCATGCGGTGGGACCAAATGGACCTGCCGTTATGGATGCGCCTTATGATGGCCCAGAAGGCGGCGCCCTTTCCTGGGGCAGCCGGCACGGCCTCAGGGGCCGGGTCGGCTGGGCAAAAGAAAGGTTTCTGTTGGATGTTCAACGAAGGACATTGCAAATGGGGAAATAATTGCAGGTTCCGGCACGAATGCTCAGGCTGCGGGGGGTCCCACGGTGTCAACCGTTGTTTCAAAAAAGGTAAGTCTGGCGGGGGAAGCGGGCCCGCAGGGGCGGCAGCCACCGCAGCTCCCGTTGGGAGCGTCTCCGGTGAAAATAGACGCGATGTTGCCTTGGCTAAGGCGATACGTTAACAAGGACGATGCTATTTTCTTGTGGCGGGGTTTTTCGGGAAGGGTTCTTTATTCCCTACGTAGTTAGGGGACCTGGTACGTTATGTGGGAATCTTAAGTCAGTGCGGGAACACCCAGAGGTGGTGAGGGACAAGCTAAGTAAGGAAGTGCAACTGGGGAGGATGGCAGGGCCGTTCTCGGCACCGCCATTGCCCGATTTGCGAATATCCCCGTTGGGCGTGGTCCCCAAGAAGGAGGCAGGCAAATTCAGGTTGATTCACCATTTATCGTACCCAAAAGGGGCTTCGGTGAATGATGACATCGACACGGCTCTTAGCTCCGTCTCTTATACGTCATTTGACAAGGCAGTCGAGTTGGTTCGGAGGCTGGGGCATGGTGCACTGATGGCAAAGGTGGATGTGGAAGCAGCATTTCGACTGCTCCCGATACACCCGGACTGCCATCATCTGCTCGGGTGTTGTTTTGAAGGGGAATATTTTGTTGATCTGTGCCTGCCTATGGGGTGTTCGATCTCGTGCGCCTATTTCGAGAAGTTTAGTACCTTCTTGGAGTGGGTTGTGCGGACGGAAGCGGCAGAGGGTGCGGTGGTGCATTACCTAGATGATTTTCTTTGCGTGGGCCCGCGGGATTCGGACCGCTGTAAACAGATATTGGACGTGTTTCAGTGGGTGGCGCATAAAGTAGGGGTTCCCTTGGCGGAGGACAAGACGGTGGGGCCTACGACGTGCCTTAGTTTTTTGGGCTTAGAAATTGACTCCTGTAAATGGGAATGCAGGTTACCGGGGGACAAATTGGCACGGCTGCGGGAGCTGGTGGCCACGGTAGGGAGGGCCAAGAAAGTGACACTGCGAGGGCTCCAATCGCTGGTGGGGAGCCTCAATTTCGCGTGCCGGGTCATACCCATGGGGAGGGTTTTTCTGTAGGCGCCTCGCGCAAGCTACGAGTAAGGTGCGGCTGCCGTCGCATTACATTAGGGTTTCGGCGGATATGAAGGCAGATTTAATGGTGTGGGACCGGTTCTTGCAGGATTTTAATGGAACGGTGATTTTTCGAGAGCCGGCGGCATCAGGGGAGGTTGTTGGTTTATACACCGACGCTTCTGGTAGCGTAGGCTTTGGGGCTTACCTGGGGGGTCACTGGTGCGCTGAGCCATGGCCGGAGGCCTGGAGGCAAAGCTCGCTGATTAAAAATCTGGCGTTTCTGGAGCTATTCCCGGTAGTGGTAGCGGTGAGTTTGTGGGGACGGGTGTTATCCAACAAGCATATTATATTTCACTCAGATAACATGGCGGTCGTACAGGCGATCAATAGTTTGTCGGCGTCGTCCCCCCCTGTTTTGTGTTTGCTGCGGCGTTTTGTCCTTCTTTGTATGTCTTCTAATTTGGTGTTTAGGGCTAGGCACATCCCTGGTATGTTGAATGTGGTAGCTGATGCGCTTTCTCGTTTTCAGTGGGAACGATTTCGGGAAGCGGCGCCGGAAGCTTTGGCACAGGGGCAGGCTTGCCCTGGCGAGATGTGGCAGCTCGGGACCGCATGCTTGGGGAGTGTATAAAGAATTCTCTTGCGCCGAGCACGTGGTCTGGCTATGTCAAGGTGTGGAAAGAATGGGACGAGGCGGTACAGCAGGTAGGGGGTGACAGTTCACAAGGGCAGAGGGTGGACGTGCTGTTGTGGGTACTGTGTCGCTTGTTTGCTAAACAAGCGTCGCCGGCCGTGATAGATAGGTGCATGTCCGCCATGGCGTTTTTGTTCAAGTTCAACGGGTGGGAGGACATTACGAAGAATTTTATAATACGCCAGGCTTTGAAGGGCTTTAAGAAGGGTAAGAAGCTCGCGGACCCGAGGCGACCGGTGTCGTTTTCGGTTTTGCAAAACCTGTTAAGTGTGTTGATTGATCTTTGTAATTCCCCTTTCGAAGTGACACTATTTTCCGGGGCGTTTGTCTGGGCGTTTTTTTGGGCTTTTCGCATTAGTGAGCTGGTGAGTGCCAACAGGTTGGGGAACGGCGGTTTGATGTTCAAGGACGTGGTCGTGGGTATTGATCAGGTGCAGATATGGCTGCGCCGGTCCAAAACGGACGTGTACGGCAAGGGCCGTGCGGTGGTACTGTATGAGTTGCCAGGATCAGAGGCTTGCCCGGTGGCTTGTGGCAAAAGGTACTGTGAGGTGCGGCCAGAAGGTAAGAGTTGTTTCTTTTTACACGCCGATGGTTCAGCGTTGTCGAGATTTCAGTTTCTGCGGATTTTTCAAATGGGTCTGCAGAGAATGGGTTTAGAGCCGAATCAATTTGGGACGCACTCCTTTCGCATTGGGGCAGCGACGGAAGCTGCGCGTTTAGGTCTGGGGGACGAGAAGATCAAGCAAATTGGGAGGTGGGAGTCCGTGCGATTCCGCTCGTATGTAAGGCCTGATATGTTGGTGTAATTGCTAGGGTGCAAGTATCCGGGGATGGGGACGTTGCTTTTTCTGCCACTAACTTTGTCTCTTTTCAGGTTTGAAAGTTTGGTTGCTGGGCCACTCGTATGTGTACTGGGCGGAGAAGAGGGCCGCAGTTCGCAGAAGCGGATCACAGCTGGGCTTTCCTTTGGAACGAGTGACTCTATGTTGGTTTGGTTTCAGGGGAGCAAGTTGGCAGAGTTTGTGTAATTTCTTGTTTCAGAAAGTGGTTGGAGGGTCGGTCCCGGATGTGGTATTGATTCATGGAGGAGGGAACGACCTAGGTGGGATTCCGCAAAGGGAATTGGTGAGAAGGATGAAAAGGGACGTAGATCGGCTGAGGGAGCTGGTTCCTGGCGTGGTGGTGGTGTGGTCTGAAATGGTTCCACGTTTTGCGTGGCGGCACGCCAGGGACCCGGCTGCAATAGCTCGATCGAGGGGTAAGGTGAATAAGATGATGGCAGTTTTCATTAGGCGTTCTGGGGGCGTAGTGGTGCGTCACAGAGAGTTGGAGGGCATGTTACCTGGGTATTTCAGGAGGGACGGTGTACACCTGTCAGATGTGGGGAACGATTTGTTGAACCTTGGGTTCCACGAAGGTATTGAGCAGGCCCTGTTTAGGTGTGGTGGGGGTCGCACATGCGCTTAAGGAGGTCAAGCCATGTGCTGTGGCGGAACAGGGCATAGTAGAAATTGGAATTTGGCGTAGAGTTTGGACTGGACAGGCCGAGGTGTAGGCCTGATGGAATTAAGGACTGGTTGGTTCTAGCTCTTCGGTGGCGACGAACCTGTGGGTGTAGGGGTGTCTGAGGTACACCCCTACAGTTAACAATATGATGTGGGGCCTCTTTGGTAGGCCGTGTTTCAAGTGAATTGTTATTTGTGATATATTGTTCAATTGGTGGGGTCATTGTCAGGGGTACTGTGTGGGGGGTATAGTAAGTTAATGTATAGTTGGACAATGACCCCAAATTATGTTAATTTATGATAATTTAATTAATAATTTAATTAATAAAAGCTGTGGACTTTATACTCCAACAGAATTAACTGTGTCCGTGTCTTATTCAGTTTAAGGTTATAGTACATACGAATATCGTCTGTACAAAGGTTTATATAAAAGTTTAGCACATGCCGAATAACGTCTGTGCAAATGTCAAGTGATACAAAAGGTAAGGATAGTATTAGACTAGTGACAGTTGCAGAAGAGGGGCCCCTAATTGGTGGAGTCTCTTCCTGGTGAGGGAGGGTATATGACCGAGGTGGTTATAAGATTCTCTAAGCTGGGCGGCTGCAGAATCTTGGCAGGGGGTATTTTAATTTGTTTTATTTATTTGAAATATTATGTATTATGTAATTAATGCATAACAATATTGGCTCAATGCTGTGCACAGAGCCAGTGGGGTCAGACCGAAAATTTCAGCTGTAGAACACAGCCAATGTCAGACAGGTAGAAGAACACTGTAATGGAATGTTTAACACCAATGTTCCAAGAGGGCCTTAGGTTTTAACATAAGTATTAAAGAGAGAGACTGGGCAGGACCGATGTTCTTTATATTCTGGGTTATTCTGTGTTTTCGCATTTAATCTCCTGGGTCAGTTTAACTCTAGGGCTTTCCAGTGTATTTGTGATGACAGCTCAATACAACATCTCACTCATGTCCTGCAGAGGCTAATATTGATCCTTAATAGACAATCAGGTGAATTGCTGTTAATACTGATAATGGTTCTCACACTTCACTAGATTCACCCCCAGGCTGCAAAACTGTTGAACTCCTACATAATTTAACATGATGTCTTTTTCGTATATATGCTACACTAGTAAAGCATGTGTATCGGATGTATCAGCTCATTGGCTGAGAGTATCAGCTGACGTTTTAGAATGGTTTGATTACTTAAGTTGGAGGGGCACCAGGACACTCCTGCACACTGAAGTGGTTATGGTGCTTACAGAGTTCCTTTAAGAAGATTTGTGAGGTGTGTATCCTGATGTCTATGTATGAAGATTATTACAAGAGACTACTGAGAACGGACAGGGGTTGCTGTATCTCTCGTGCAGAGGGAACTTGCTGTCATTTCGGATCTGGACTGCCCGTATGGGTGGGACCAGTCTGATATGTTTCAGAGATGTTCTCTCTGTAATGGCACAAGATGAGCAAAAACCAGCTTGAGAACTGAGCGGGGACCCACCGAAGGGCAGGCTATTTCAGCTGCTGCCCGTTCTCAGTATTCTCTTGTGACCCATTTATTGCTCTCCACAGTTATAGTACCTTGTTTGCCTATTCTTTCCCAATAGCTGAGCCTTGGGTGAAGGAGTATGGGGAATGTAGTTCCCTTTCAACTTAGTGAAGATAAGCTCATTTTATGTTTTGCTTTTTGCCCTTAAATTGTTTTTTACACTCTTTTGATTGGAGATCATTGTATTAACAAATTGTGTACACATTTTAATATATGAATTTTAATCGATAGAATGTCATTTTTGTTCTGTTTTTGATGGGATACAGCTGTAAGTAATTCTTTGTTAACCTTATGCACTGTATACGTATGGTTTCTGTGATTTGGAATTTATCATAACTTTAAAAATAACTAATTTGAGTTGAAACTTTCTTTCCATTAAATTTGCATTGGATTAATCCTGGAGTGTCCGGACATTCATTTCTTTATACTTTGAATCGGAGGTTAGTCTGGACTGGGAGGCACCTGGGAATGATCCTAATACAAGACGTGTGCAGACCCCGAACACGAAGTATCACAGAGCCTACAGAGTAATCCACCATTCATACACTGTAATTTGGTTTTACTCTGGAGCTCTGTGATATTCATAAATTGCAAATTGTTTGAGCTCCTGAAAAAAAAAGAGGGACATTTGAGAGGTATGCTTATACCATACAGTGATTTTATGTCAACCCTTAATGGATTGCTGTTACAGGTTAAACTTTTGCAGCAAATTGCCCCTTTCTCATACAATGGATCTCACAAGTACTGACACATGTTTTGACAAGAAGTGACATCAGTGCCACTGTATTATGCAGTTCCTTGTCTAAAAACACATGTGCAAGCTAAAATAAACCTCAAACTCACATTTTCATGTCTTTGGGTTGTAGGCTGTATTGATTTTGTCGGTTTGTATTAACAGGACACCATCATTCAAATGTTATGTCAGTCAAATAGTGTTTTTTGCAACATCAATGTTTTTTCTTGTTTGTGTTTTTTTTTTTTTTTTTTTTATTAAGGCAAAATTGTGTCCTATTTTATTTCTAGTCATTCCAGCTTTCTGGGGCTGGGAGAAAAGTTTTAAGGAAAATACAATGGCACAATTTGCCTTGCTGAAATGTTTACAAGAAATATGTTTAAGGGAAAACTCTGCGGTTACTGCACTCCAAATTCAGTATAATTATGTGTGAGTTGCATGCTCTGTATGGTGTCCTTTTATTCTATAAAAATATGAATGAAGTCGCTATAACACCACGTGCCGTTTAAGCAGCATGTCTCATAGAATTACTGTAGTAAACCAAAAAACAATGGGAAATGAAGCAAAGCATAATTTGATTGATTAATTACAACTTGGATTTAGGTATTTTGTAATCTGCAGGTTTTGTTTTTAGAAATAACCCCAATATAAATATGCATAATTAAATGGATACCTGTTTTTATTTGGGGTATGTCTACTAAGAGGTGATTGTTATATATTTAGTATTTTGACCGTGGAGTATCCCTTTAAAGGTTTTACTCTAAGGTTTTTCAAAACCATTTTTAGTGGTTTGATACCAAATATTTAGCTAATCCAGCCACTCAGATAACGCTTAAAGGAACTGTCCAGTGCCAAGAAAACAAACTGTTTTCCTGGCACTGCAGGTCCCCTCTCCCTCCCATCCCAGGTTGCTGAAGGGGTTAAAACCCCTTCAGTGACTTACCTGTATCCAGCGCCGATGTCCCTCGGCGCTGGGTCAGGCTCCGCCTACGCTCCTCCCCTGCCAACGTCAGCCAGCCGTGGAGACCTATTGTGCATGCGCGGCCCCATAGGAAAGATAAATTGAATAATGCTTTCCTATGGGGATTTCGGCGACGCTGGAGGTCCTCACATAGTGTTTTTGTTTGGTGTTTATTTATTCATACTATTGATAAAGAGAGATTGTATACTATACTGTATGTGTGTGAGCCGATTAGCTGTGTATATAGATTGTATGGGGGATTTTCTGCTATTAACTTGATTTGTTTCCACCAAGCAGAGACAGGTTTTAAATTGTGAGAGATAACGGCTGCCGGTAAAACTTGGAAACCAGGTGGTAAATAGTTGTTAATGGCATTTGTTAACAGTAATGGCCAGTAATCCCCTGTCAGTAATGGTTAAACTTTGCTGTTCTATAACAAGGTTAGCGACAGCAATTTTTAGTTAGTAACAGTTGGCCAGTAAAATGTATCGATGACACTGGAATCAAGCCCAATATGTGGTGCACATCCAACACTGCTTATCGCACTAAGAACACAATCTCCACGATGGCGTGTAGTGTAGTGGCGTCATGTATAGCATCAGAATCAGGGATGCGGAAATTGGCCAGGAAAGACACCTCCCTGGACTGACAAGGAAGGGGGGACATGACTGCGGCTAGGATAAGGAGTCTTAAAGGAAGAGCAGATGGGAGGGGGATATATGGATACATAGTTGCTAAGATGGAAGACAGTTATAAGGACAGTGAGGGGAGGGGACTTACCAGTCAGCTCTTGGAAGTGCAGGGATCCTGACTTTCAGATTTTCAGATTTGCATCTGTCTTTCTTTGCTGACCCCTTAAAAAAAAAAAAAAAAAAATATTATAGACATTATTCTTAAAAAGTTTTATACTTACCTGTTCCTGAATTTTGAGAGTGATGGACGTTTCCCAGGAATCGTTGGTGGCCCTGTTGCAGGCTTATCGGGCTGCACATGGTGCAGGCTCGTTAGCAGAGGTGTTGGCCGGCATGGATGGCGTCCCCGGTGAAGAGGCTCGACCTGTGGAAGGTGGGCGGCGGGCCAGGCGTTCAAGGCCGCCGTCGCGACTGTCTCCCAGCCCGGTGAGAGGAGGTCGTGAAGGCCGAAGAAGCCGGCGAGCTGGAGTGGCTGGGAATGTGGAGCCGAGCCTGGTGTCGTCCCCCCGAGCGATCCGGTCCCAGGTGAGAGCTGCGGCTGCGTCCGGCAGCCATTTCCAAGATGGCGATTCGGCGGGAAGATCCAGGAGCCCTCCACCTTCTCTTCCGGCGCGGCCGGAAGTGACGTCACGACGCCGGTCGCGCACGGCCGGCGCGCCGGATATGACGACAGCAGCCGGCGACGGGCAAAACCCGGAAGTGGGTGCCCGCGCCGGAAATAGGACGCCGGGCGCCCGGAGACCACAAGCGCCGGCGGAAGAAGGCGGCAATAGGGGTGCTGTGAGCCGGACAGCAGCCCCAAGGAGATGGGAGTCCCCAGGACCGGCCGGTTCATGGGGTGCCGCGGATCAGGCGGCAGCCCCAAGATTGCAGTACTGCCAGGATGCCGGCGGTCGGGAGGCCGTGTCGGCTGCAGCCCCTCTGGGAGCTGGGAGGCTCCAGGGGGAGTCCGGTGAGGAGGAGGAGTCTGAGGAGGAGCGAGAAGGTGAAGGAGGACGGCCCCTGCGCCTCCCCTCATTTGGTGAGTCAGCATGCGCAGGCGCCTGGGGTGCTGCAGGGAGTTCAGGTCAGGATAGCGAGGTGTTGCGCCTGCTGAGGATGTTAGTGGAGGGGCAAGCCAGGGGTACTGGTCTAGGGGCTCAGGGTCCCGGTAGTGCGGATAGTTTGAGGGGTCATGGGGTTGGGGTGGTTTCCTTTCTCCCAGGGTGTGAACTGGCTCCCCTAGGTTTACATGTGCCAGCGGAGGTGCAAGAGAAGATTACTCGTGGTGAGTATGTGGATCTCCTTTCTCTCGTTCCGCCAGACAAGGAGTCCGTGGACAGACCGCGACGTGGCGAACAATTGGAGGGAGAAAAGGGTAAGGCTATCCCGCGTACGTTCGGTAATTGGCTGCAAGGATTTAATATCTTTGCCAGCGTACTAGTGCGCCGTTTCCCTGAGAGGGCCCCCTCTTTATTTGGTTATTTGGACTTAATTTGGGGCGCCTACAAGGTTTATGGAGGGCAATGCTGGTTCAAATACGACCAGCAATTCCGCCAGAAGATGGCGGCGTGTCCGGGTATGGGTTTTGGGGTGCAGGACGGCAGCCTGTGGCTGCTACTTATGACCCCGTGTAGACCCTCTCCCTTTTCGGGGGCGGCCGGCGTCCCCACGGGTACGTCGGCAGGTCAGAGGAAGGGAGTCTGTTGGCTCTTCAACGAGAGCCACTGTAAGTGGTTTAGCTCCTGCAGATTCCGGCACGAGTGTGCCCACTGTGGGGGAGCCCACCCGGCTCTCCGTTGTTTCAAGAAGGGCAGACCATCTGCCTCCAAGGGCTCTGGTAAGGACGACGTTCCTCGCAGAGAGGACTCCAGTGAGCGTGGAAAAGATGCGTCCATGGCTCGTCCAGTATCCTAAGAGGGACGTTGCTAGCCTCTTGTTCGACGGTTTCACAACGGGTTTCTGGATTCCCTTTGTGCTGTCGGACGAGGGCCAGTTCGCGGACAATCTTCGGTCCACGCGGGGAAAAGAGGTTTTGTTACAAGAAAAGTTGGAGGCGGAGATTCAACGGGGCCGCATGGCCGGCCCCTTTGATTCCCCCCCATTCCACAACCTGAGGGTGTCTCCGCTGGGTCTGGTACCCAAAAAGGATCCGGGAGTTTTTCGATTGATTCACCATCTCTCGTACCCTTCGGGGTCGTCGGTCAATGATGACATTGACAGGGATGCGTGCAGGGTACGTTATGCGTCCTTCGACTCGGCATTGCTCCTCCTGCGGCGGGCCGGTCGTGGGGCGTTATTAGCAAAATCGGACATTGAATCGGCCTTTCGTTTGTTGCCGGTTCATCCGGATTGCTTTCACTTGTTGGGGTGTTTCGCTAACGGTTGCTTCTATTATGATATGTGTATGCCCATGGGCTGCGCTATCTCTTGTTATCATTTCGAACTGTTTTCTTCTTTTTTGGAGTGGGTCACGTCCAGAGTTGCGGGTTTGTGTTCGTTGACACATTACCTGGATGATTTTTTGTTTGTTGGTCCGTCGGGTTCCCAGGATTGTACAGCGTTGCTTCAGGCATTCCGGCGGGTGGCGGCTGAGTTCGGGGTTCCTGTGTCCGAACAAAAAACGGTTGGCCCGGTGTTGGTCCTTTCATTCTTGGGTATCGAAATCGATACCGAGAGAATGGTTTTCCGGCTTCCGGAAGAGAAGTTGGAGGGGTTGCTGCGGTTGGTGGACTTAGTCAAAGGTTCCAAGAAGGTTCAGTTGCGTCAGATGCAGGGCCTGTTGGGGCACTTGGTTTTTGCATGTCGGGTGTTACCGATGGGTCGGGCATTTTGTCGTAGATTGTCCTTGTCCACGGTGGGGGTGAAGGAACCTTTCCATTACATTCGGATCACGAGGCGCCTTCGGGCGGATCTGGCAGTGTGGAGCTCCTTCCTCAGACGTTACAACGGGCACTCTTGCTGGTTGAGGGAGGCCACCACCAATGCTGCCTTGGATCTGTTTACCGATGCCTCGGGGTCAGTTGGTTTTGGAGCGTATTTTCGGGGTCAGTGGTGCGCGGGGGAGTGGCCGGAGGAATGGCAGTCTTCCCCATTTCGAAGGAATTTGACCTTTTTGGAACTGTTTCCGATAGTGGTCGCCCTGGAACTGTGGGGTGAGGAGCTGAGAAATCACACGGTGGTCTTTCACACGGACAACATGAGTGTGGTCCATGTGATTGCCCGATCGTCCTCCTCGTCCCCTCCAGTGTTGGCTCTTCTCCGTCACCTCGTGCTCCTTAGTCTTCAGTTTAATGTTTGGGTGCGGGCGCAACATGTCCCGGGTGTGCAAAATGTGGTGGCTGATGCATTGTCTCGCTTGCAGTGGGAACGGTTTCGCGAGGCAGCGCCGGAGGCGCGGCGGACCGGTCTGCAGTGTCCGGACTCCTTATGGAAGCTCGATTTCGAGGCCTGATGGGCTTGGTATCGGACTCCTTGGCGGAGGCTTCCTGGAAGGCATACCGGGCAGTGTGGAAACAGTGGCTGTCGGCAGCACGGGACGGGGATGTATCCACGGAAATGGGACGTACGGAGGCGACTCTTGTGTTGCTGGATGACTTGGTCAGGAGAGGTAGGTCTTGCGCAGTAGCGGAGAAGGCGCTGGCTGCCCTGTCTTTCTTGTTTCGATTTATGGGCTGGCGGGATGTTACTAAGGAATTTGGGATCCAGAGGGTGGTGAAGGGGTGGCGACTGCGGCGTCGCCCGGATCGTCGTCGTCCGATTTCGGTGGAAATGTTGCGGCGGATTCTTTTAGTCTTGCCGCGGGTCTGTGGCTCGGATTATGTATCGAAGTTGTTTCGCGTAGCCTTCTCGGTCTGCTTTTTTGGAGCCTTTCGCATCGGCGAGTTGGTAGCCCCGAGCAAGGGGAAGGCCTCGCCTTTGGCATTGTCGGATGTGCGGTGGTCTACTTCCTCCGTTGACATTTTTGTGCGGCGCTCTAAGACGGACCAGGCGGCCCGGGGTGCCTGGGTTCGTTTAGGGGCCACGAGGGATGTCGTCTGTCCTGTCGGGGCTTTTCACGATTTTCTGGAGGTGCGCCCGGAGCGGGGAGGCCCTTTGTTGGCTCACGCGGATGGGTCTCCCCTAACACGCTATCAGTTCTCGGCAATGCTGAAGAGAGCATTGGCCGCGGGTGGTATGGAAAGTCAAGGGTTTTCGGCCCATTCCTTTCGGATTGGGGCGGCTACCCAGGCAAGTGTTTTGGGTTACTCGGCTGCGGGCATTAAACGCATTGGAAGATGGGAGTCGGGGCGTTTTAAGTCTTATGTCCGACCTCATATGCTGTAACCCTCTTCTCGTTGTAGGTGGGCGGCCCCGGTACGTGTGGATACTAGGGCATTCCTACGTGTACTGGGCAGCTAGGCGAGCTGAAGACCGGGCCTATGGACGAAATTTGGGGTTCTCAGTGGACGTGGCCCGAGTCAGGTGGAAGGGCATTAGGGGCCTCCGATGGCAGCAAGTATATCCTGAGTTCGTGGAGCTCCGTAAGTTTGTGTCAGGGCCGGTGGTGGTGGTGGTCCATGCGGGCGGGAACGACTTGGGGGTTTCCAGGACTGTGGACCTTCTCCACGCGATTCGGCACGACTTGGCGAGGTGCATGGCGCTGTTTCCGGACATGACCTTGGTTTGGTCGGAGGTGGTTTCCAGGCCGTGCTGGCGCGCGCTGCCGCACTCGCGCGGTTTGGAGAAGAGCCGGCGCAAGCTGAACATTGCAGTGGGGAAATTTGTCCGGCGGCTAGGTGGGGTGGTCGTTCGACACGTGGAGCTGGAAGGGGAGAACCAGAACTTAATGAGGAGGGATGGGGTCCACTTAAACGAGATAGGTTTGGACATCCTGAACACGGGTTTGCAGAGTGGGATTGAGGCTGCGCTGTCGGCGGGGGGCGCGATGACGGCAGGAGGCGTGAGGGGAAGTCGTCATCGCGGTGGCGGGAGTCCTGGCCAGCGCAGGCAGAAGTGATGGAGTTGCCGAGGAGGCTTGGGGAGTCGCAGCCTGTTGGGAGCTGATGGCGGAGGCAGGCTGCTCATGGACTCATGGTTTGTGGGGATAGACCTGTCTGTTGGGCAATCACCCCAACAGCTGACAGTATTTATGTTGCTGGCATGGAAAATTAATAAAGCTGTGGCCGATGCCCTTACCCAACTTTATACGGTCTCTGTGTGTCATTGGGAAAGGGGGGCACCGGGTGGGTGGTACAGTCATCTAGACAGCAGTCAAGACACCTCCCTGGACTGACAAGGAAGGGGGGACATGACTGCGGCTAGGATAAGGAGTCTTAAAGGAAGAGCAGATGGGAGGGGGATATATGGATACATAGTTGCTAAGATGGAAGACAGTTATAAGGACAGTGAGGGGAGGGGACTTACCAGTCAGCTCTTGGAAGTGCAGGGATCCTGACTTTCCCGCCCTCCCGCCCTTAGGACATTTGGTTATTGAAGGAATGTGGGTTTTGTTTCTGGTGCTTGTTGTTGGTTGTCTTTTCTTGTTTTGTCACAGCATGCGGGAGTCCTGGCCAGCGCAGGCAGAAGTGATGGAGTTGCCGAGGAGGCTTGGGGAGTCGCAGCCTGTTGGGAGCTGATGGCGGAGGCAGGCTGCTCATGGACTCATGGTTTGTGGGGATAGACCTGTCTGTTGGGCAATCACCCCAACAGCTGACAGTATTTATGTTGCTGGCATGGAAAATTAATAAAGCTGTGGCCGATGCCCTTACCCAACTTTATACGGTCTCTGTGTGTCATTGGGAAAGGGGGGCACCGGGTGGGTGGTACAGTCATCTAGACAGTAGTCATGCTGAGAGCAAGATGAAAGGAACCAAAGAAAGGTCAGGTGAAAACACATGCCTCCGATCAGTTCCACCTCCGGCAGGACAGTCCCTATTTCGGAGTCATGTCATGCTTTAGCTTCTTGGTGTCCCGCATCCGATGACACCAGGGAACTCTCCCTTGGCAGTAAAGAGATGGTAGGGAGTTATAATAATACCTATATTTAGATGCACTGAACTTTCAAAGTAGTGAATAAAGGTCTTCAGCACACCGCAATATGAAGGTCAAACCGCAACCAACGCTGGACAACATTTCCACACTCCTCGTGTCTTTGTCCCTGGGCAGTAAAGCACAAGCACGTCATTGGACATGCTCATGCTGTGAAGCGAGCACTAGGACCATGTGGAGAGGGCTTCAGCAGTGCTCCCTGCATTGCCCTGTAAGTAATGAGCCAGACAGGCTTTCACTTCCCTTTTTCCTGGGAAGGCTCAACTCCTCAGAGCTAGCTGAGGAGGTGAGCCCCGTTCCAATTACATACCACTCAATATTGGGAGTTATGAAAACGTGTTTCAGTCTGACACTAGTGGAGGCCCATCTTCCAACAGGATAGCTTGATTAAAACTAAACGCAGAGTCATAGCTAAACTGGAGTGTCTTAAAATGAAGAACCTGAATGGCAAGAACCTGCACTTGTCCTTACGCATAGGCCCATGGAGTGCTGATCAGTGCAGCTTCATGCTATAGAATATTACGTCATGGCAGAATTACTGCTGCATTTATTTGTACATGGAGTACACTCATTCAGGTTACAGTCATTGCTACCAACGGATTTGGTCCTGGAGCCTCCGGGAACCAGAAAGACGCTAGCCGCTTTTTTTTTTCTTGCTGGCTGCCAATCCTGCCATGGGTATAGGAAATCAAATCACGTAGGCCTGTTCAATTCCAAATGAAAAACACAAGAGTGAGTGAAAATTCCAAGCCTTGTATATATGTAATATATATATATATATATATGTGCGTGTGCAAAATTATTCGAAATATAGCCCACTATTTCAAATTAGCCTTATTTAAAAAAAAGAAAAACAGCCAGCACAATATTAGGGTTTAGTTCTGATCTCCGAATAGACCATCGTTCTATTACAAAGGAATAGTAATGTTCTCCTTTTGTATCATATGTACCTCTTATTGTCCAAATAAAAAATAATGAAAAGCATAGTAGCACCCGGTTGTAGATACTGCCAAAAAAGATATATCTGTACAAAGCTGTGGTATATGTTAGCACTTTATAAATAATCACAATCATTCTATAACATAGTTTATTGGGGGAGAGAAAGTGAGGAGTAAAACATTCCCATGTGTTTATAATTCTCAGCTCTGGGACATTGTAGAAGATCTTCCAACTTCACAGCGGGCTTTTTTTTTTTTTGGCAGAGAGTAGACAGCCATTTAGCCCTGCAGATTTTTACTGCCAGGTTAACCCTCCTGCTGCCAGATGCTCTTAGTCTGCATTCCACAACAGATACATATGTATCAGCGAGAGAGAATACATTTTTAAATATAAACAAATGCCAGTACAGATGGTTCCTATAAGCCGTGTGACAAATTATGTCAGATCCTTTAAACATGCCTACTGTTTGTTACCAAAATTCTGATAGAATATCTGCCAGATATTTACTGGAAACAGATATTTTATTACATGGCCCTATAACATTTTTCTATTTTTTTTTATTAGTAGGTTTTAAATACTTGATTGTTTTTAATGTGGTTTTAATGGGAGTGTTTGGTTTATATTAGACATTTAGATGGGGGAAAGGAAAGTAATGGGTTAAAGGAACACCCCACGCACTATAACCAATACAGTCCAGTATATAACACTCAACGAAGTTCATATAGTTAAACTTGTCCATGACATACATGTCTATAAATTGTGTGAATGCCTGTATGTGTGTTTGTAAAGTGATAAGAGAAACAAAATGCCCAGAGAACCATAGACCAGGAGAAGTCAATAGTTCAGTCCAAGTTCATGATTAAGAACCAATCCAAAGATTAAATTGGGGCTGTTGGGAGGCCTCAATATGGCAGATATAGGAGAACTACAAGGAGAACGGAGCTGGGACTAGGGGATGGACCCAGATCTGTGAAGTCTTAACCTACCACAATCACGATTATGGAACTTGAGTATAGAAATCCAGAGTGGAGACATGAATTGAAAAGAAACCAAGATTGTTACAAAGCATTGAGGTTTGTGTACACAAACAGGAGAATGGTGAGTCCCCAAAACTACTATGCTGAGGTCATGCAAAAGGGTTGCATATAAATATAAGCAAGAACAAAGCTGTATATAGAAGAATGGGGAGTAGGACAATGCAGCGATGTTAGCCATAGACGACAGAAAGCAGGGATGGAGATGCATGACCCAAATCCACCCTGTAAACAGAGCTGCATTCTATGGGACAATATGTGAAGCTGATGTACTCTAACTGCACATAGTGTTATGTGGCCCTGCTCGTGCCCACATGTGAGAATCCACCTAGGCATTTCCAGTTGTTGCCAACTGGTAGATCATCCACTGTAGCAGATGATGTGTATTCCAAGTCATAGTTGGCCATACAAAAAGGTATGGTTGAAAGGGTGTACCAAATGCATGGGTAACATATTCTGGGAGTTCAAAGTCACAGCTTGCTATGCCATCTGCTTGTGATTTTAATGAGAATATTGAAACAGAAAGAGTAGCACCAAGGAGTCTGTAAGACCAGGGGTGAGTTATGTGGCAAAGTCCTCTTTTTCACAAAGGAGGCCAAGAAACATTGGACTCAGCTAGAATAATTGATGACTTTCCTGTTGTTGAGAGCTCTTTGGCATCAAACGTTTTATTTGTAGTCTATTGTTGGAGAGTACATATTGTGATTTCAACATTTCACTTTCAGAATTTGTTTTAAGACATATTGGGATGAGGGGGGAGGGAGGTTTTACTGAATTATGATGTAGTTTGTGGTATCCTGAACATATGCTGTTTTTTATCATAAAAGCAAACTAAATACATCCTCCTCCCAAGGTCCACATTCCAAAAGAACTGATACAAAGGCCATTATCTTTAAGTATTCTTCTTTAAATATAGAAAACAGCCCAGTACTACTTACAAAGTAGAATAAAATCTTTCGATGCACACTTGCATCAACAACATTGTAGCTTTCTCCGGAGTCAGATGAAACATTGTGTGGTGCAAAGTTCCAATGAAATTGATTTCTTAGCCTCTTAGGCTATATGCTGAACAGTTTGGTTTTTTTCACATTGGAATGGGCCCTGGTATACCATTGTAGTGTTTTTGGTGCTCACTATGTCTCCTACATTGTACCTTTTTTAAGATATAAAATGCATTTAAGTTGATTTGCCACCTGCATTATCTTGTTTTCTGATAATAAGAACCCACCCTATCCTCATTTTACATTAGTGGACAGAATTCCAAAATAACAATAACAGAATGCTTTTAGTAGGCTTTAGTATGATGGGAACCCTTTGGCAGATCTGATGTCCAAGAAAAGATTATTGGCAGGAATATGTATAGTAATATAAAGAATGAGAACCCTATCTTTTATTTCTTTTTTATTGAGGTAAAGCTATTACCAGTCAGACATTGTTGAGAATGCATATACAGTCAGGAGTAAAACATATACGAGAGCATGGTAAGTATGACATCCAGATACAGCAAGCCTCAGGTTTTTTTTTTTTAAGTAGAGAATCAGTAAGTAACATGCTGGTTTCAAAAAGGAAAGCCTCAGGCTGACAGCATAACAATATTACACTATACCAAAGTAATAAGAAGCAGTTTAGCACCTAAAGAAAGAAATGAAAATGTAAGGAAAGAAAAAAGTGCTTGGATAGTTGTCAGGTAGAGTCCTGCTGAACAGGAAGATGGCGATTAGCCCTTCGCCAAACTCAGCCGACTCCTTGCTGCCAGGATCGGGTGCCTCTCCAGCTCCAGGCCTTGGTGAGGACCGGCATCTGTGTTCCTCAGGCTAGGTTGCTGTTATAAACCTTATAAAGGTCTTTGTCAAGCTTTTGGGGTTGAAACGTTGCTGTTGTGGTTCCTAATAAAGTGCCTGTCTTGAACCAAGGAGTGCCTGGACCTCTATTACTTTACTAATGTTTGGAAATCTGGTGTTTGATTCCGGCTCAGCAAGAACCCTGGCTCAGATTTGTGGGAGTGAGTGCAGTTCCACATATACTATTTAAGGTTACTATTATAGTCCGAGACGATCTCCTTTTGAGGGTGGTCGGACAGGCGCTGCTTAAAACGGACAATCCTCCGCCATCGTGGACGATGCAGGGCATGCAAGCCCCAGGTGATCCTCGGCATAGGTAAATGAGGATCGGGATGTGCAGGTTCTCTCCCAGGCTTTTCACTGTGAGTAGGCCCCTTTGTCTCCAGCTGCTTGTCTCCACAGTCTCTTTGCTCAGCTTTGGTAGTTGCCATACGTTGGGAGTGCGAGCCAGAAGCGTTGGAAGTGGCCGTCAAGCCACAGTTTTAACTCTGCAACAGCATAGCTGGGAGCCTTATGGAGGGGACTCATGTCATATAAGTCCGTGAGAGGAACAGCCGCCATGTTTGAGGGTTTACCCGCTGTACCGCTGTTCAAACAGTGTGGTAAGTATTTGCAGGCCTGATCTTTAAGCACTGAGGGGACCAGGGTATCTCCCACGGGTCCAGAGGGGGCGGGGGGGTGAGTGCAGTGGGTCCAAGTGTAGGGCTAGGGCACAAGGAGATTGGCCGTGGCCCCTCAATCCAGGCTGCAACAGGATCCTTGGGCACTTGGTAGTATAAATATTCTAAAAAAGGTATGAAATTACTTGCCCAAGCTCCCCTGCTTGTGTATTTATCAATGATAGGGCAAGTAAGCCGCAAAATCAGGCCCAAAATGCCAATTTTCAGCAAAAAATGAACTCAGGCTTTACACATCTGATCAACTTGGTGGTCAGGCCTCGCCCCCATGAGAACCCTATCTTAAAGCACGAAGAGTAATAAAGGTTAGATTTGCAAATATGTTCCACGCAAGGCCCAGTGTGAGATGCCATGCTAGTATAGAATGTTAGTGCCATATCTGGTCTACCTCATGCTGGCCAAGACAGCAGAAGTAATCAAATTTGTATCACTTCCAAATTTTTTGTTATTGAAGAATGTGGTGGACAAACACATCAGATATTGCAGTAAGTGTAAATCAGTAATAGGTTGTCTCAAAGAGAGTCAATAATGTACCGTAATTACTGACACAAAAAGAAAGGTTGACCACCATTCTTATTTACCAAAGGTTCAAGTAGCTTACTACAAAGGTTGCACTGTAAACATTCAAAATCAAAGAAAATAAAAACCCAGGGGTCTGCTGGTTAGGCATATGCAATATCAATATGTGAGGGGACAGAAACAAGATGGGGAGGGAACTCTTAACAATGGCCTCCAATCTTGCGAAGAGAGCTTGTTACTCAGCAATGGTGTGGTGGTTCAGCAAGGTTTGATGTAGATACAAATTAGTCACCTTTATTTTATGTATAAAAAAAAATAATAATAACTTTGATTGCATTCAGGGCATCCATAGTAGGACATTCCCAACAAAATTAAAAGAAAAATAGCAGGGCATAACAATTATGATGGTCAAAGTGTAAATTAACAGATCACCCTAAATACTGCTATTCATTTTACATGCTGCCATCAATTATAGTAATTCGGTAGTTAAAACACTACATCTGACTCATTTCCAGACCCAATTACCTTCCTCCACTGTGGCTTAGCTGGTCTGTCCACCTCACGCACAGAGCGTCTAAATTACATCACATTAGGGTTAAGCTCTAGGGTGGAATTGGTACCACCAATGCTGACCAAACCTTACGAGTAATATCTACTGGATAATAAGGGTTTACTAGTAGTTTTTGAATAAATTACATCACACCCTCCCATAATGAATATGAAACTGCAATGCTCAAGCTGTACAAAGCTGCTGCATAGCGTGCGGCAAGGGGGTTATGACCATATTTCAAGGAATGTACGCGCATTACAGTAGCCATTCTATTTCAAATACATATGCCAGCATTAAAACATCATTTGAACACCCTTCATCTGATGTAAACCAGCAGGATTTTCAACTGCTGCAATGAATGTTGCCTAGACCTGGGTGTAACTAGAATGCTTTTAGCAATCCCTGACACTGCCGTTATCTTTGGCACAACCAGCACATGACTCTTACAAACAAGCATGAATGAAACTGCCATTCAAACAGTCAAGGTACAGCTTTTGTTTACTAATCGTACCATTAATTTTATTTCATGAAACCAATCAGTAGCTTTTTGGAGTAGGTGGGGACGTGTGAGGAGGTGGGCTAATAGCTGCAGCATTTTATACACTTCAAAGGCAGCTATACCCCCCAACCCAAATACATGTACATGAATTCCAGTACCCAAACGCAGAGAGGACATTTCATAACATCTATAACTCAACTGATACTTAACGCAAGTTGGGCTATCCGTCACCAATAGCTTATTGATGTGTTCTGTTAATGCCATGCCAGGTTCTTCATAGCATGTTGAGCGCAAACCTCATCAGAGTAAGCGGGAATTTTATATCAAGGACAAACTCCATTCAAATAAATGTATAACGTGCAAGATGCATAGATTACTAAAGGAACACTGTATGGTTAGGAATACCTATCTGTACTTGAACTGGCCCAACTGTTCTAAAAAAGAAACAGAGGAATTTAAAATAAACAAATTACTCACCTTTTCTCCAGCGCCGAGTCTCCCTCGGAGCTATCGTGACCTCTTCCTCTGGTTATGTCACCCTAGAAGTGTGCCTCCAGTCCAACGGCCAATCCAGTGCGCCTCACTCACTCAGTGGCTCTCACCACGATGCACCTACGATGCGTCCATAGAGAATCATTGTACTCAATGATTCTCAATGAAGACAAGGATAGCACTGCGCTTGCGCACGTGACGTCACGGTATGAGAGCCGGGAAGTAAGATTCCTGACTTTCATAACCAGAGGGCTTAGAGGTTTGACTTGAAGCTGTTCTTCCAAGCCTTCTAATACATTTTATAATGGGTTTTGTGGGGTCGTATAGAGTGGCCAGCACTGAAGGCACTATAACGACTTCAGTTAGATGAAGTTGTTAAAGCACTTACAGTGTTCCTTTAATGAAAGGGACTTGTTGCTGCAGTATTTTTGTTTCTTCAAAATTTAAGTTAAAGGGACACTATAGTCACCTGAACAACTTTAGCTTAATGAAGCAGTTTTGGTGTATAGAACATGCACCTGCAGCCTCACTGCTCAATCCTCTGCCATTTAGGAGTTAAATCAATTTGTTTATGAACACTAGTCACACCTCCCTGCATGTGACTTGCACAGCCTTCCATAAACACTTCCTGTAAAGAGAGCCCTATTTAGGCTTTCTTTATTGCAAGTTCTGTTTAATTAGGATTTTCTTATCCCCTGCTATGTTAATAGCTTGCTAGACCCTGCAAGAGCCTCCTGTATGTGATGAAAGTTCAATTTAGAGATTGAGATACAATTATTTAAGGTAAATTACATCTGTTTGAAAGTGAAACCAGTTTTTTTTTTTTCATGCAGGCTCTGTCAATCATAGCCAGGGGAGGTGTGGCTAGGGCTGCATAAACAGAAACAAAGTGATTTAACTCCTAAATGACAGTGAATTGAGCAGTGAAATTGCAGGGGAATGATCTATACACTAAAACTGCTTTATTTAGCTAAAGTAATTTAGGTGACTATAGTGTTCCTTTAAGACACTTGCAGGTGACCCACTTGAACCATATGTGCAAGCTTCAACTTGAAAATAAGTAAAAGGTGCCTTTAACGATACCGACTGCGACTCACCACCTCACCCAGTCCCCTGACCCCCATCATACATAACCCGGACTTGGCAGATACACTATCCTGCTGCGACTTAGCCGGATTCCAACCGACTGACTGGATGTACATACACCAGTGGTACGGTTCCAACGGCCTCAAAACACTCGGAGAACTATGCCCTGACAGGACACCGACACCCCTTGAACAGTTCAGATACCATCAAATAGAAACATACTACTCAACCCTGCCGGGACGGGGGCACTTACACAGACCCTTAACCGACTTTAAAACACTGTGCGTGCACCGCACGCACATCACCAGAGGAATCTCGACTCTCTACACCCTACTCATGACTCAGACCAACAGGGACGTGGTGCTTAGGTTTAAGAACTGTGGCGAACCTGACCTCGCCATGTGTCCTTGGAGGGGGCTGCTTGCCCGTCTCTTGCCTTCTGACTATGGCCCGGGAAGATGTGGCCCTTTAATTACAAGATTTGGGCATAATGGATTTTTGGTGTGCTGCTGCTGGCCCTTTAACTCCCAGAGAAAGGGTTTGTACTTTTAAATTGGCACTTCGAATGCCGTCGAAGTGCCAAAGTAGTCGAAGTGGCTGCCATTCGAAAAACAAACACGTGGCGGCGCCCATCTTGATTCATTCCATGCGGTCAGCGGTATGTGTAGCCAAATTCATGGAACTGAAATCGGCTACACAGTTCCGCGAACACCGCTGAGCCTTACCTTCTCCCATGGTGATTTTGCAGCCGCAGAGACTGTTCCGTTCAAAAATTCTAACGCACGTCATTTTTTCAGCTTGAATTAGACCAAATCTATGGAACTGTTTTGGGCATGAAAATGTGCTTGCGGTCGGTCCTAAAGGACTTCCAGATAACTTTTTAACCCCTGAACCGATTGCCCTGATTTTTTTTTTTTTAAATTCTTTATTTTGGCAGTCAACATGATATAGACATTGCGTGTGGTACATTCGATATGGCATATCATTACATTTAACCATTCGCTTGCATTTGGTAAGTTATCAATTTTTATTATTTAAAGTGATATGGCTTGATACCGCCATAATCCTGCCTCGGTCGGGGTGGGTGTAAGTGTTAAGGTCAGGTATGGCTGTGCGTTAGCAGAAAATGAGGCGCATTGTGTTGTATGTCGAGAGCGGACTGGATGCTGTGAGGATACAGCTCCCCGTAGTGGAGTGGGTGTATGCGGTTACTAGCGTGGAGCTGGGGGAGGTAGGTGGTCTTTATGGAGCTAGTGTTCCCGGTCTGGGCCCATTTAGGCCTGGGAGATGGTGGCGATGGGTATGGTTTTCCCCCATTGTCGGTGTGCTCCGTGGTATGTAGCATGTTGTCTGAGTGGTGTTTGAAACATAAACATACGGGTATACAATATAAACAGTATTACATTAGAACAATATTACTTAGATATATGTAACATATACTTCGTCAACTGGATATTTGCGTGAGGCTGGCCCTGGGTGGTGCCTGTGCCTTGAAAAAAGGAAAAGCAAGTTTTTAAGTAAAAATACATAAAAGAAAAGGAACTTGAAAATTGCCTGGTGAGTCAGGTAGTTGCCCGGCTGGGTACGCTCCGGGTTGCCGGAATAAACGGGACAGTGTTAGCCGGGTCCCAAGTTGTCGGTGCAGGCGTTGCGGTGTGGTCAAGGCCCAGGGTGGTCAGGGTTGCCGCTTTCTCCGAAGACTCCGCCACCTTGATCTTCATGTTCTGGTGCTGTATAATCAGCGCTCGTGGTGGACCCCAGTGATATTTGATTCCTTTCGCTGATAGTATGGATGTGAGTGGCCGTAGTGTCTTCTGCCACTGTAGGGTCGGGCGGGAGAGATCTGAGTAGAAGGTAATGTCCATTTCCTCAAAGCAGAGCGTAGGTTTCCCCCTCACTGCATTCATGATGGCTGCTTTATCTTGGCCATTTTGGAACTTGACCAGTAGGTCGCTAGTGTTAGAGGCTGCTGCTGCAGGAGGCTTAGGGAGCCAAAACACCCCCTCCAGTATAATGCCCTTCGCTTGTTTGGTAGGGAGCAGGGCTGTGAAGAGCCTGCGCAGGCAGTGTGGTAGTTCTGCCTGTGTGATAGTATCTGTAAGGCCTCTCATCTTCAGGTGTTTCCACCTTATTTTGTCCTCCATTGCTGCAATCTGGTGGCTCAGAGTGGTGTGAGCTGTAGTGAGGGTGCCTATCTGGTTCTGCAGCTCCTGAATGTGGGCTGCATGTGTTGTGGTGATCTGTTCTATTGCGTTTAGGCGCCCATTGAACCCCTTGAGATCTTCTCTCACCTGTGAGATTTTTGAGGATAGGCTTTGATGGAGGTCCGCCAGGAGGCTGGTAAGTATGCCTGTGGTGAGCGGTTCTGACCTTGTGGCTGCTGGCTGGGCAGGTTTCAGAGACTTCATGTTTGGCTCCTCTGTAGTGAGGAGGGAATAGTCCTCTGAGTCGTCGAAGAAATCTCCTAGTTCCGCCGCCATATCTGATCTCCCGGCACCATGCGGCCCTCTCAGGAGGTCGCCGATATCGGCACAGAACCTGGGTCAATCCGGACGTGTTTTTTTGTTCTTTCTCCCCATCATTTGTAGGGCTGTCCGGTGCTTATTGGGGGGGTGATACCCCTGGTATTTTAGCTGTTTTCGGGCTTTTTTCGTCCCCGTTTGTCGGATTTCAAGTGATGTGCGTCCGAAGCCGTTGAGAGCTAGCTCCGCCCCCCCGATTGCCCTGATTTTTGAGTATGTGTTTATTTCTCGCATGCTGATTATGAATGTATTATGAATGTGTGTTTTATGTTTGTGACATGTATATTTTAGAAGTTATAAATATTGTGTAAAAACTGTATTCCTCTGCCTGTGATAATGAGATTACCCATTGTGTTCAGTAATCATATCAGGCAGAGGGGAGGATTTTGTGTGGGAGTGTCTGTGTGTATTGTACGGATTGATTGGTTGTTCTGTAATACCCTGTGGGCTGTACTGTGGTTGGGAATAAAAGAGACTGAATGTGCCAGTACAGCCAGATTCTGCTTGACCCTCAAAACAAAGTGTCGTCTCGTTCTTGGGGGGAATTGGATTGCATGCCGATTGCCAAGAGTGTAAACCTTTCGTATGTTTTTTCCTGTTCGGCTGCTCCCTGTGTTCGTGTGTTTCCTATTCGGGAGTTGGTGACTTCGTGCAGTTTGCAGTTCGGGAGATTGGTGATTGCAGTAGCTGCTTGTCTATCTGGAAGGGGATTATCGCCTAAACGGTTTTTAACCTCTGGTGAGCAAAACGGTCCGTTACAAGGACCACTGGGAGAGGGACACAGGAGAGTCACTCACTGCCCAAGAATGGGACTATATCTACACCCTCACTCACAAATGTTCCATCAGCTCGAAATTTCAGGAATTAAACTATAAAATACTAACACGCTGGTACAGAACGCCCGACATACTACACCGCATGCACGTCAATACGTCGGACGTATGCTGGCGATGCGGCACACATCCCGGCACATACATCCACATGTGGTGGACATGCCCTATAATCGCCCCATACTGGGAACAGATTGATGGGGAAATCCACAAAATCACGGGCTCAGAGGCCACCCTGAAACCCTTAACAATGCTCTTACACCACACCCGCAGCCCACTGAAAGTATGCAAGAAATCCCTTAAGCTACCCCTGCTCATTGCAGCCAAGTCCCTCATCCCAAAGATGTGGAAACAGCCAGGCAGTAGAGGACATACCTCCGACTCCCAGAACATATAAGAAACCCAAAACGAAAATGGACATTTTTGAATAACGCACCTGCAGTAGGTAGACAGACACAACGGAAAATAGAGGTACCCCCCGAAGCAGGGACACACATGTAACCCCCAAATCATCAACCCACCGCTTAGAAACACAAGCTGAAATAGTGAGGATACTCTTAAGAGCGACAAACCCATTTCGGGGAACCACGAACAGGACCTCTAGCTGAAACCAAATACCAAGCATACCAAGTAGCAACACTAACCAAAGTGACAACCTATTAAGGCAAAAGATGAGGCTAGGGGAGCGCACTAGCGAAAGCTTACCTATCAAAGAAAGCCAGAACACATATACTAACTTGAGAGAGCGCGAGGCAGAGAACCCTGCAAACGCCCAGGACACAGGTTTAGCAACACAAGAGCACTCTAACACCGCAGATACTAGCCTAAACTTGGGCGGGTTCAAATATGTGTGCCAACTGATGGGAATGTACTGTTAGCACAGATCCTTGTAAGAACACAGTTGCTTAACCAGACTTATTGTTTTGTTCCTGACTGACCATTGTTACTTCTTTTGAATAATCCAATAAATAGAGATTGTCAAAAAAAAAAAAAGTGCCTTTAAAGGTCTAGTGTTTTAGCAACGCAGAATATATTTAGGCAGCACTAGATAGATTTTATGAGGGGAGAACCATTCACCTAATGGCAAGGGTGACAACTAATCTTATTGGGATATTCTATCTTCAGTTGCCAATCACCTAAGACAAGGAGGGAAGAGGCCCACTTGGCCTGAATCTCGATGTTTGGGTACAGGTCAAATTTCCCATAAGCGTTACACCATGATAAATTGCTTGACAATGTCTCTTGCGGGAGCCACACCGCTAACTTAATTTTGATAATCTGATCAGAACGATTGAATACTTGCTTTACTTTATGTACTGTATTATCGATACACTTACTTGTTTGTTATCGTTTAACGGCCATGCCGATATACTTCTGGTGTTCTTTTAACACTGGAACTTGTAATATTGACGTTTATTTGATAATAACGATCATACTAGACAGATTCACTTTGCTTTGAACCTTTAATACTATGTATAACTCTCGAATGCAATTATTTACAATTTGTAATGTCTTTAATTTACTATGCTGTATATGGATTGTTCTATTATTGTAATACATTACAAATATAAAAATATATATATATATATTGCTATCCGCTTTTCAAAATCTATATCTTTCCAGTTCCTAGATCCATATATAAATATTCAGCTGGAAGAATCTTGCCTGTCATAGCTAAAATGTATACGATACAATTTACATGTTGGTCAGTTAACCTACTTATAACCAGTTTCCTTTTTTCTCTAGGTCTCTGTTGAAACTTTTCGACATCACGGAGGGGTGACAGAGCTCTTATTTTTGCAGAAGAACCTTCACCCAGTTTGGCCTTCGGAACCTTGCACGTCTTATTCTTGATGTTCTAAAAGGTACAATTCCGCTATATTGGATTTCTACTTGACAGAACACTTCCAAATACGTAATCCATCAGGGTCTCTATTATAGAGATGTGTTTGGGCTGCTGCTTCAAAGCAGAATACTAAATATATTATGTAATTATAGTTTATTATTGTTGTTGTAGTAGTACAGTTATTGCACTATTAGTGTAAAACAAGTAAAGGGACACTCCACTGCCCAAATATTATTTTTAATAAAAAGCAATGTTTAGTAGATATACCCCCAATGAAATTGCTGTGGTTTTTGTGTCAATTTCTTCCCCAGCCCAGACTTTCTGTGTCTGTCCAATCACAGTGTTCCCAATGCAGTTTATTGCCAACCTATACCTATACTGAGCTAAACAACCTGGAAGTAACAGGATTTTTGTCTGATTGACAGCCAAGGTTCCTTTATAAACGTACCAATGTCTATTAAAATCTGCACTTTTTGTAAATTAAAAAAAATAATAATAAAAATGAGGACAGTCTTTACACATAAAGCATATCAGTAAGCTATAGTGCTTAGAGGTTTATAGTGTCCCTTTAATATAAAATTAAGAAAGGAAGTGGAGTGTAATGTGAAAATGTGCTGGTTTAGCCCCAAGCTGGGCTACCTTTTTAAAGTTGCCTCAAGGCCAAATGTAGTCAGCCCTTCTGCACACATGAGTATCTTCTAAATTTGGCACAGGCTTAAATTCCGCTAGTCCATGTAGTAACCATGGTGCCATAATTATGAATTTAGAATAATAGTAGCCAACTTTTGACTAGAACACTCACATGGAGAAGTTTATGGACTCTTCTGGAGTGACCACATATTTAACAGTGGAGACATATTTTTTTTAATAAAAATTTTGAATTCAGCTGTGATGTAGCATTTCTTCTAAATGTTACAATGTTCCTTTTGTACATTTTTTTTTTGTTTACAATGTCTACCATTACAATTGAGATCAACACATCATCAATGGAGGCTTCCGTGGTCTTGTGGTATCCCCCATAGGCCTCAGTGATGTACTCTCAAGCATTGACACAACTTCTGGTAGAATAAGTCAGGAGCAGAAGAGGATGTGCAGAGCGAAGATGGCACCAGCCACAAGGGACAGCAATAACTACCTGCCCCAGCACCCCACGGCTACCAGAGATGTCACTTTCTTGCGTCTTTGCAAAATATGATAGAATCCACTTTAAGCAGACACAAGTGAAGGAATTTCTACTCACATGTACATTGTAGCACAATTTGTTTCTGCATTAATTATTGCTTGGTGTAAGATTGAAAATGCAAACTCATAAGATTGATAATGGATTGACCTAAATATATTCTCACATAGACTAGATGGGCCGAATGGTTCTTATCTGACGTCACATTCTATGTTTCTATAGAACGCATCCGAAGACAAAAATAGGTCCAAAAAACACACTGATACGCACTTTTGCTCTTGGGTTTAAGTCTCCTAATGTCTCATTATTCACAATACCAATAAGGATAACATGGCACAGGTTCTTGTATGAGTGCATGTCTGTGCATTTTCAATCTTACCCTTGCAAGACAAAATTATCTTTACAAAGCTGCTATTTAACAGTAACGAAACAGGCCCTGTCCCTCTTTCAGCAATGAGGATGCACTGTAATCATGATAATTTAAATCATGTTTTTTTACACAGTGTTAAGGGACTGGGTTTCGGTGCTGCTCAAAATAGCTTGATATAAAAACAGGAGGACTACACATAACAATTCCTTGCGCTGTAACCTCTACAATAAGCTGTTGTGGTTAGGGAGCTTACCAGTGATTTTTTTAAAAGCAACACTCATAGTCACAAAATCAGTGCAGTGCATATTAAAATTATCTGAATATATCTTCCAAAAAAAACAGCATCATTAGTCAAATTGGACAGGTTAGGTGCAGGAAATTTACACCCACTACAAAAAAATGTGTGTATGATAGAAAACTGTGATATAGGTTTGATCCAAGTATTATGTAAGAAAATAAATAGATGGGAGCAGGGCCAGACTCTCTACAATATACTTAAAAGTGGTTTCTAAGTCCCAATACTAAATAAGGCTATTCATATTCAGGGGGGAAAAAATGTTTTATTATTAACAATTGCATAAACTGGTCTTTTTTTCTGTAGCTGTAGAAATTGGATGCCAGTTCATTTAATTACGGTGAGCATCAGTAAAACTGACATCCAACTTCAACAGTGCGAGACAACTGGAAGCTATTGGGTGCTAAACGAGATCAAGATATGTGTCAAACCACTAAAATGGCTTGACAAGTAACAGTGGAACAGCATGGCGGCACTCTTGGCACCATAACCACTACAATGAGTCACGGTGGTTATGGTACTTCAAGTCCCTCTTTATATGTTATTTTGACATATAGTAGGCAAGGTACACCTTTGCTCTTTACACATGCTCAAAGACTACAGTTTTTGTGTTAAGAGTTTTCTGGCAACAGAAACAATCAGTTGTGAAATTAATTTTCTATCAATTTGACTAATTCCCATGGAAAATTGGCCACTATAAAGTGTTTCTAATAGGAATACCATGTTTCACTTAGAATTGATTTGCGCCAGCCACAACAAGCAATCTGCTGGGACCACAATATGAGTGTGTCAAGGTAACACAAAGACCCAGAGACACAAGGCTTAACAAACTATCACTAGGCACTGCCTATAGCAAGTTGAAAAAGGATGAACCAGAAAACAGGTACAGTAGGCAGAAGATAGGTTAATGTTAAGCATTCCAGAGTTCACGAAAACGAGAAAACAACCCCAGCCAAGAATACTGATACTCAGAACGACTAATAGACAAATTAGGTCTAGGCGTAGCAAACCGAATTGCAATAAACGTGCTAGAATCATTATAAGGCTCTGGATTTAAATACCCCCAACCAAGAGGTTACTGAACAACATCAGATCAGCTGTGGCAAAAAAATTACATAGTCTTAACATTCTAGAAAGAGGAACAGCATGGCAACACTCAAGGTTAGACATGCTGTATGCAACACGGGATTTTCAGACAGGGATGTAACGACAGTAAGAGACTGTGACAGAATTCTGGCATACAGTTTCTCTTCTCAAGGTGGCTTCAACCACTGAACCAACATCCTATGTTGCATGAATAGCGAGAAAAAGAGGAACATTTTTATGTGAATCACTGCTCTCTGCTCGCATGTACTATTAAAACCCAGGACTCTGAACTCCACAGCTTCCCATAATTTCAATGACCCAAATGCATGTACTGCAACTTGTCCGTGTAAGTCAAAATTGATCTCTCATTTATTACTCTTCTTATGGTAGAAAGGAGAAAAAAAGGGCAAAAATAAAATCCCAGCTTAGGAGTGGATTTGCCACAAGAGGGCAAAACTAGCTAAAAATTCATACCATGCATGACCAGCATCTTCTGACCTCAGTAACCAAATGTTCTCAGAGAGACCCACATTATTAAATGGTTCCTAAGCACCAGAACATCTTCAGATTGCTGATGTGATTATGGTGTGAGCATCCTGTTTTGTTTAGTGTTTTTTTGCTTGGCATACTGCCAATTCCAAGACATTTAGCTTGTTGTTGTTGTTGTATGGTCATTCAATTCCTCCTTCATTCAGCCACTGGGAAAAATATTTCCTGGTTGCCTATATCACTTATGTCCAACTTTTGGGGTTCCTTGTCAGAACAAACTGCATGCTAACACCAATCGCATAACATACTGTTCAGTGAATGTGCCTTCAATTAAAGCTCTGGTGATATTACTGTGCTCTTTGCTTGTGCACATACTGCCTATTCCTCCCAAATGCACCCCTTCATCCTTGCTGGGCTCAGGTGAATCACGCAGATTGCCTTGCAGTTGGTCCACAATGTTTCTCTATGAGAAACATTTAAATGGACAACGACAAGTTGGAACACAGAAGTTCATGCCAGGCAGAAGAGGGAGTGGAACGGCATGAGCTGCAGAAGCCAGTTAGACGGCTAATGAAAGGTAAGGATTTAGGAGTTAAACTATTTAATTGTAAATGTATTTAATGCTTTAATCATACACATTAAAAATGTATGCATGGTAACCTAGATTTTCTTTTTAATTAGAGACGTGAGGTGCTCAGTGACTGTACCTTGTGTGCTTTTGTCACACATAACCATCCCCCCAAGTTGTTTTGCAATATGGGTAGTCATCAGAAGTCACACAGACCACAACTTTAGGGGAAGGTTTTTTTCTGTATTATAAGAAGTGACTGGACACAGTACTGCGGTCAGAAATTCACGTTCACGTGACGGGCCTCTTCTTCCATGCAATGATGGGATAGCGAAATGCAAAACTTTCTCCAGAAAGCTATTGTGAAATAGTCAAGTATGACAAGTTAAGAGATTTTAAGGCTTTCGACAATTATTATTATTATAACGCCAGCATATTCCGTAGCGCTTTACAATATTATCAAAGGGGGAGATTTAACAATAAATGAGACAATTACAAAAACTTACAGGAACAATAGGTTGAAGAGGGACCTGTTCAAACAAGCTTACAGTCATAGGATCATTATGTTGAGCCAGTACGTTAACAACTGAGGGTCTTCTGGCTACTCCATTTCTAGAGCAATTGTGTTTTATGGAGAAATACTGAAAGGCTACAAAAATTTTGTTTTCTTTTCTTTAGCTTTTTAGTACATTTGTATTTAACCTTTTACTAATTAAAAACATTCTGACATTACTACCTAGCAGCAAACTTAATATTGCTGGAGTTCTGAGATGGCAAATCAATGCTATGAATGTATGTGTTTAAATTGTAACACTACAGAAAATGTTGGTGCTAAATAAATGCCAGTGATTATATTAAGATATATTATATTATAATACTGCCAGAATGCTACCTATTCACTTTGACAGTGGGTGATGGTCATAGTTTTCCAGACACATGGCATTGATTGCAAACAGAACTCTATCAAGTAAACGATCCTCCGAATATGGCACAGTTATGAACAGTTATGATAATATGATTTCTTTAGGAATTGTGCAATATGCTATAAATATAAAGTTCAAGTGATATTTTGCTCTAGGTTTTGGGGGAAGAAGCGCAAATGCCTGGGTGTTACAAATAAATAAATACATGCACCCTCATTATAGTTCATAAATGTAACCTACAATTGTTAGCAATCTGTTCCTCGCATACAAACCTGTATTACTAATGCTTTAGTACCCCAACACCTAGAAGACTAGCGGATTTACTCGCTTTTGTCCATCGCTCATCTCTCCGCTTCCCGCAATGTCATGGTATCATCAGCGAAGGTCCAATCCAAGGATTATAGAGGAGCAGTGGGGTGCCTGATGCACATGCGCGGCGAGGGCTTTGTGCCCACACTAGTGTCTCCATAGGAAAGCAATTTATTCACTGCTTTCCCATGGGATTCCTGTCACGTGCCAAGTTTGTCTCTGCCAGTGCAGCGGAAGTGACTCTAGTGGCCGTCGACTATACAGTAGCTAGCAATATGGTTAGCAAAATGTGTAGTCTTCAAAGGGCAAGGTAAGTAGGCATACCTTATAATCCCAACTGCTCTACAATTTCCTATTAAATGCTGAGCAATGTCCTCCTGGTATATGAAACATGCAGTTTTGTGTCTCATTGACAGGTACATGCATGGTACATGCTGCGGTTAGCCAAGAATCCTTTAATTTTGTCATTAATAGGGTCAGGCAGAATATCTTTTGAATATGCCTGATGCAAGGTTAAAAAAAAATAAAAAATTATGATTTAAAAAAAATGTTTGTACATTGACACCCTGCATGGTCTGATATTTGGGAAAAAGCTAGGTAGCAGTTAGTCCAATGGGGAGAGAATCGGTATTTGCCACTGACATATTTGACTGCACCACATGAAAGACTTTACATGGACAAACACAAATAACCGGGGAATATTATTTCTTTGCTTTTTTTTATTACAATGCCATATTACCATGTTGCTTCTCACCCAATGTGTGCCCTACTACTTAGGATTAATTAATTTGTAGGGCTTCACAAGAATACCCATTACTGTCTCATTAGAACTTTTAGCTGAGCGCAACAAGGAGAATTATTAGCATAGGAGTCACTTAAAGCGGCACTGTCATAGCCGAATCCTGTTTTTTTTTTAACCCCCCTCCTGACTCCACTACATCTAACTGACCCCTTATTCATCCCTAAATGCCCCTAAGCCCCCCATATTACCTATTTTTAATCTTTATTTTCTGCCCCGATCTATATTCAGGGCGCCGCCATCTTTGTGTGGGTAGATGAAGTCCCTGTGGGACACGGCATCTGCCCACACTAGATAGACTGTAAGATTCCCAGTTAAATACTTGGGCATGTGAACGGGAATTTCATCTATTCATTCATTCGTCAGAAAGACGAATGAATGAATAGCATTGTCAGACGAACAAACAAACACTGAATATCAGTGTTAGTTTGTTCGTTCAGTTTATTACAAGGAGGGAGCTACCGGCATGCAGCTCCCTCCTTGTGAAATGTAAAGATAGAAGTGTCAGGGAGCTGTGCTCCCCACCACTTCCTAAGCCCCCCATGTCCTCCCTCACTCTATGGGGGTCAATATGACCCCCATAATAGCATAAGGGAGATTAAAATACTGCCACAGGCTGCTCACTTTTTACTAGACATGCCCCTATTCGCCATAGCGAGTAGAGGCTGAATTTACTAATACTAAGTAATCTTTACTTAGGATTAGTAAATGTGGCTGAAAGACCAATTTAGGTCTTTCAGCCTTTTAGTAGATAACTCCCTGATACCGTGGGATGCAGCCACGGCAATGAAAAGGATCGAAAACGAACAAAGTCCCGAATTGCGTTCTAACATGAATGGAGAAACTGTTAGAACGCAATTCGGCAGTTTTGCTGGCGTCCTGTCTAAGTGACAGGAAGCATCGCAGGAACAGGGAGGAAAGGTAAGGATTGTGGGAAAATTGCTGTGACCACCGGAAACTAAGCACACTTTGCTCCTCCGCTCGTCACGGCGTAGGAAACCTCCATAAGATAAATAGTCCTTACTTTTTCTTAAGTTTTAAAGAAAACTAAAGCAGACAGGAAGAAATGAAGAACAGATCCTGAGAGAGGGAGAGAAGAGGAATCGATTGGGGAAAGGTAAGTTCGGCATGACAGTACCCATTTAAGAAGTTTGCCTTGGCGGTTGACCTTATATTTTAATGACCATTGTAGTGATTCTAAAATCCTATTTATTTAAATTTACACGTGGATTTGGAATAGTGTACAAGAAACGTTTTTGGACTTGTTTATATATTTTGGCTGTTGAATACTATAAACATTGCTGATACCCAGAGGTAGTGGGAGTTGAGTGTAGGGCTTAATTCTGTTCATTTTTAGAATGCTGGGAATAAGATATTTTACTATTTTGTTGTTACTCTGGAACAGCTAAAAGGCCAATTAGTTTGAAGAGGGGGGAATACTTCAGTAGGTTTCCAAGCACTATTTTTATAGGTTAATTCACACGTGGATATATTGGCCTAATGAAAACCTTGTTGGTTTGGAGAAAGAGTCAACAGCATTTGTATTATTTTTTAAATTCTAATGCAGTTTTGGTTTTCTCAGTGAAGTCTTAGTGATGTTGCCTGTATGTTCAGTGGGGGGCCATCACAGTATTCCACATATAATAAGCAGAACCAATGTTTAACTTTTCAAAAGACAGGTAACCTTGTGGGCAATTCCCTCGCCTGTGAAGTGTGAAAGACGCGCAGTCAGCTTCTTAACACTGAGTATACGTAACTTTATCTGTGTCTCCAGTAACGCTAGCATTGAGAAGAGACGGGATCTGTGCTAATTGAAGCCAGTATGTCGTCTCAATGTATTGGGTAATAATGGATAGCCCAAGGCTTTCAGACGAGGTAGCCAGCAGTAGTGTGATATAGATAGGACCCAAAGGGCAGTCAGCACGACGAAGGAGGAAGATGCAAACACTATTATTTCTGTTTCACAAGTGCAACAAAGCAGGAAACTCAATGGCACTTATATAAAAGCAACATGATGGTTTCTATGAGGAGTTACAGGGACAGTTTTATGGAGGAATATAAGGGGTTATACGGAGCCATAGCAGGAGTTATAGGGAGAGTTTTATGGAGGAATATAAGGGGTTATATGGAGCCATAGCAGGAGTTATAGGGAGAGTTTTATGGAGGAATATAAGGGGTTATATGGAGCCATAGCAGGAGTTATAGGGAGAGTTTTATGGAGGAATATAAGGGGTTATATGGAGCCATAGCAGGAGTTATAGGGAGAGTTTTATGGAGGAATATAAGGGGTTATATGGAGCCATAGCAGGAGTTATAGGGAGAGTTTTATGGAGGAATATAAGGGGTTATATGGAGCCATAGCAGGAGTTATAGGGAGAGTTTTATGGAGGAATATAAGGGGTTATATGGAGCCATAGCAGGAGTTATAGGGAGAGTTTTATGGAGGAATATAAGGGGTTATATGGAGCCATAGCAGGAGTTATAGGGAGAGTTTTATGGAGGAATATAAGGGGTTATATGGAGCCATAGCAGGAGTTATAGGGAGAGTTTTATGGAGGAATATAAGGGGTTATATGGAGCCATAGCAGGAGTTATAGGGAGAGTTTTATGGAGGAATATAAGGGGTTATATGGAGCCATAGCAGGAGTTATAGGGAGAGTTTTATGGAGGAATATAAGGGGTTATATGGAGCCATAGCAGGAGTTATAGGGAGAGTTTTATGGAGGAATATAAGGGGTTATATGGAGCCATAGCAGGAGTTATAGGGAGAGTTTTATGGAGGAATATAAGGGGTTATATGGAGCCATAGCAGGAGTTATAGGGAGAGTTTTTTGGAGCAGTAGGAATAGGGTGGGTTACTTGGAGTCATAAGGGTTATATAGAGCTCTAGGAGGAGTTAGATGGAAGATTATATGGAGCAAGTGGAGGAGTTATAGGGAGGATTATATGGAGGTATAGTGAGGGTTATATGTAGTGATATAATGAGGGAGGGCTGTATCGAGCCATATGGGGAGTTAGAAGGAGGTATAACGTGGATCAATGGGTGGAGTGAAATATAGTTCATAGTGTGTTTATTCCCTTTGATGTATTGTGCATGCTATATTACCTATGTAACTAGCATGTTTTTTTAATGACTAAAGAGATATGAAGAAACATAAAGTGCCATTTTAAATGCAGTGTTCCTGCTATATACAAATTGCATCTTTAACCCCTTAAGGACACATGACATGTGTGACTTGTCATGATTCCCTTTTATTACAGAAGCTTGGTCCTTAAGGGGTTAAAGGGAATCTCCAGTGCCAGGAAAACAGTGCCAGGAAATCAATGCTTTCCTATGGGGAAATGAGCGACGCTGGAGGTCCTCACACAGCGTGAGGACGTCCAGCGACGCTCTAGCACAGATAATCTGTGCTATAATCCAGGAAGTTCCCTCTAGTGGATGTCTAGTAGACAGACACTAGAGGTGGAGTTAACCCTGCAAGGTAATTATTGCAGTTTATAGAAAACTGCAATAATTACACTTGCAGGGTTAGGAGTAGTGGGAGTTGGCACCCAGACCACTCCAATGGGCAGAAGTGGTCCGGGTGCCTGGAGTGTCCCTTTAATGATCTCCAGACATCCATTGTTTTGACGTTGTATTGACACAGTTCTATTGCACTTTGTCATCCTTTCCAAAGATGCACACGACTAACACTGGCTTATTGTCCACAGGCAAATTATTCTTTGCACTGTCATGAGGCAAGTCACTAGTGGACCTTTGCTTCCTTCAAACTCAAGAAGAATAAAAAATGGAGATTTACTCTGGGCTATAAATAGCATCTTATTGGGGCGAGGAACGTGCCCTTCGATTTAACAGTGATACACACAGAGCAACACAATGCCAAGTTGTGAACTTCATTCATTAGCACATTGGAGATATATTTGTTGGCCTTTAAGAGAAATGTGACACACAAAAGATACAGCCCTTAATAACATGTTGAAATATGCTAATTTTTCAGCCACCTCTACATGATCTAATATGCTTGAAATGGCGAGAATACGGCTAAGGTAAAGCTTTTGTAAAAGCTATGAAATAATTGTTGACGTTTTCATTAAGTAGAAAACTTTGCTTCAACACATTGTCTGATTTGATGTCCTCTAGAATGAGCAGATATAAAATTAAAGGGGAACTGTTGCATTATTTTTCTCTTTTAAATCGCGATTTTAAAAAAATAATCATTTTATAATTGGCATTGTATTGCCTGGATGTCCTGTAGCAGCAAGAGGGTACCAAAATAATCAACTCCGATTGGTGCATTATGCACAGGCTCTTTGGAATAAAATACAAGCGGAGCGATTACATTGCCTACATATAGTGCTGTTAGGATATATAGTACCACTTTAAGGGCGTTAATGTCCTACAGTAAGTAGCAGCAGTCCACACAATGCTGTGGTCTGATTTAAAAGCACTAATAATTTATATTATAGATTATTATGACATAACGAAGCATAGGAAATTTAACGACTGTAAAACACAAGTACCAAGTGTTTTCATTTAGAGAAAATAGAGGCACTGTAAGCACTAGCTGCTGTTGAAAACCATCTTGGTTCCTTACTGTGCGACAGCGCCAGGCAACTCATGGAACTATAACCACTACAGCATCTAGTGCTTACAGTGCCTCTATTTTCTCTAAATTAAAACACTTGGTATTTGCTATGCTTCGTCCTGCGATCTCTACTAGTATATATTAAAACAGCTGCAGTATGAGTTACAGTTGATTATTCTTGTGCCAAAGAACTGAAGTCAGGCCTTTTTCTATCATTCTTGCAATGCCCCTTTTCCTTTAACTAGAAAGGGGAACTTTGGAAAGTGTTTTTCTTTCCAAATCTTTTGGGGATTTTGTTTGCAAGACGATGTCCGATAATAAACTGCCTGCCGGCTTGGCCAAGTACATTGCCAGACGCTGCATACTGAGGTTATTGTCACACATCAGGTGACCCGCACTAACGAATCCTTTATAATGACACTTGTCATTACAGTATCTGCAACAGATCTAAAAACATACATCCTTATGTGGGGTGGAGGCATATGGCTGTGCGCACCCTTGAAACCTTGTTGACATGGGAAATGCTGTGGGCTGTAACTCTCATTATGCTCAGCCGGGCCTTGCTTCAGTTACAGTAACGGAGTATGAAAGGATAACTAGTTTTAACGTACCCACGATCATTTTAGTTTGAGAAGCTATGATACCATACCTAGGCATATTCCATCGCTTTTAGTGACAGAACAGGGGAGCATTGTAAGAATTTACTGTGTCTCATATGACGGCGACTTGAGGGAGGAGGTTACAATTGTAAACAAAACAAAAAAAAGACAAAAAATTCCAACTCAACCAATACCTGCCTTTGCCTTTTTTTTTTCTTCAAAACTACATATATATTTTTGTTTTTTTATAACCCCTAATTAATAGTGCACGCGGTAGCTGATACTAGGAGAACCAATCAATTAATTCACTGCCCAATGATATTAGTGATGATAGCACTACAAGTATAGCTGAAGGCAAAAGTTTAGCCACATTATTTATATTTCATGTGTCAACAAAATTTATTCAAATGCTTAGCTTGCGTCAATACATTTGACCTTAGAAGGTCAAATTCCTCTCAGGCTCTTCTGTATCCTAATGTCCCTATTTTCTCGGAGCTCCGAATTGTTGGTGTATTTAAATATATAACAGAGCTCCACCGCAATAATACTCACAGTAATGTGTCTTTAAACTACAATAAATGGGTTTAGAAATCAATCTTTAAATAAGATACATTGTTCCTGTTTTAAATTATATTTTGTCTGCATTAATTATTATTAGAAAGTCACCTAAAATTTCTCAGGACAGCCCCGGACGTAGCCACACCCTCACACCATTAAAATTAAAGTGTCCCTCTTTGTCCATGGAAAATGTTGGGTCGTATGGAAGCCCCAGGCTAAAGAAACACCAATTAAAAACAATTAGATATGTTCCTTTTGAATTTTTGATTACCGCCCCACTCAAACTTATCCTTATCCCAGTGCTGAGACAGACTCCACACTGCAACCAATCCTCTTCGGTAGAAGTAGTTGAGCCTGATGACACCTGCGCAGCCAAAGGCTTTTCGCGAGAAACCATGAGAACACACGGCGCATGTGCAGCAGTCATTGCACTCCACCAATCCAGCACTGCTCCTAGAGACACAATGAAGCCAATATAGGAAGCATTAGCAACATTTGGCATCATTATGCTGGATGTGATGACGCCAAAAATGCAGATTATGAAAATTGAAGGGTGTAAGGAGAAAGCACCCTTGGTGCTATCAGTTTAAAATGGCATTGTTTTATAGTGTCCGAGAAAAAGGACAGTCACTACACGAAGACATGGTTTTTGATGATTAGACTGTCTATTTAACCCCTTAAGGACCAAACTTCTGGAATAAAAGGGAATTATGACGTGTCAGACATGTCATGTGTCCTTAAGGGGTTAAAGCAAAATCAGGACAGGTGGTACATTCGAAAAGATAAAGAGATGTACATTTAAAAAAAAAAAAACGACAAAAAAAAAACGACATAAAATCATAACATTTTAAGTAAGAAATAAAAAAAAAGAGTGCTGACACAGGGAGAATAATTTCTATATTACATATTATGTCGATGTCTACAAGTTATGGTATTAAGGAAATTGACATGTTTGCATTAATATGCCATAATAAAAAGGAAGAAGGCTATGTAATTACCAAACTATGTAATAACATAATTCAGTGTGCTGTAGATCACCGATTAACTCGTATAAAGGCATGGGTGACAAGCATAAAAAGCATCACTTCAAAAGAACTAATAGAAAGAAAATCAGAATTTTAATACATGGAGGTTCTATATCCAGCAAGGCACAAAATAGAAAATGTATAGAATATTACTATGTTCCTATTTATATTCATAGTAGGCATGGATGTCTAATGGGTTAAAAGAACAGATGGTACTGTGCTATGCTGTACCAGGAGTACTCCGGAATGTGGTAATTGGGGGGTCTTGTCCTTATATGGCTAGGGTTATACTCTGACGTCATTATGGTCATATCTATGTAGAATAGTGAACAAAGGCATAGGTAACCTTCGGCACTCTAGATGTTTTGGACTACACCTCTCATGATGCTTTGCCAGCATTATGGGTGTAAGAGCATTATGGGGATGTAGTGCACAACATCTGAAACGCCCAAAGGTTGCCTATCCCTAATGGAGACTCTAACTCTCCCTTCAGGAGTCCAGCAATTACCATCTGCTGTTGAAATCCATTATCCTGTAACATCCTTTGTTGTTTTATTATGTATCAGTAACTAAGAATAAACCTGAAGCAACCGTAAGTCAGATTGCGTATTAGAAAATCTTGGTCTTTGTTGAACTCATTTGCATACACCTACCCAGAATCCCTTGCAGTAGTGAGAGCACTGTTAAAGTGATATTTATGTGGGAAGAGTAAGTCTTATGGCTTGACTGGTGTGTGTATTTGTGTTTAGCAATGTATTAACTATCCACTTACTTCAGGTGGAAGGGGTTTTCATCCACACTTTTCCCCCACCACAACTTTTTTGGTATGCATTTTTGGTAATAGACGTATATTAACATGGCTTGCCTTTTACCCAAGAAGAAATATGCATAAAATAATTATTTCAATCAACATGGAACAAACTTATTACAAAATGCTTTTTTTATGTATAGTGAGAGTATTCAATCATAATTATGTTCTGATTGTTTATTAAAAATATATGTTACTGTCAGTTCCACTCGCCAATAGCCATTTATGGGTGAACATTGAGCCCTTGAGCCATGGACCCTCCAAATTTGCAGTGGCAAGTAAGCTTTAGGCATGTCTAGTGGAAATTTTGATTCTTGTTAATATGGCATGACATAGGATGGAGTTATGCAGGACCAAGAGGGTGTGTGTTAGTGATGTAATGTAATACATGACCTTTTTGACGTGTGGTAACAGAAGGTCCTGAAAAGAGGGTTGCCCAGTCGATAAGTAGCTATGCCAACCAAGGATGAACGCTCTCTGATTACCTGCAATGCAGTCACACAGGCAAAGCAAAATGGGAACTGTCCCACGGAATCTGGGAGTTTTAGGAAGCAGGATAATGTTAACAAATAAAATAAATGTATATCATTACAATAGCAGTGAAACTAATCACTGTATTGGGAATAAGGTTTCTACCTTCCTTGGAAGAAAAAAAAATGCAGGTTGTGCTCATTTGCATAATTAATTTTATATTTCTGACATTACAGAAATATTCAAAAAACATTTGGAAGGTGAAAATTCCCTAAATCCCCCCCAAAAATATTTTTTACAAAAATTGATGTTTTTGCCACATACATGGATTGCTCTACAAATTGGGGAGACTAGCCTGAAGAGCATAACTTTCTAAGTGGCCACTCAATGGACTTAGCAGCAGGATTGCCACAGTGCATTATGGCCCTGGGCCTGGCAACTTGAAATACTGGCTTAACTCTTAAAATACCAGCAAGGTAGAAACAACTTATAGCTCTATAAAAAAGTGTAGCAAATATTTATTTTTTTGTGCATTTTAGTCATCTGTTTTGAAAAACATAGAATAGCGAAATGGAGGAACTAATATGTAGAGAAACAGCATCACTGGAAAATTTGGTTGGTACCTGTGATATACCTTGGAGACCGGTGATGAAAATGACTACTATTTAAAAGAAAACCAAAAAAACAGATGAGCATTACAAAGAGTACACGATTACAGGTGAAAGAGCACACACACAAAAAAAGTAAAATATTTGTTTATTGAGGGAAAAACAAAAAGGGAAGGAGCGCTAAGGGGTTTTTCTTTTTCTCAGCCTTAAAGTACAGTTTATTATGAACCTATATGCATGTTGGCAATACCAGAGCATATTTCTGCTTAAAGCGGCACTGTCATTATATGGGGACTCTGCTTAAAGCGGCACTGTCATTATATGGGGACTCTGCCTAAAGCGGCACTGTCATTATATGGGGACTCTGCTTAAAGCGGCACTGTCGTTATCTGGGGACTCTGCTTAAAGCGGCACTGTCATTATATGGGGACTCTGCCTAAAGCGGCACTGTCATTATCTGGGGACTCTGTATAATTTGCAAGGATCCCTGATGGTGACATTACGCTTGTGGGGGTGTGAAAGGCAAAGGTGAGTGTAACTTTAACCTGTCTCTGTCATCTTTTCTGGTCCTGGTTCTTTTCTGCTCCTGGCGTTTTATCTCCAGGACCGACGTCGCTGCTGTACTCCGCATCCTCCATAAATAAAGCCAATTCCCTGCAGCTGTCACTGGTGACGGCTGGGGCTTGACACATTTAGACGGCGGTAGCTCTGCCTTGTGTCTAGAAGAGTCTTTATGCCTTTGGGCACTGGACCATTCTCAGTTTTGGTATTTCTGATCTCTGCTTAAAGTAGTCTATCTACTTATCCAGAATATAAGATGGGTCAAGGTTAGAGGGAGTGTTTATGGTGTACTCAAGGTTAAGAGGACACTTGCGCGATGCTATGAACTTTAACTCCCATTATTCCCCACGGAGTGTGACGGATGTTAGTGTCATCTTGATGGAAGAAACTCCTTAACCTTTTAACCAACTTCAACCCCTAAACCTACTACATTGAGTTAATTGTTGTACCTGTTACACATTGTACCCGGTACTGTGAAAATGCTCGTCATGGTCAACAGCCCTCTGATGTTTTTGAATGCAGCTTTAGTAAAGTGTTAATGGTGAATTTTGTATGTTGACTAAAAGAAAATATTTGTAAAGAGACACTATGTACCAAAACCACTACATCTTCACATTGTGCTTGTGGGGCATCGATGACATTCTTTTCCCTTGCAATATAATACATTGCCTTTTCTGAGAAACAGCAATGATTGTTACGTTCACTCAAGAACAGTCTTACAGCCTGTAGAAAAACGTTTCCATTAAAGCGGCACTGTCACCCTGCCCCCAAACCTGTCTAAAATGAGTATATCATAAAATATAGAATCTTTATGAAATACTCAGACTGACTGTGTTATAATTTAATTGAAATTCCAACCCAATCAAAAGATATACTCAGACAAAGACTGTCTCTGTATTCGTTCTACACTTGACATTAAGCTCTTTCTATGGATGTAGGATCCTCCATGGACCTTAATGCTGTGCTCCTACGAATGCGCAAGAGTAAAGCGCTGATGTGGGCTCCTGGCAGTTGAAACTCCATAAACTGAAGAAGAGCTGCTGTAAGGGAATGGCAGTGCCCACGAGTGTCTGCTTTAAGTAAGAAAATCTTACCACTGCCTGTCTCCCCAAGGCCACCAAGCAACAATGCCCATGTCAGGGGTTTTTACATAATTTGCAAAGACCCCGGAAGGTGACAGATCCCCTTAGGTCTTCACTCATGACGACAGTGAATGCTGCTAATGCTTCTTATATAGAAACATTGGGCTGGCACAGAGTGGTGAATGCCATGCATGTTTCGTTAGTTCACCAGAGATGATCAGGATTGCGATCTCATTATGGGCAGACTGATCTGCTGATAGGAAACTGCTGCGGCACTGGTTTACAGGGAAGTTTAACTGACTTTTTTTTTTTTTAAACTAAAATTATAATCACTTTAATGGTAAACATATTTATGTTTTTATGTTCCTTTAAAATCAACCTTGTGCATGCAATGACGAGAGAACTCACTTTAAAAACTTGAATATTAAAGTGTTTGAAGATGAGCCTCAGATGGTTTGCTTATCTGGCACACATAATGTTAATAAAAAGATTTGAGTGACGGACAATTAGTGGTACTATTTAGGCAGGGCCTAAGTGCCCCCCCCTTCCCCCCCCCCTCCCAAAAGCATTTCACCTGTGTGTGTCTTAACCCGTTTCTTATCCCCTTTTTTAAATGTCTTACCCCCTTTAGTGTATCTTATCCCCTATTTTTCCTTATTCTGTGTCTACACCTCCCTTGTGTATCTCTTATAAACCCCCTTTGTGTGTCTCTTTCTCTTCCAGCTCCTTTGTGTGTTTCTCTTTCACCACCAGCCGTCTATATCCCCCCAGCCCCTCTGTGTCTCTTCTTCCTCTTCTCCAGCCCCTCTGTGTCTCTTTCACCCCCAGCCCCTTTGTACTTCCACCCCAGGCCCTTCTGTGTGTCGCTTTCATCCCCAGCCACTCTGTGCATCTTTCTTACCCCCAGGCCCTTCTGTTTCTTTCTCCCCCTCATGTCCCTCTGTGTGTCTTTCTCCCCACTCAGGCCCCCTGTGTGCCACTGTCCCTTCCATGTCCCTTAGTGGTCCTCTTCCCTGTCCCTTAGTGTTCCTCTCCCTTCCATGTCCCTTAGTGTTCCTCTATCCTCCCTCCCCTGTCCCTTAGTGTTCCTCCCCCCCTTGCCTGTCTCTTGCCCCCCAATTCCCCTTAATGTTCACCCAACCCCACCACTTGTAGTGTGCCTCTCCCTTCTCTTTTAGTGCCCCCCCACCCTTGTTCCTTTTCCCCTTCCCTCTCCTGTACCTTAGTGCCTCCCCTTAATGTTCATCTCTCTCCCCCTAGTGTCATCCCCCGGTCCCATAGTGTTCTTTCCCTCCACCCTCCCCTGTCCCATAGTGCTCTCCCCCATCCCATAGTGTTCTATCCCCCATCACAGTGTTCTTGCCCCTCCATCCCATAGTGTTCTTCCCCCCTGTCCCATAGTGTTCTTTCCTCCCCCCATCCCATAGTGTTTCTTTCCCCCGTCCCATAGTGTTTCTTCCCCCCCGTCCCATAGTGTTTCTTCCCCCCCCGTCCCATAGTGTTTCTTCCCCCCCCGTCCCATAGTGTTTCTTCCCCCCGTCCCATAGTGTTTCCCCCCCCGTCCCATAGTGTTTCTTCCCCCTCGTCCTATAGTGTTCTTTCCCCCCCGTCCCCATAGTGTTCTTTCCTCACCTCCCATGTCCTGTAGAGTTCTCTTCCCCAATCTCCTGTCCCATAGTGTTCTTTTCCCCATCTCCTGTCCCATAGTGTTTTCCCCCCTCCCCTGTCCCATAGTGTTTCCCCCCCCTCCCCTGTCCCATAGTGTTTTCCCCTGCCCCATAGTGTTTTCCCCCCTCCCCTGTCCCATAGTGTCCCCCCCGTCCCATAGTGTTTTCCCCCTTCCCCTGTCCCATAGTGTTCTTTCCCCCCTCCCGTTTCATTGTGTTCTCCCTCCCCTGTTTCGTTGTGTTCTCCCTCCCTTTCCCTATCCCATGGTGTTCTCCCCACCCTCTCCCATAGTGTCCTTTTCCTCCCCTGTCCCATAGTGTTCTTTCCCCCCTCTCCCTTCCCATAGTGTTCTCCCCCTCCTCCCCTGTCCCATAGTGTTCCCCCCCCTGTTCCCGTAGTGTTTTCCCCCTTCCTCTATCCCATAGTGTTCTCCCCCATCCTATAGTGGTCTACCCCCACCCCTATCCCATAGTGTTCTCCCCCATCCCATAGTGTTCTTTCCCCTCCTATGTCCCATAGTGTTCTACCTCCCCCGTCACATAGTTCCCCCCTCCTCCTCCCCTGTCCCATAGTTTTCTCCCCCCCCCTCCTCCCCTGTCCCAAAGTGTTCTCCCCCCTCCTGTCCCATAGTTTTCTCCCCCCCTCCCCTGTCCCATAGTTTTCTCCCCCCCTCCCCTGTCCCATAGTTTTCTCCCCCTCCCCTGTCCCATAGTGTTCCCCCCTGTTCCTGTAGTGTTTCCCCCCTCCCCTATCCCATAGTGTTCTCCCCCATCCTATAGTGTTCTACCCCCACCCCTATCCCATAGTGTTCTCCCCCATCCCATAGTGTTCTTTCCCCTCCTATGTCCCATAGTGTTCTACCTCCCCCGTCACATAGTTCCCCCCATCCTCCTCCCCTGTCCCATAGTTTTCTCCCCCCCCATCTCCCCTGTCCCAAAGTGTTCTCCCCCTCCTGTCCCATAGTTTTCTCTCCCCTGTCCCATAGTTTTCTCCCCCCTCCCCTGTCCCATAGTTTTCTCCCCCCTCCCCTGTCCCATAGTGTTTCCCCCTCCTCCTCTGTCCCATAGTGTTTCCCCCTCCTCCTCTGTCCCATAGTGTTTCCCCCTCCTCCTCTGTCCCATAGTGTTTCCCCCTCCTCCTCTGTCCTGTAGTGTTCTTTCCCCCCTCCCGTTTCATTGTGTTCTCCCTCCCCTGTTTCATTGTGTTCTCCCTCCCTTTCCCTGTCCCATTGTGTTCTACCCACTCTCTCCCATAGTGTCCTTTTCCTCCCCTCTCCCATAGTGTTCTTCCCCCGTCCCATAGTGTTCTTTCCCCTCCCATGTCCCATAGTGTTCTCCCTCCCCCCGTCCCATAGTTTTCTCCCCCCTCCTCCTCCCCTGTCCAATAGTTTTCTCCCCCCTCCTCCCCTGTCCCATAGTTTTCTCCCCCCTCCTCCCCTGTCCCATAGTTTTCACCCCCCTCCTCTGTCCCATAGTTTTCTCCCCCCCTCCTCTGTCCCATAGTTTTCTCCCCCCTCCTCTGTCCCATAGTTTTCTCCCCCCCTCCCCTGTCCCATAGTTTTCTCCCCCCCTCCTCTGTCCCATAGTTTTCTCCCCCTCCTCTGTCCCATAGTTTTCTCCCCCCTCCTCTGTCCCATAGTTTTCTCCCCCCTCCTCTGTCCCATAGTTTTCTCCCCTCCTCCCCTGTCCCATAGTTTTCTCCCCCCTCCTCCCCTGTCCCATAGTTTTCACCCCCCTCCTCTGTCCCATAGTTTTCTCCCCCCTCCTCTGTCCCATAGTTTTCTCCCCTCCTCCCCTGTCCCATAGTTTTCTCCCCCCTCCTCCCCTGTCCCATAGTTTTCACCCCCCTCCTCTGTCCCATAGTTTTCTCCCCCCCTCCTCTGTCCCATAGTTTTCTCCCCCCTCCTCTGTCCCATAGTTTTCTCCCCCCCTCCCCTGTCCCATAGTTTTCTCCCCCCCTCCTCTGTCCCATAGTTTTCTCCCCCTCCTCTGTCCCATAGTTTTCTCCCCCCTCCTCTGTCCCATAGTTTTCTCCCCCCTCCCCTGTCCCAGTTTTCTCCCCCTCCCCTGTCCCATAGTTTTCTCCCCCCTCCCCTGTCCCATAGTTTTCTCCCCCCCTCCCCTGTCCCATAGTTTTTCTTCCCCCCCTTCCCTTTCCCCCACTTCAGTTTCCTGTACCCAGGCGGACTGACAGGAAGTGCTCTCTCAGTGGGCACTTCATTTCAGTCCAGTCTGGTACAGGAATCAGAGGTTCCTACACCGTAGTGCGCTCCGCTCAGTTACGCTACACAGAGTGACTGGCAGGAGGGAGCACTGTGCGTCCACCTCCTGCCGGTCACTCTTATCAAGTGCCCCCCCGGGCCGGTGTGCCCTAAGTTGGCCGCTTGTGCCACCTTATGGACGCGCCAGCCCTGAATTTAGCTGCAGTCACAAAGTTCAAATTTGACAACCAATTACTAAATAGGCTCAACTGAGGTGCCATTTTAATCTCTGACATCACAAGGCAGCACGCTAGAGATTACATCCAGGTACATGCCTACATTAAAAAACTCAATTAAAGGGGTCTGCATTGAATTGAAATATTAGTTATTCCTTTAAGTTTGTTGCCTACAAGAAAACCTGGAACCCGACAAAAACTGTAGATTGAGAGCTTGCAAAGTGCTCAACAATCCAACATAATCTGGTTTGTTTGTACATATATTAGCCATGGCTACCAATAAACACAAACCACAAGAGAAATGATGAGAAGGCAATGTTCTTTAGTGTGGACCTCTCGCCTAGAACAATACTTTAATCAATAGAGCACAAAAAAGCTGTCAATAGGTTTCTTAAAGCATTTTTAACACCTCATCAGTTTTTAAGATATTTGTAATACCACATTTATACTTACATTAGCAATTTCTCTTGGGCTTAGGACACGTCCACAGCTGAAATATAGAGTCCTCCCCCCACCCCTAACCTATATTTTGCAGGTTCGGCTGTTACCTCAACAAAACTCACTGTTTAGTGAATAATTCTATATAATTAAACACATCTTAATAAGCAACGGATCATTTTATGGTCTACTGAAAAATCTAGTGTTAACTATGGGTAACTATGGTCTAGTGTTTACTAGGGTAACTATGGTCATGTAATGAGTATATTATTATCAATACTACACATTTTACTAATACAGGGTCTTTCTTACAAGTTTGTTATAGGAGGATTCTATCGTTTATCATGAGTGAAAACCACTTCAGTTTTTTGGTAGAGGTTAACGGGACATTCCATTCATAGGCTTTGTGTAAGGAAGTCCCCAGTCTGTGATTCGTTGCCATGTCCTATAACTGCAGCAATTATTAAAAATCCCTGCAGCTGTCAGCCCCCCTCAGCTATTGTGCTTAACCCCTTAAGGACCAAACTTCTGGAATAAAATGGAATAATGACGTGTCACACACGTCATGTGTCCTTAAGGGGTTAAACACACAGTGACAAATAAAACAATGTATTTATGTTGGTGCTAGAGGTGGGTGAGATGTTAAACACCCTATGACCCGGCCATAACTAAAATAAAAAATGCAATTAATAGTATACCAACAACATTTAATATTCACAGCATACATCACCCACATAATTAAGAAAATCCCCTTATGGTGCTGTAGAACACGGGGATACCACGAAGTGCTCAGGAGGTATGTCCTTAAAACCAAGTGCCCACAGCAACTGAAGCAGCTGGAGGATGGACTGCAGTCATGAAGGGTTTGATTTTGGAGGGGATCCATGTTATGGCATGCATTCTGCCACAAAACAGGTTGTGAATCATGGCATCAAGACAGGAGTTCCAACCTTGCCAACAGAAAGTCAATATCTTCCAGAGACGACATTCTATCATCAACTGGTCATGTTGCACAACAAGACTATTGGTTTGAATGACATTACCGGTAATCAAGCAATCAAAAATTCAGTTCATACATAAACAAACCAAATAGTCTGAATTAAAATAATTTGTAAAAGGCTGTTTATTCGAACAATTTGGTGTGCTTCTGAACAAAGCAGCTTTTTGTTATGTATTAGTTTGCCGATTACCAAGAATTACATTTGTCCGAATCACTTTAAATACTAGACATGTGCCATGCACACATTAGTTTAAACAGCCTTTTCATTTGCACCAAACTGTAGGTATGTCAGTTGTTAGGCTTCCTGAGATTTAGGATTGCCTGCTCAAGGACAGTCTGTGGGTACTCGTGCTATTTTGTATTGGTCGTAATCACTGTAAGCCTGTCCAAAACTCCAGTAATCTCCTTGTGGAACTGTACAATATCCACCACTAGATTCTACCAAAGAACAGCTAACAAACTCTGTATAATCTCTTTAAAGACAAGTATATTGTCTCGGGGGCGTGGTTACGGTGCCGACCAAGATGGCCGCATAGAGGAAGAGCTCCGCTCCACCGGACCCGATATAGCGGTATAAAATAGCTAAATGGGTCGCACCAAGAAACCGGAGCAACCCCAGACCCCCAGGAACACCCAGCAAGGTCCCCTTGACGGATTCCTACACCCGCAACCGGGCGCTAGCGGGGACGTGGGAAGCCCCAAGATGGCGCCGGCTACCCCTCCGGCGACGGAAGGCACAGCCCTGGAGAGGATTGAGGAGAAACTGATGAACCTCACGGCCTCTATGGCCACAAAAGACGACCTGCTGTCCCTTACCACTGTCATACAGGACACCCTCAGGGCAGAAATAGTGGGGATCCAGTCTGAAGTCACTACCCACGCGGGCCGTATCGCACGTGTTGAGGAAGCGGCTGAAACCCTCTCGGCACGCCAAACATCTGCGGACACTGCAATTGCCCGCCAGGGATCGATGCTATTATCCATGAGGAGACACCTCGAAGACCTAGACAACAGAGGTCGGAGGTGCAATATTCGTGTCCGGGGAATCCCTGAAGCCGAGGGTCAGGCCGAAAACGTAATTAGCATACTCACCGAACTCTTCCAGGCAATGCTGCAACCGACTCCCCCAGAACACATGGAGTTCGAGAGAGCGCATAGAGCTGCACGGCCCAGATCACTGGAAGAGGGCCCTAGAGACATCATCTGTTGCCTCCACTCCTTCCCCGTTAAAGACGCCATCATGAGGAAGGCCAGGGAACGACCGACGTGGCCCTTCCGAGGCGCGCAAATTGCCCTGTACAACGATCTGTCCCCTATCACACTGGAGGCTCGGAGAGCTCTACGCCCTGTGACAGCAGCTCTGCGGGAACGAGCTATCCCCTACAAATGGGGGTTCCCATTCGCCCTGATGGCCAGAAACGGCAATGGTTGGATCTCCATCCGCTGGCCTGAGGACGTCCCGCGGTTTATGGAGGAGCTAGGCCTTCCACCGCCACCTGTTCCCAATTGGATCTTAGGCCAGACGGCCCCTGCCACGAGATCGCAACGGGCACCGAGACGGAGAGACGCCCGCTCTCCATCGGCCCAACCTGTAAGACGGCATAGAAACCCGACGTCCCCGGAGGAGTGAGTACACCCCCGCTAACATGGACGTTCCATCACGGCCTCCTATCCTGGCTGACGACCCTTCGCTGGTTTGCTGATTCCGGATCTATTCTGTGTTTGGCCCCGGCAGGGGTAATGGCTACCCACAGGTTTGATGGGACTCCCTTTGGGGGGGGGCTCGTGGGGGGACTCAGGGGACTGATTTCGGGGTTCTCAGAACTTTCCCCTTTTTATCCTTTTCCCTGAAAGTTCCAGCCTTATTGAGTACCGTCTCCTGGACTAGTCCGGCTGCCACCTGACTCCCAGATTAAACGGCATTGATGCAGGGGATGGGGTACATTTGTTTGGGGAGGTGGGGTCCACGGGGTGAGAACATGGGCTTCGGTCGCATCACTTGCCGCTGCAACACTACAACGCACTCCTTGGCTACCTCGGGGCACAGTAACTATATTTCTGCTGTTATTTTATTATGGTTGTTCATGCATGTGCCGATGTGCGGGGGGCGGGGGAGGGGTGTACGCATGGGGGAGGCAGTAATGTGTAACACTGGCTGTGTTTTTGAACCATACGGGTATGTACTGGGGGAGCGGGGGTGGGAACTTAACGTAATAATGCAGAGCCTCTCACCCTCGGTAATCCCCAGTGGTTGTGTCTCCCATTCCCTGTTATGTCTAGGAGAGCTTTGCCAACGTATATGCACGTGCGCGGGGGACGGAGGGGGGCTCACAAGGGGTAGGGGGGAACTGCCTTGATTGTGTCCCCGCCCCCAGCATGGCTAGGAGAGTTGGGGGTGAGTCACGTGATGCAGCTTAAGTATGATCTGGTATAGCCTAGTAAATTACACTGTAAGAAGCCTCCTTTACACGCCCCGACACCCCAGACTCAGGTGACTGAGAGGGCCTGCTGTACGGACAGGCATTAAGAGATGGGAGATGGGTTTCGGTTACGGGTAATGCTTAGATCGATTCTGTCTCACACGATGTTGTTATATGTTTTGTTACCCTGCATTATTCTAGCACCTCCTCCCCCAGGTACTCCCACAAAGCTCCAACCCTGAGCCGGTCCAGCCAAATGGCAAACTTCAGACCCCCCCCCCCCCTCTTCCCTTCCTCCCTCCCTGCTCCCCCCTCCTCCCCTCACCACCCCCCCCCCCCCACACGAGACTCGGGTACCCGCAAGGACCTGATGGATGGGTGCACAGACGTTACTGCATGGGGGACGGTCCCCCACTGCCTAAGGTCGCTCTAGACACACTGCTCAATCCCGTTTTATACCCTGTTATTGTATGTTTTCTGTGTCTACATGGTACTAACATTCCCACCCCCGTTCGCCTATGCAAGGCTCCGGCCCTGACTCAGTCCCACCAACCGACAACCCCCCCCGGGCTGAACAACACACCCTCACCAGTGAGAGGCCCTGGGTTAGTGCCGGAACCTGGAATTGTGACCCCCCCCCCCCCTCTCCACTCCCCCCCTTTTTTTTTTTTTTCTCCCTCCCCCCCTCTTCCCCCCCCTCCCCCCCCCCCCCCCCATAGGTAGACATTATGGTATGGGAGCTGGGTGTCGGCAACAGTAGGTTGCCTCTGATAAACTGCTTGACTGTGTTTTACTTGATGCTGTTATGTAATTTCCTTAATTTCTTTTTTTGCTTGGTACTGGCACTCACCCACACGAGGACCTACGTAAAACCCCAACCCAGAGTCAGTCGCACCAAACAGTAACCCTGGGAGGGATGCCTGACCCCTCCCGACAAGCAGACACATTGAAATCACAACTGACTTCCCCCCTCCCCCCTCCCTCCCCCCCTCCCCCCTCTCCCCTCCCCCCCCTCCCCCCTCCCCCCTCCTCCCCCCCCTCCCCCCCTTACTGGATCCCACCACAAAAGACCAAATAAATCAGGAACTAGAACAATACTTCAGGGAAAATGACACACCTGACATCTCCCCAATATCCGTATGGGAGGCCCACAAGAGTACCATCCGAGGAGTGCTCATCCGCATTGCCTCACAAAAACGTAAGGCACATATGTCTGAGATGCTCGACCTGCATCAGAAGATAACGGCCCTGGAATGTCAACATAAGAGATCACAGCTGAACGAGGTCTACGGGGAGCTCATGGAACACCGGAGAAAACTTAGGGACCTCATCACCCGTAAACACTTCCGCACACTGCAGCGTACGAAAGGATTTTACTACGCCCATGCCAACAAAGGGGGAAAATATTTAGCCAGGCTATTGAAGGGCCCGACACCCCGCAGGCAGATAAGAAAACTGCAACTAGCTCCAAATGAGATAACCTCCTTTCCACAGAAGATAGCTAACGAATTCCGGACTTTTTACAAGAACCTCTACAATTTGCCACCACCCCCTCAGGGGACTGGAGCCGACAGTCACAACTCCCGCATAATGGCCTACTTAACCAACACGATCTCCAACACGATCGACCAGGACTCAGCGCTCGCACTTGACGCCCCGATCAGCCTGGAGGAGCTGGCAGCGGCCCTCAAAGTTACAAAATCGGGCAAGGCCCCTGGCCCCGATGGCTTCTCATCTGGTTACTATAAGAGCTTCTCCACTCTTTTACTACCATGGCTAACTAAAGCGCTTAACGCGGTGGGCGAGGGTGGTCGCCTGGGCGCGGAATCCCTGGCAGCGACCATCACGGTCCTACCTAAGCCGGGTAAAGACCCGCTGCTCTGTGGAAGTTACCGCCCCATATCCTTGTTGAACGTGGACACCAAGCTGTTTACCAAGGTTATGGCGAGCAGACTCAACCGCCTTTTGCCGGACCTGATCCACGCGGATCAAACGGGCTTCATCCCGGGACGCGAGGCCAGGGATAGTACACTGCGGGTGTTCTCCATCCAACAACACGCCAGAATAACGAAGACCCGTCTACTACTCTTATCAACTGATGCCGAAAAGGCGTTTGATAGAGTTGACTGGACTTACATGCAAGCAACTCTACAGAAGATGGGATGCGGGCAGAAGTTCCTCACATGGATATCAGCTCTTTATAGTAAACCGCACCTGACAGTAAGAGTCAACGGGTCAACAACTGATGATTTCCTGATTAGCAATGGCACCCGTCAGGGCTGCCCTCTTTCGCCGATCCTGTTCGCGATGTCCCTCGAACCGTTACTCCAGGCAATTCGCTCAAACCCTGATATCCAGGGGTATAACTGGCGAGACACACACCATAAAGTTGCAGCGTACGCCGACGATCTTCTGTTTTTTGTACAGAACCCACGAACGACGCTACCTTGCCTCCTCTCTGAATTCGACAAATTTGGACGCATTTCCGGTTTTAAGCTCAACCTTTCAAAATGCGAAGTCCTAAATATCACTACCCCCACGGATGACTACATCTCCCTTGACTCGCAATTCCCCTTCCGATGGTGTCACGGTAAGATGAAGTACCTCGGGATCTGGGTGGCCACAGACCCTGAGGACACTTACCGATTCAACTTCACACCCCTTTTGAAGGCAATTGTAACCGACTTGGATAGATGGTCGTACCCCCACATTACATGGCACGGCAGAGTGGCGATCATCAAAATGAATGTCCTTCCACGAATCTTATACCTCATGCAGACCATCCCACTAGCAGTACCAAGTGCCTTTTTCTCCTCTCTGAAGACGGCGATAATTAAATTTGTATGGCGAGGTGGTCGCTCTAGAATTCGACACGACATCCTTTGTCGACCAAGGCACCGTGGAGGACTAGCACTCCCGGACATTAAAAAATATCACCAGGCCACAATAATGCAGCGAATACTGGACTGGCACACAGATGCCACGTCAAAACAATGGGTTACCCTTGACAAAGGACTACTCGGACCCTCCCTTGAAATGGAGATATGGGGAACCGCAAAGGGGCGGATGGGTGGAGGAATTGCAAACGGATCAATACAACAAACATTAATGGGCTGGAGATCACTGAGAACACAAAGTCACGTATCGCCTACTCCCAGCCCCATGATTCCTATAACACATAACACGACCCTAGCAGGAGGTCTTTCATCGAGGGCATGGCCCGCCGTCAGCGACAGGGCATACATCCCCATCTACCGGGTCCTTACAGAGGGCAGATTACGCGACTCGACATCGCTGTTGGGAACTACCCCCAGGACCCCCCTAGAGGTTCTCAGATACCTACAACTACAACATTATTACAACTCAATACCGCATAAAGAACGCTTGCATCGGGAACTTACCTGGTTCGAAGACCTATGCGACCGGGGCAGCCCATTGGACCATACAATCTCGGCACTATATCAGCACTTAATCACCGGGGACGGGACCCAGACGCCCACCTTCCGCCGACAGTGGGAAACACAACTCGGGAAAACTCTGACTCCAGCACAGTGGGATACGGCTCTACTCTGGCAGCAGAAAAGCTCCATGAGCTCATACTACCAGGAGGTCAACTACAAATTGCTCTCATTGTGGTATAGGACCCCGACCCTGCTACACAGGATATTCCCATCAATTACACCGTTGTGTTGGAGATGCCAGGCAGAACGAGGTACATTGATTCACATTTGGTGGGAATGCAGAGACATAGTCCCATACTGGGCGATGATAAAAAACGCCATTACCGACATCCTGGGTGACATCCCAGAGTGGAGTGTTGAGCTCGCCTTGTTGCACATTTCGACCCAACCCGTCCGAACTTACAAGAGGTCCATACTACGCCATCTGCTGAACGCCGCCAAAGCCAACATACCGGCACATTGGAAAACGCGCGATACACCGACAAAGAATGAATGGATCAACAGGGTGGAAGACATACACAGTGCGGAAGACATCCATGCCTCTCTGACCGGCCGCACAACGAAGCATCTGGAAATGTGGCTCCCGTGGTTCACATACATCACCCGCTATAGACTAGCGAGGGGAGCTCGCGGCCACCCTAGTGGAGGGACGGCGGCAGTGGGCCCCCTTGACGCAGACCGACCTTCCTTACCCTCCTCCCTCCCCTCCTCCCACCTTTAATTTCTCCCCTTCTCTCTCTAACTATGCTGCGGCTAGACTGCTGGGCCTAGGGGTCCCGGGGCTGGAAACCGGGATTGGGGGAATACCGCCTTGCCAAATTATAGGCTCCATCCCACTGATGCCTCGGCCCCCGGCCATTATGCAGACGACCACCTGCACCTAAGCAATTGCGAACCACATTTACCATCTCGCATCTTCACGACAAAAGCCGTGGTGATGGACGACTTTGGTTCCCTGTCCACGATGAGGCGCCACATCGCGTCACACTCCCCCCCTGACAACACTGACACACACACTACAATTACAACATATTCTCTCACTCCACACACTTAACATACCCATGACAACTACAAGCGACCTACACCTGAGACGCCCACGAACTGTAGGCTCTGCCGATAGGGACGACGATTCAATCCATGGCTACTTAAGTCTTAGAACATGAGGGAAAGGCCCCTGGGAACGCGAAGACTTAGCAGGGACAACTTCTCAGACCACTGTGTCTCGAGAGGGCGATCGGGCCCCAATCCACACACTGCAGAGAATAGTTGTCATCCCGAGCACTCCGTAGCAGACTGTGAAAGGCACCCATGGTGACCCAGACATCCACGGGTCAACATGACTGATAGACGCCATAGTTACAGATTGGTGCGCCTGACTCGATAAAGACACACAGACCACCTTTCTTATTTCTGCCCTGGCACTCCGCCAAAGACTCCAGAGTCCCAAAATTACGTATCCTTCCCGTGTCCCATGCCTAGTTGAAAACAGCTTCTTCCGACGCTAGCCACACTTGCCCTTAACGTTTTGATGTGCCTTGGGAAACCCTACAGGTACCCTTTGCTTGGTGCTCCAAGAGATCCCCTTATTACATTTTTTAAGTGCCTACTTTATTCATTAAGCACGAATATTATGTTTACCTACCAAGAGACCTGCGTGTCTCCCTACTGACCACCCCGCTGAGATTTGCACATCTCGTGTCACGATTTATTACCTCAAACGCCTGAAACCTGCGTGTTTCCCACTGTTTATTCACTGCACATTCTCTATGTCATGTTATTACTTCAATAAAAAGATTTACAAAAAAAAGTATATTGTCTCGATATCGAGTCAGTGACGGCATAGTGAAGCATCAAGTTGGGTTTCCTTCTCCAGATCTAAGTTTTAGAATTTTTTTTTTTTTTTCCCTGCAGCACATATTGGGACTTTGCTTTTTATTATTCCAACAATTTTTTATGAGTAAACTTTGGGTAATGTGATTTCTCAGTAAAATGAGGCAATGAAAACTAGCTGAACATGTAAAGTAAAGTTCGTGTCAGGTGCTAAATATTCCCCCCCCCCCAACCAATGGAGCTTACAATCTGTGTGGAACTCTTATCTATTTGTACGTTCCGTATTCTCATCAGCTCTTCTGATTATGACGATTATGTGAACTAGGAATGTAGACTTGTCTCACTCTGTAGACTTGTTCCTATCTGACTTAAGTCTTGATCACTGCTGTAAAATATCCTGTGTTGCAAGAACAGGAATCTGGTTAGGGTCCTGCAAAGGAAGAAGTGAAAGTCATTCACCTAATTTCCAAATTGTCTCTTTTCCTCTGTTACAGAGCCGTCTGGACTGGGTGTAATGCAGACCTCACAGTATCACAATATCGAGGGATATTATGAGGTTTAAAATGTATGTTATGTGGTAAAAGCATTCATGTTTGTTTTTTTTACTTGATATAGAAAAGAGCCTATCTTAGAAATAATTGATAGAATAATAATAGCAGTTGTGGGGACTGAAATGATGACCCGGTTTCTTTCTGTGGCATGGCACGAAATATTTCTTGCCCCATCTAGTATAAACTGTATTACATGATGCGATGGGATATAATGTCATATCCTGGCCTCATACCTTGTGCTACCTTATTCCCTTTGCCCACAAATTTTCATGTCAAAGCTTTATTCCCGGCAATATGGCTCCCCCTCCTCCTGCCTGGGTGAATAAATGGTTAAAAGGCCTTTATTTACACACCTTATCCCATCGCCGATGCTGCGTCTTTTCCTATGTCCGGTCAGAAGCGGGCAACTGCGGTGCGTGCATTAGACCTCCCTATAGGAAAGCATTTTGTTTCAATTCAGGAAGCCCTCTAGTGGCTGTCTGGCAATCGGCCACTAGAGTAGGCATAGGCAACCTTCGGCACTCCAGATCTCTTGGACTACACCTCCCATGATGCTTTGCCAGCATTATGGGTGTAAAAGCATTATGGGAGATGTAGCCCACAACATCTGAAGTGCCAAAGGTTGCCTACCCCTGTGAGGCTGACTTAGTGCTCCCATGTAAACATTGCAGTTTCTCTGGAACTGCAATGTTTAACATTGCAGCAATAGGTGCAAAAGGGACATTGTAGGCAGACCACTTCAATGAACTGAAGTGGTCTGGGTGCCTACAGTGACTCTTTAAGGCTTCGTATTACAATCTCAGTCCAGCTGGGGACTAAAATGATCAGATTGCCTTACATATTATTGATTTTTTTCCAGCACAAACATTTTGTTTTATACGTATGTTATTTATGTATTAAACTCAACATCTAATTGGCCTTCTGAAAAGGAACACACAGACTATAAATGACAGTTCATGTTTCTCACAATCTTATAAAATGAAACTATGCATATATGACTCATTTTGAAAATTTTCCTGAATTGACACCACAATTCACAAACTTTCAAAGGGGAATCACGCTGGGCCAATTCACAATTAACTATGGCTTGCATGAGATGAATTCAAAACTATTATCTCACAACTGTTAGTTCCTCTTTAAAGCACTGTTTTCACTGATCACAAAATGAATGAAATGCAATTCACATACTGCCTGGCGCCCATACTACATATTAAAACACAAGGCGTTCCTGGGGGCAGAAATTTATTTTGGCATCTCCCACTTCTACGAACTGTACAATTTATTTGTTCTTTTTGTCTCTTTGCAGTGCCCCTAACACCCTTTTGTTAGGGAAATTACAAACACACACACATATATACGTACATTCATAAACTCACACACAATAGATTTTTATTTAGACTTTGATCTCTGGTGTCCAGTGGTTTTCTGTTGGCACCAGTATGTGAACTCAACGCACATCACAAAATGATTATGGTTGTGCCCAGTGGTTTATTTTGAATTTGTGCTGCCCTAGGCATGATGAAACTCGAGTACCCCCCTAATTTAAATTTGCCCCAACCCTTCCTGTCAAGGCCACATGCACTTTGGCTGACAGACACTCCCTTATTGATGCATGAACTGACATACACTCACTGAAAGATAGTCATTGGCACACACACTGTTTATCTAACACACACTTTCACTGACAGACACACACAAACTCTCAGATACACTGACATACAATCACTGATTTGACACACTCATAGAGACACAAACTATCACGCAGACACACTGACAGATTCACACACTCATTTACAGACACATTCATTTACAGACACATACACAAATTAACTGACAGTCACACACACTCACTGACAGGCACACACTTGGTGACAGACACACACACACACATACACTCAACAGACACACTGACAGAAGAACACATTCACTCACAGACAGACATATACACACATTAACTGACAGACACACACACTCATACACATTTACCCCAACACTCACAAATTATTATTTTTTTTTTTTTTAAACCACCCAGCCTCTGTGGGAGAGCTAGAGTGGATTCCTTACCTAGGGTCCAGTGGAGCTGCAGCGGCTGCTTGTGCCACTGGGCAGGTGTGTGTGCAGGCGTGCAGACAGGGGGCAAACTCGCAGATTCTGCAACAAGGGAGCTGTGATCTTCCTGCTCAGCTCCCTTGCACACTGCTCCGGCATCATTAAGTGGTGCATCACTAAGCAGGAAGAGCTCAGGGGAAAGTGCTCCCTCATCGCCCGACCGCAAAACAAGCTGCCGCCCGCATCAGGGGGGTGCCAGCTCTTGGGCCTCCAGGACACAAGACTAACAAGGCATCTGCCAGGGTGTTTGGGGTGCCGTTTTTTTCTGCCTCCTGGAAAGTCCCATTCAAGGCAAATGTTAGCCTCACGGAAAATACATCACTGATTGTGACAATTGAATTGCGTCTCTTTCCTAATTTTCAGTGAAAGAATACAAGGCTTTGCTAATTAATGTCTGTCACATCACCAACGTACTGTGTAGCCTACCTAAATCCCAAGCTTTGAAAACTGGGTCTGTTCACCAATAGTGATCCTGCACTAAAATTTGGATCAGTCTTAAACCTTTAGTTTGAATACCGACGTGAGGTGCAATATTCCCAAAAGCTGAACTATATGTTGGGTTTTTGTTCTAATAATTTAGTAACTGTCAGTCAATCTGGCCCTTGTCTCTCGTCTTGCCACCAATGACGGCCTTCATAAAAATAAATCTGAATTTAACATTACTCTGATAAGGGCATTCCAGGAAAGAAAAATTAACTGCTTTGTTGCTGAACAACTTAAACTTCATTTAGTCTTCCATCATCTATTTTCCATCCCAGCTGTGAACCGGTTAAGCTGCCAAGAGTGTGGCTGTCTGACTGGACCTGCTTTAACAGCATCTAGCAAATAATGGACGACAGGGCTCCTCTCCTGCAGATCAATACCATTAAAGCCTTCAACTTCCAAAAATAGTTATAAAATATCAATTACATGCATTGTCATTAGCTAAATGTAATTATTAAGGATGATTCATTTATTGTGTTCATCTCTCAGTTCTTTGGCGGGTTAGAAGTGGCACTATGCCAAGGCAGTGGGAATTGATGGATGGCAGAATGGACAGGCGAACCATAACTGCCCAGAATGTTTCAGACAGACTCATCGAAAATGGCTTAGGAGACATTGTGATTCTTCTAGTATAGTAATAGCTACACTTTGATACTCAAGTTGTTATGGACTATGGGAGAGATTTTTTAGGGTGTTCTCTATGGGGGAGATTTTTTAGGGTGTTCTGTTCTAGTGGTAAAAAATAAATAAATCAAGTGGAATGTGTCTACTGGTTTCCTTAGAGATTGTCCCACAGGCATTTCTAAATTCAGGGTCCTGTCCTGATTTAGTTCCTTGGGGTCCGGCCTTCCGGGACAGCAGGGAACTGTACTCAAATAGCACCATATGAACACCACTACTTCTGCTGCCCCATCTCAGGTTCTTCCATGCGTTGCGATCTGCATACCTTGCAATGTTGGGACACATATTAGAACAGGACATTATGATGAATCTCCCCATATGTTTCCTTTGGTGATTAGCTCTCTGAGCAGCATATGAAATGGAGTCCACAAACTCTGTAGTGCCTATGTAAGTAACTAAACTTTCTATAGAAATAGTCTCTCAAAGGGAAATGATCACGACTCACATATTGCAATGGTAAAAAATAGCATCTGTAAAATCTGACTTGGGTGCACGTTTAAATATCCTTAATTGTGGTTAACAACCAGGAGTGGTTGGTGTTCTCGGTAACTAACACAGGGGGGTGGAGGGGCGCAACACAAGTTCTGTTTGGTTCCAGAACAGGGGGCACGGATTTGTTTGCCAGAATTCCATATGGGTTCAGGCAACCCCAGGGACTGATGCCAGGTCCGCCAAAACATCCCAGGAGGCGTTTTAGGAAATATACTATTGTTTAGCTAGGACCAACATTGAAGTGTAGGGAGGTGCAGGTATGTCAGGTGTGTAGATTTTATAAATGATAGCACAGTACCTACAAAATACTCATGAAATGTTCAGCATAAACTCAAAAAGTAACATTGAAACATAGAATGTGACGACAGTTAAGAACCATTTGGCCCATCTAGTCTGCCCAATTTTCTAAATACTTTCATTAGTCCCAGGCCTTATTTTAAGTCTAGGATAGCATTATGCCTATCCCACGCATGCTTAAACTCTTTCACTCAGTAAAGTAATACTTCCTGATATTATTTTTAAACTTTGCCCCTCTAATTTAAGACTGTCCTCTTGTGGTAGTTTTTCTTCTTTTAAATATAGTCTCCTCCTTTACTGTGTTGATTCCCTTTATGTATTTAAATGTTTCTATCATATCCCCCCTGTCTCATCTTTCCTCCAAGCTATACATGTTAAGATCCTTTAACCTTTCCTGGTAAGTTTTATCCTGCAATCCATGAACCAGTTTAGTAACCCTTCTCTGAACTTTCTCCAAAGTATCAATATGCTTCTGAAGATACGGTCTCCAGTACTGCATACAATACTCCAAGTGAGGTCTCACCAGTGTTCTGTACAATGGCATGAGCACTTCCCTCTTTCTACTGCTTATACCTCTCCCTATACAATCAACATTTCTTGCTGCTCTATTTCACTATCTGTCTACTTTTAAGTCATCTGAAATTATTACCCCTAAATCCCTTTCCTCAGATATTGAGGTTAGGACTCTATCAAATATTCTGTACTCTGCCCTTGGGTTTTTACGTCCAAGATGCATTATCTTGCACTTATCCACATTAAATGTCAGCTGCCACAGCTCTGACCATTTTTTCTAGTTTACCTAAATCATTTTCCATTTGGCTTATCCTTTCAGGAACATCAACCCTGTTACATATTTTTGTGTCATCAGCAAATAGGCAAACCTTACCATCAAGACCTTCTGCAATATCACTAATACAAATATTAAAGAGAATGGGTCCAAGTACAGATCCCTGAGGTACCCCGCTGGTAACAGGACCAAGCTTTGAATATACTCCATTGACTACAACTTTCTGTTGCCTGTCACTCAGCCACTGCCTTACCCATTCAACAATATCGGAATCAAAGTACAATTTTAAATGTTTCAGCACTACTTCACAAATTGTTTTAAGTAGCAAAATGGGCATTCAGTTACCATATGGCCATAATATGCTAAAGGGAAACTAGTAAAAAAAAAAAAAATTACCTGTATTTTTAAAACACTTTAGAGAAGTCTCTTTACTTCTATTACGACGCTCCTCTACCTACATGTCTCATATGTAGAGCCAGCAGAGGATTTTCAAAATATTTTTTGGCAATTGTGCAAAATGGATAATCACGTTACAGGAATAGGTGTGGAACCCAGACTTTGCTCTGTATAGTATGAGATCATGATGTTTCATACCTGTTCCAAGTGCCCCTAACAGATCACATTTAAAGAATAGTTAACGCTGACGGAGTCCAGATTCACTAACTGAATAATACAATTCTAAAATAAAAATAAAGAAATCACATTTTTCAAAAGAAATTGTCACGTTTACATTGGTGACAGCTGTGTTTCCACTCACTCCAGCATAGCTATGGAAACAGCTGCTGTGTTGGAAGTATAAAACACACCTAACCAGGCAGCACGTTTAGGGGCTGGCATGGACTTCTTCCAATAATGCACCAAACGAGCATGTGCTGGTCTTAATGTAAATAGAGAGAGAAGTGAGGATCAGTCCGGGGTCGATTACAAGATCGATGTGCAAGCCAAAGCTCGAGGAGAAAAGAAATCAGGATAAATATAAATTAATAAAATAAATAAAGTTGTAGAAATGAAAACCCATAACTAACCCTTCAGATTTTGTTGAGTTACACAGAATACGGTTTCAGCATTATTAATAAGACTGGAAAAGGCAGCAATAAAAAAACAAACTAAGAGAGTATGGTCCCATAGATGCATTATCCAGTGTTCTATTCATTAAAATGCACTAATATTACATCTCTTTCAATATTCATGCCATACAAAATACACAAATTGAGATTAAAGGGGCACTACAGTCACCTGAACAACTACAGCTTATTGTATTTATTCTGGTGAGTAGAATCATTCCTTTTGGGCTTTTTTGCAGTAAACACTGTCCTTTCAAAGAAAAGGTAGTGTTTACATTAAAGCCAGGGACACCTCCACTGGCCACTCCTCATATGGCTGCTAGAGGTGCTTCCTGGGTCAGTGCTGACATTGTGTCTCCACCCTCTGCATGGAGACAATTAACTTTCCTCATAGAGATGTATTGATTCAATGCATCACTATGAGAAACTGCTGATTGGCCAGGGCTGTGTTTGCAGTATCAGCCAATCCAATGCTTTCCTATTGAAAAGCATTGTGATTGGTTGAGAGAATCACTTCTGATAATGTCAACCAAGCGGATCAGAGGCAGCAGCAGCAGACTGAAATAAAAGTAAGATTTTGCTATATTTAGGGGGCCAGGGGGCTTTAAACACTACAGGGTCAGGAATATATGTTTGTGTTCCTAACTCTATAGTGTTCTTTTAAATATTGACAGTGTGGAATGTGTTATTACATGCCTCCTTTAGGTAGGCACAAGAGGTTAGCCAGGTTCTATTGCAGGTACAACCTTTGCCCCACTTCGAAGATGCCCGATCTATGAACAGAGGTGGAAGTCAACTATATTGACTATAAACAAGGATCTCTTTTGTTTATCATTTGTAAGTGCAATATTTCATACTTGCTAACATTGTGCTGTGGGGAAACAGTATCGGGTGGGCCTTTATAGAGGGGTGGAGCAAGTGACACAACTTGCATCACTGGCTGGTGAAGAATTAAGTTGCAGGGGACCAGGGAACAAAATCAGGACAGTGAAGAGGCATGCATCCTATAAATAACTAGGTATTTATTGTTGCACTGTTATGTGATATTTTGTATTTCTTAATGTTTGGCTATATTTTTTGCTCCTTTTATTTACATTATATATATATATCTCTACTGTAAAAGAGTGTGAGAAAAGCCCTGAGAGAAGCTGCCCAATTTATTCTGAGTATATATTTTACATTGTGCACAGGGTGTGTGTAAAGATGAGGATTATCATTTATCTTTTTTAATTGTGTTTGCCATTAGCATAAATATTTTTTCTCTTTTAATATCGTATTGTACACACAAGCATCAGGTTGGTCATTTAAAAATGGTGAAGCTATATTTGAGTTAGTTTAAAAAATTGTTGAGTTTTCAATATATATTAAAAAAAAAACAAAAAAAAAACACTGCTGGTCATTCATATAGTGCCTAAATCAATCAGATCATTTTAAAGTTACTTTGACCTACAATTGTTTTACACATTTACGGATTGCAATGCAGTTACACTAAAACATGATGGAAAAATAGCTTGCCTTTTGTTTTATGTATTAAATTCTCTGATAATGTAAGTACCCCAAACTGTAGAATAGTGTGAAAATAATTATGTCCATTTGGCAGATCCCAGCCATCATACCATGACATTGTGATAATGTTCTCAGGAGAATACCTTGATGTCTATACGTAATCTACTCCTATGTATTTAACTAAAAAAGAGAGCAAACCCTGCTTCTGTAGAGTAACAAAATACATATTAAGGAACAGCGCACAAAGAAAAATACAGGTTGAACTTTTACAAGGCTACTTCAAATCACCTATATCAGCAAACAAATATTAGGGTTTAAATTCCACCATATGGCCATATTGTGTAAAGCCCACCACTATGCCACAGTGCCCCAATGTCAGTGAGTCCTACACTAATACCAACGTGGGAGACAAATTAACTAGTGCTAAACTAAGGGAACTCTATAGGGTCAGGAACATTTTATCTTTATTCCAGTTTGCTGCTGCTAGCTCTGTCCCTGATCTACCTCCTTGGCTGACATCACCAGAAGTGGTGATCAAAGCCAATCACAATGCTTTCCCACAGGGTGAAGACACTAAATGTCAGTGCTGCACACTGTGCAGCCCTGTCCCAAGAAGCACCTCTAGTAGCCACCTGAGGAGTGGCCAGTGGAGTTATCCCTAGGCTGTAATGTAAACATTGTCTTTTCTCTGGAAAAAAGTGTTTACTGCAAAAGGCTTGAAGGGACTGATCATACTCACCAGAACAAATACAATAAGCTGTAGTTGCACTGGTGACTATAGTGTTCATTTAACTAAAGTGTATTTAATCAATCTGTTGTAAGAGCATTGTAAATATTATATATATCAAACGGCAAAGGATTGCACTCCTGGTCACCTTCGTTAATGCCCAGTGCTGGTCTGGCAAATGTTGTAGATACAGCAAAAGGAACCACACTCCAGGGACTTCGTTGAAAGTTCAAATAAGACTTACCGTAACTTTTATTCAATCCATTAAAATGATGTCAACGTTTTAGCTCCCACATGGAGCTTTCATCAGGACCTTTCATCCTTTTCATCTGTCCTGATGAAGGCTCCATGTGGAGCTGAAACGTTGACATCATTTTAATGGATCAAATAAAAGTTAAGTCTTATTTTAACTTTCAATGAAGTCCCTGGAGTGCTGCTCTTTTTGATATATATATATATATATATATATATATATTGCAAAATGAATGTGACAAAAAAACAAAAGAAAATACAGTGTCAAAACGAAATAATGAAAGTAATAGTGCTTTCATGTGTATACTCAAACTGCATATCATATAATCTGCTCTATATCAAATAAAAATATTTATTAAAGTGACATTGTTATCCAAAACCTCCTAAAATGTATACTTCCTTGTGGTGGGCTTAACACGATATGGGAATTTTGCATAGCAATGTCACTTTAATAAATATTTTTATTTGATACAGAGCAGATATATAACTAATCCCCCATGTTTTTATTGTTGCTGATATTTTAAGCAGGCTTGTAAAATTGAAAACTGTATATTTTTTTATTTTATATGTGTGTGCGTTCTTTAATCTGTATATTGCATTCATTTTGGTCTCTACAGCAGCACCATTGCTGAGACATATATGTCTCCTTTTATTTCTATCTAATGGGTAACAAGGCACTACATACAAACAACAATACATTGTAATAATAATAAAATTATTAGACTTAAACTAAAGCTTGGCTGTTTTGGCCTACAGTTTGCAATTATTTATTTATTTTACTGCAGTTCGGTGCTTAGTGAATAAACTCCTGGTGGTACTGGGATTGCATCAGCTGCCAGTAGTACATTTCTTAACCCTGTACATTCACATGCTACCTTATGTCACCCGAGACAGGCCCATTTATTAAAGGGTTACTCCATCCACCAAGACCACTTTAGTGATTTGCAGTGATCATGGTGGGTAGGAGTCTATGTGCAGAATTTAAGCTTGACAAGCTGTACATGCAAAGATATTGGCACTTGTGTGCCAGGGGCCAGTTACGCCACAGCACATGTGATTTAGGCAGCCGGAAATTCTGTTCCTGGCTGCCTAATGTTAATGCTGAGCATATTGTATGTCTGTCATCTGCGTGCCGGTCATAGACGTGCTCCGCTCATTGACTGCCCTTCATTTATTCACTCCTACCCACTTCCCTGCCTCCCCACGTTTAGTTTGCACACCTCTTTTTCTTTATTTTTTTTTTTTTTTAATTACCTGCCCTGAAGAATTAATTTTTATTGGTAAAGTTCCATATATGTGTATTAATTTTTATTTTATTTTTAAATGGAAAAATGCATTATTTTTCACATCACCTTATAACTATATCTCACATTTACACTTCTGCATGGGATTTATAAATACACAAAAATCATACAAACACAAAGGCAAAGACTGGCTCATGTCCAGCTTTAGTAATATAATTTATCCATATACATCTCTTATCAAAACTACGGAAACTGGGAGAACAGATTAGTTAACCTTGTCAGTGCCAGAGGGCTGCAATTCACCAAACAGTTCTCTGGGAATGGCAGGGTAAACTCTTTAGATGTTTGGGTGCACACAGCCCTCTCTCCTCTCTGAAAACGTCATTATCTCAGTAAGTGACATACAGTAGCTGTGTGTCTACCACAGTCTACATCAGATAGCAATCTTGTCTCCCGAGTCCAGCTCTACCAGTGACTGCAGTCTGGGCAGATATGATGATTACCCCAAATCTACTGTACAGAGTACAGCAGCCAAGTGCATTATCAGTCTGACCCCAATCCAAACATCCTGATAGCCTGGCCTCCTGATAACTCAGCACACAGAGATAAGGGTTCTTAGATTTCCAGAGCCTCAGATGTCAGCTGCTACTGAATAGCCTGGGCTATCCTTCATCCACCCATCCTTCATCAGCATTGCAGGCTGCTGGAGAAGTTTATAATTGCACGAGTTTCTGTATTATATTAAAGGTTTGCATGCAGCTATTTTCTGTGTTCTGCTTCAAAACAAGGAGATTTCATTTATAAAATGTTTACGTACCGTAGATGTATGTGATATGGTTGCAAACATTTTCGTTGCCAAGTATAGACAATAAATTGCAAAAAGTTCTTGCCTCTGCAGAAGGTTTAAAAAGTGCAACTCTTCCACTCTATACAAAACATTAGTCAAGTGCTTTTGCATGATAAAGAAAAGAACATTATTACAGATTTGTCAATATCTAATCTATGCAACAGTTTTAAACAAATAGAAAACCAGCAAACAGGAACATGTAAGATGCATTTTCTGAAGAGCTTGTAAAACCATCATAGCCGTATCCTAGGGTCACATCATGATTTTAGACTAGGATTAATGAGACCCGAAGAAAATATAAATATCCCGGTATGTTGCATGACTATATATAAACACTCAAAAATCTTTGGGATGTCCTTCTGACATCTGATTGAACACCGGAAGCTCCTACACTAAGTTACGATTATAGGTGCAAGGCCGTACTTATTGGCTGAGAGTATTCTCCTGAAGCTCTAGTCGATGAGTTGGTCATGCACAACATAGGGTATCTCAGTGGAGCTTTGCAGGAGTGTCCGACTCCTGGGGAGGCAGCAACGGCTGCCCGGCAAATTTCAATTAAGATATCAATCTTTTCTTAAACTGTTTTATTACTTACTTTTGGAAGTGCCAGGTTATTACTGGCACTACAACCACTACATCATGCTATTCCTTTAAGGACTGGGTTGGGAACTACTATAACAGAGAGAGGACATGTCCCAACCCAGTCCTCAAGACACACCAACTATCAGGATTTTTCAATATTTCAATTGATTGAAGTGATAAATACCTAAATCCTATATCAAATCATCATTATTGGCGTGCCTTAGTGACCGGATTGGTTGAGTGGAAGGGAGGGATAATGGGACAGATGTTTGCATAGCTCAGTTTGAATGTTAGGTATATAAAATATGGATGAACAAATGATGACTGAAATTCATACCGCATAGTATATGTAAAGACATTAGTAGGTCTTGAAGAAAAAGAGTAAAGGGAAATGGAGTAAAGACTGAGTAAGGTATTACTGAATTTGTTGTCTGCTAGATCTGCCGAGAGAATCCCAAAACACTTGGCTAATCTAATAGGAAATCATAAATTCCCTAACATAAAAAATGGAAAAGATAATATTATCGATGCATTCTATCATCTTATGTTCTATAAAAAGCACCTATTTCAGTAATGTATTTGGCTTTATTTGCACACGCTGGGATCCATAACACGCTCAATGAATGGCTCCATAATAAATATTTGTAAATATATCATGTCATTTCAGACACCAGTTGAAATAATAATGACTTCTGAGCAATCTGCTGTTGATATCAGGTAGTTTTACTATCTCACACTCATCCTAATACCCAGGCCATAAATCTCACTGACCACCCAGAGAGGATTTTCACAGTCTGTGGCATGAGTCAGGAAACAACATTTAATTCCAGGACATCAGGAACCCTGAAAAACAGAAGACATCACTGATATAAGGTTACACAACAGCCTCCCTGCCTGAGTATTATTCATTCACAGCATGTCCCATTAAACCGGTTTCTTACGGGAGCTGTACTGTGAGAGAAACAAAGATGCTTGCTTCCGAATTTCCCTCAATAGCTGTGAAATCACATCTTCCACATTGGACTTCTAAGAAATACCCATGTTTGTCTGGGATTGGTTACAAGTGGCTAAAAATGAAAGAAGAGAGATCACCCCCACCTTCCATTATTTTTCCTGTGGGTTGCATATTTTAGTGATAATTAGGTTTTATAACTTAATTTAGCAAATTGGATATGCTACATTTTGAAATTTGGTCACCATGATAAGTTGCATCTTGATAAATCAAACTATCTTTTAAAAAAAAAAAAAAAGTTAAAATAAAGAAGGATGTGGCTACAATGACCTAATCCTACATTCACGTTTTCCATATGGACATTTTGTGGGAAATGAAGTTCATTTGTACCAAGCTGTTTAATTCATGGTAAGACAAATAACCCTAGATGACAAGCTAACAGATGAATAGAAGTGTTATTACTTTGAAGTGGTCATGGTGCCTGTAGTCTTTATGTGTAACGTTTCACTTTGAAGAGATTGGCCCCTTAGCAGTCAGAGGTGTAACACCACCTCTGGCAGTGTATAGGGGTGTATTCAGTCAGCCCGAACTATACTTCAACAAAAGTTACACAGAAAATCAGTCATTGGCTGAGAATGGTCAGCTGTCAAGAATGGCAGCTACCATGGCTGGTGGCTCCACACACGCCAAAATAGTGTCACTGGACCACGAGGGAACATCAGAGCCCGGTGGTGACCAAGATAAGCAGGCAAACCCTTTCTAAACAGTTTGCCCATTACTGGAGTACGATGCTTAGAGTAACCCTTTAAGGAATGCTCAGTGCTCTTGGCAAACCGCTATTTCCCACCATCACTAAAGCAAATAAATAAGCAATATTTAATATTGTGTGCCATAAACTCTTATTGTATCACCTGCAGGATGGTTGTAGGCTGCATGATACAATCCTAAAATAGGTAAAGCCATCCTCATCTGACAGATCCTAGAGGTTATCTCACAGAGCACTCTCATCCACACATATCCCCTTGGTATGATGAGATCAACAGGACTTCATCGTACCGAGTGTGTTACTGTTAGATCTTGAAAAAACATGATCTATGCGATCACTGCTATTCGGATGACACCCAGATATACATCTCCTTCAAGCCAATATCAAGTGTTCCAATAGAAATAATCATTATATTGCCTTAATAATCTTAAAAGAACACATGCCAGACAAAATATGGTAATTATAATGGTGAGAGAGGTGTGACTGCAAATTTACTGTATCAACACCATCGAATTGGTCTAGAACATGGAGGTTGAAAATGGCTTATTTCAGCTTCAGTAAGAAAGCTTTGCTTAATGCCTGACAGCAAATGTTCCATGAAACAAGCTGCCATAAAATGCCATAACAAGACTGCTAACTGGCAAAACAGAAATCTGCCACATAACACCCATCCTCCATTATCTACATTGTTTGCCAATAAAGTGGTGTATAAGCAAAATTGGTATTTTTGTAGAAAACACTGTGTAGGCAGGGACACTGCCTCTTAAAGGGACACTATAGTCACCTGAACAACTTTAGCTTAATGAAGCAGTTTTGGTGTATAGAACATGCCCCTGCAGCCTCACTGATCAATCCTCTGCCATTTAGGAGGTTAATCCCTTTGTTTATGAACCCTAGTCACACCTCCCTGCATGTGACTTGCACAGCCTTCAATTAACACTTCCTGTAAAGAGAGCCCTATTTAGGCTTTCCTTATTGCAAGTTCTGTTTAATTAAGATGTTCTTATCCCCTGCTATGTTAATAGCTTGCTAGACCCTGCAAGAGACACCTGTATGTGATTAAAGTTTAATTTTTATTTTCATGCAGGCTCTGTCAATCATAGCCAGGGGAGGTGTGGCTAGGGCTGCATAAACAGAAACAAAGTGATTTAACTCCTAAATGAAAGTGAATTGAGCAGTGAAATTGCAGGGGAATGATCTATACACTAAAACGGCTTTATTTAGCTAAAGTAATTTAGGTGACTATAGTGTTCCTTTAAGAATCTTCTGCGTTATCAGACCAATTTGGAAGGACCTTGATAAGCTGACACAGCACAACTAGGTTCATAAAAGGTTTGAATGATTATTGGCAGATGAAACGTTGTGACCCCTGGAACTACAGCACACATTACAGTGATCACGGTGCCCAGGACGTCCCTTTAAAAGGAGTGGTGCCCTATGTTCAAACACATTTTTCAAGTGCTCCGAAACTAGAGGATCCAAGAATTCACCACAAGTGGGATGTGTTAGATTTTAGCCATACTGCGCGTCTCTGTGAAAGAGTCTGTTTCCTGGACTTTCTCAGAAAAATTTACTTTTTTTTTTTAAAAAAACGCCAACATATCTAATTTTTATTGACCTCCTCTGATAAGACTAAAGCGCTTTGTGTCCTCCCAGGAGAAAAGCATTATATAAGTTGTTGACTCAAAAGTCATTTTTTTTTATTAATTACACTATTTATGACCATGCACTTGAGCAGCATGTAGCACAGACCGTCTCGTAGAAAGTACATGTGCTCTTTGTATAAAATCGTCTAAGTGCAGGAGTAAACTGCCAAGATACCACTAACTAAGTACATAGCTGCAGTGATGTCTAATTCTCTGCTGCTAAAATAGAATGAAGATACATAACCAATATAATGTAAGTAGTAACATGCACAAGCTGCAAGAAGCTTAACATCTTCCTGTGACATATCTGAAAATTCCTACAGAAAGAACAGCTTGCAACCATCCAAACAGAAGAGATAGGGGCAGACCATGGCCCGATGGTCCTGGAGATAGATTCCCCGAGGACACACCTGGCCAACTGGACATAGCGACTTCAAGATGCCATTCTATTAGACCTGGAAGCAAGAGAACAAGCTCTCACCTCCTACTTTGAGCTGAACACGCCAGGCAAACTCATGGCGACCACCATCTCTGAAACTCACAAGAGCGTAATCAGGGGAACAATGATACGCTTAACTTCCCAAAAAAAAAAAACTCACAATGCCAGACCATAGAACTTGTGGAGAAAATTACGACCCTCGAGGTTCAGCACAAACGTTCCCAACTGGTGGCGACATACAGTGAACTACTGGAGGCACGTCGGCAATTATACACGCATATTACCCACATATACTTCCTATCTCATCAACGATCAAAGGCTTTCTTCTACCAACATGCTAACAAGGGAGGGAAGTTATTGGCCAAGTTCACAAGTTACGGACCACTGACAGCAAAGTTATCCAAGTTCCGGACAAGATTGCTTCAGAATTCCTCTAATTTTACTCATCCTTATACAACATCCCACAAACGACTCAGCCAGAAGACATAGCGGATAGAGAGGATAAGATAAGACGTTCCCTCAAACATTTTGTGGCTACAAGATTGCGATCGGAGGATTCAGAAGTCCTGGAGGAGGAAGTGGCTGGTGGGACCAAGGCTGCTAAAACCGGGCGCGCCCCGGGACCAGATGGCTTCACCCTGGACTATTATAAAAAGTTCAGACATATCTTGCTTCCGAAACGTATCCAGGCTTTTAACGCCCTCATTACGGATACCCAATTCCATCACAAGTCGCTCCCTGCCACTATCACTGTCCTCGCGAAGCCGGGCAAGGACCCTGAAATCTGTGGAAGCTACAGTCCGATTTCCCTACTCAATGTGGACGTGAAGTTACTAACAAAGATATTATCCAACAGGCTAGGCATACTGCTACCAAGGATTGTTCACCCGGATTAAACGGGGTTTATCCCCTGGAGAGAAGCTAGGGATAGCACCCTTCGGGCTCTGCCAATCCAACAACTAGGGAAGAGATTGGAAGACCGGATCCTTCTCTTATCTACCGATGCACGTGCGCGTCCCATATGCAGTATCTAGGAACGGCTCTCACTAGGGACCCAGGGGACATATACCAGATGAACTTTCTACCTCTTATGGCGTATACAACAAGACCTGAAGAAATGGTCTTACCCTCATATATCATGGTTCGGTAGGATTGCAATACTCAAAATGAATGTACTACCCCGGATCCTATACCTCTACCAAACAATCCCTCTAGCCCTACCTACGGTTTACTTCGCCACATTACTCCGTCTTGATACACTTCGTTTGGAGTGGAGGCCAGGCAAGACTCCATCACAAACTACTCTGCCTACCAAGAGAATGGGGTGGTTTGGCACACACTGACCTACGCAAATACCACCATGTGACTGTCCTACAGTGGATACTGGAATGGCATACCCACCTGACACACAAACAATGGGTTGAACTTGATAAAGGTTACCTGCGTCTATCCTTCCTCATGGCAGTGTGGCTACCGAAAAGGCCCACATAAGCAGATCTTGATCCCACCTCTACAGTGGCCCAAACGCTGAAGACCTGGGACAGCATCAGGGCCCCCCATATATCACTGAAGCCGAGCCCATTGATCCGGATACAACACAATCCTCACATAGGGGGTGGACTACCACCACCGTCATAGGACTTCCTCGGAGGGGGTGACTATCTTCCTATCCGTAAGTTATTACACAACGAGGGTATGACACCACTGCTGGAGTTGACCGAAGGCAACCCGCAATCGAGTCTGCAAACATTTCGATACGCACAAATCAAATATTTCTTCCAAAAGCTTCCGAACAGGGATACATTAAACTGTGACCTGGCATGGTTTGAAGGGCTCTGCGAAGGCACAACCAACCTGGAAAGGGCGGTATCCTTTATATACCAACACCTCCTCATGGGACATCTAGAGAGTAAAGACACTTTCCGCCAGCACTGGGAACCTATTCTAGTCAACTCGTTCACTGTGGCTCAGTGGGAGAAGATACTCATACTCCACCACAAATGTTCCTCTAGTTCCAAATATAAGGAAACCAACTATAAGTTTCTGGCATTTTTGGTATAGATCACCTGACAGCCTACATAGAATCTTCCCAGCCATGCCTTATGTTTGCTGGAGATGCGGAGGGAGACCGGGAACAATAACTCTTACACGGTGGGAATGTTCACGCATTGTGCCATTCTGTGAGGTGGTAAAACAGAAAACGGAGTAGATCCTTGGCGATGCGGGATGTTTCAACATTAAAATGGTCCTCCTACACTCCACGCCAACTTCCGTCGCAGCTTATAGAAAATCAATCCTTCAACATCTGCTGAACGCTGCCAAAGCATTGATCCCACTATATTGGAAGCAGGACACGACCCCCATGATGGGACTATGGTTGGATAAGGTGGTAGAGATATACATGGTGGAGTCTGTGCATGCTTTGCTGCTGGGAACTGAGGAAAAACACATGGAGAGGTGGCGGCCGTGGCTGGCATACATGGCAGAGCGGGGGTGGGGGGGGAGGTGCAGTCATAATAGAAAGAGTTGGATCACTCCTATACTGCTTCTGGGCTACCCTCCTGTACGATATATCCTTTATACCTTAACCACCACATAGATGACCCCCAACAACCAGGGGAACCACATATTCTAGGCAAATGGGCTAGCTCCTGACCTCTACCCTCCACCCCACTTTTTTCCCCCTCTCTCTTCCTCCCTCCCCCCTTCAACCATCTTCTCTGGCCCTCTTTTTTTTCCCCCTTTAGCCCTCTCATTTCTCAATTTCATCCTCTCTCTTCCCCTTTCTAAACTCATATAATTGCCCCCTACACAGATGGGAGGGCGGGAATTTTTCTTCTCACAGACAAAGTGACCAACAGACACTCTGCATACCCACTGCCGTACGATGCTCATGTTGTACACTCTATACCTGTTCGGTATTGTTCACTAGTTATTATTGTACTGACTGTGAGTAACAACCTTGCCTACTGATGCAAAGAGTTAGTCAAGATACTGTCTCGGCCATTAATAAGATACAATGCACATTTTACTAATATCTAGCTTGCATTCTGGAAAACCATATAACTGTATAACAATGTATACTCTGTTCGCAATGATATTGACATTACAACCTGCGTGTCCACTCTGTGTGTTGCACTTTTAAGCATGCTTCTACGTGTTTTCAACATGCTCAATAAACAGCTTTGAATATTAAAATATAAATGCTTTTTTTTTTTTTTAAATCCTGATTTCTTTGGCCATAACCATTACCAATATAACACCCCACATATTGTGTCAAAGTTCTAACGTTCTCCTTTATTTTAACCCACTTATTTTATCTCAATTTCTAAACCCAATATATTTAATATGATCCCACACCTGTATCTGCCAGCAGTATATCATTAGTTCTACTGTTTATTATTAGTGGCGTAAACCACAGGAACGAACAGTCTCAAAACATTATTTCCCCTTTATCTCTTCAGCATGGAAACCACATTGATTTTTATTTTCAGACAAATACAGTTATCATTAGACACAAACTAGCTATGAACTATTTATGATCTCAGCTTTATTTCTGCAAAATTGCTGCTATAAAGGCAACTATTGATTTTCTATTTGGGAGGAATTTTGCAAAATTAGGTTAGGCTTTTTCTGTCGAAAGGCTTTTTATTTTTATTATATGGGGAGGGCTGAAGGGAAACAAAGTTTCAGGTTTGATTTTGCAGTAAAAATTAATGAAGAGGAGCCGCGGGCCATGCTGTTATTTACTGCCAGTGACCTTAGTCTGTTATGGACAGGAGAGTGTGTCTTCTGGCTTACACGGTGTATATAGATGCACACCTCTCACTGTAGTGCTTATCAATATGTACTCCTCTTAATAAATAGGGACATTCATCTCTTCCTAGTACAGAGCTGGTATAAGCACTTTTCACATTTTATTAACCTTTTCACCACTTTATTTCTCTCCCAAAAAATAATAAACCCCACAATCTTGGTGATTATTCTTTTCCGTCCTAGTCAGGGCCGGACTGGGAAAAAAATGTGGCCCGGGCATTTGTCAATCACCAGCGGCCACCTGAGAAGGGTGTTTTTGTCATCACTAATGACAAGCACGCCCCTTTCAAAGTGAGCATGTTGGTTCAATGCTCTTCCAGGGCAGACCATGCGCAGAGCTCTGCTGAAGAGCTCTAGCATGAGAAAAAGACCCTGTATTTGTTCTGCGTAGCGCAAGCAAATTTAATAACATGCTTGCACTGTGTTTGCTTGTAACCTGTCTCTGGTGTTTCCATAAGTGGGATACCAGAGGACAAAAGGGCAGGAAAGTGTATGGTGCATGTGTTTGGAGCCTGCTTATGGGATTGTGTGTGTGTAGAGTGAGCTGATTGTGGTGTGATATTGTGTAAATAGGTTGATTTCATTTGTGTTTGTGGTGTAATATGTGTGGCTAGGGGCTAGAGTGCGTATATAGGGGATTTAGCGAGTGTGTGCATACGGGCTATAGTGTGTGTGTGTGTAAGTGATGAAGTATGTGTTTGCTTACAAGGAATGTAGTGTGTGCATAGGGGATCCAGAGTTTGTATATCAGGAATGTAGTGTGTGTAGGTGGTGTAGTGTGTGAAGGACCCAGAGTGTGTATAGGAGATCTAGTGAGTGTGTGAGAGTGTGTGTGTGTGTGTGTATAGAGGATTCAGAGTGTATATAAAGTGTGTGTGTGTATTAGATGATCCAGGGTTGGGTATCTAGAATGTAATGTGTGTAGTGGTGTAGAGATTAAGGCACCCAGCATGGCCGGCGCTCGGATAGTGCCGGTTCAACAGGGGAGATCCTGTGATTTCCCGTGCGGCTTCGGCCCATGGCCATCGCGGCCCACCGGGCATTTGCCCGGTATGCCGATGGCCAGTCCGGGCCTGGTCCTAGTGATTAATTATACTCTTGTCACTATATTATGGTAAAGCACACATGGGTTAGTTCAGTAAACCCCAACCTGTAGTGAATAAAAAAAACGAATTGCAAAGTTTAGGTTAAAAAATAGGTGAGTTGGAGAAAATATTTAACTCGACTAATACTCAGGAAGGTTTATTTTGTAAAGTAAGAATTGTTGGGAATTCAAAGTGAATTTCAAATTTAAGGGAAAAGTAGCTAAACTGGAAGCATAGCTTTTTTTTTGGGCTAATTTTAAAGTTAAGCTTTAATTTTGACATTCCTCACAATTCACAGTCGGTTCCGGCAGAACATGTTAATAGTGAGTTCCACTGGACAGTAGATTATTTCTGAGTTTCACTGCATTACAAGCAACTACAGAGCTCCACTGCAGAGTGTGTTGTTTATGAGGTTTATTGGCGAACAAACGCCCACTGAATGTAATGTGAACCCAGCTTGCATACGGTTTTGAGCAACTTTTTAAAAATGTATTTAGCTTCAGATCATTTACAGCCGTGATGCATCCAAGCTTAATTTTTGTGTCACCATAGTTATATTTTAAACTCCATCAAAATATAAGTGCACACCCCAGTCTTAATAAACTGAATACCCCTGCCAATCAGCAATGTCTGTGTCAATGAAGTAGAGGCCCAGGACAGATCCTGAGTGAGCACTGAGTGTTTTATTGCACTACTCAGCCAGCAGATAAGTCTACAAAGGCAGCTAATCTCTAATGGGACACCAAGGAGACAGTAGGCCACCACCCAGGGTCTGCTACAGATTAGAGACAGACTCTGTACTGGTATCAGTTAAACAAGAAAATCTCCAATGGATCTAATGGAAAATAACTGGAATTCCAGATAATTACATAAAATATTGGTGTTTTAAAAGTAGAAGCCACAAGTACTTCTTTGGGACTACATCTCCTGGGTGAAAAAAGGATAACAAAGCTTCTTTAAGAACGTTCCACAAATTAAAGGGAATTTGTCATAACACAATTTAGTTCTACGAGAACACTGCAAAATCTGTATGCACTGTGCTAAGTTAGTATATTCCCATCAAGTACACTTACAATGCCAAGTGTGGGAGCTCTTTGGCAAGTGAAAAACTTGCGGACAATATGCAATACATATTCCTTGAGTAGCAAGTTATTTCAAGAGGCTGATCATACTTTTAAATGATATAATACAGAGTGGGTGACATCACACTGTGCTTTACAAACTGTAGTGCATGGTGTGGCTCCGTGGGATTCCTAATCTCAGGGCTGCACTGGGACAACATGTCCTAGCTTGCCTGAGAGTCATGTGAGTTACACACCTGCGCAGTAGCGGCAATTTGCTGCTGCCTACTTTAATTAATTTGCTCTCCCATTACTAACATGCCAAGAAAAGAGCTGTGAATACAGAGATAGTGTAATCTACGTAGATGATATTTGGAAGATGGCTAAAATGAGGAGAGCAGCCCTATATATACAAATGTTTATACACATACATACATTCACACGCACGATGCAGAGTGAAGTGTGTATTATGGGAATACATGCTGTTGATATATGTAGGCATTAAGTAAGTCTATCCTTCTATTAATCTATAAATGACAGCTGCCATCATAACAATCATGTCGGTAGAAGCCTATTGCTGACAATGAATTGTTGATCCATTTAGCATTAGGTGGCTCTGTATAGCGTATGACAGTAAATGTAGCTAGTAAAGTAGCCCAAGACTTTCTGAAGAACCCAAGCCACAGCTGCAACCCCAAAGCAAGCATATTAATGCATAATCCAGGGATGTTGCTCCAAGGTAGTATAGCCAAACTCAGGCCATGGTTAGGGACACATCATGTCTTATATACCATGTGTGTTGAGTAGCTCTGCTCATAAGATAACACAGTTGAGTGGTTCCTTTAGGGCCATTGAAGGGATCGTTGGATTCCGAGCGCGCAGCCCGTTGCAGCACCCCACCGATGACAAATAGAGACCCTCTACTACAGCAAATAAAGAAAGATAGGACTCACTGGACGTCCCTCTATCCTGTCCTACACCGGAGATAATCCATCAGTCACAGATACAACTAGGAATCCTCTGACTTCTAACTGTGGTGAGATCTAACCATTAAGCAATTGGAGCAACATCTACATACTATTATCAGTGCACATATATCTGGACTGGATATATTTTTCTTTTTCTTTTTATATTTTCTTTTTTGGACATTTTTCTCTTTTCTTTTTTTCATACATTTTTTCTACATTATTGATGGACTCTTGTGTATATGGTATATAACAGATAGAGGGCTCTCTATCATTTAGTGCCTTTATGCACGTTGCTTTATTTGCATTTTCGGTTTATATTGGGGGCTTACTGTGTGTATATATTTACTATTGTTTAGGTGTCATGGTGAGATTGTAGATACGTTTTGCCATAAATAATACTTTTCGAGATATTTCAATATCTTTTAGATATTTAATAAATTTATATTTGCAAGATTCAGCTCTACAGCATTATTTAATATAGAGTGCGGTATCATTTGTTGTTGTATATATTATTGTGAGGTACCAGGAGTGGGTTACCCAGATATCCAGCACCTATTAGATGGGAGAGTGCCTGTATATTTCTCTTTGTTGAGTGGTTCCTTTAGAACCCTTAATTTCAGCATCCTTATTGACATGCCACGTAAGCCCAGAAGTATAGCTAGAGGAGGACCAGTACATCTGAAGTCCAAATAATTTCAGATGACACTTCTACAGAACAGCTTTGTGCCTCCTCTTACCAAGAAAACCTTGCCTCTCATTGCAGTCTTTTCTCATAAACCTGCCCACATTTTTAACATCTGCAAACCCCACACCAATCTCACGTTGTATTACAGTTTCTCCTTTTCTGACATCATCTCCATCTCACTAGCTTGTCCAGTCACAGATCCCCGAGGTATTATTCTCAATGCGTCTTTTCACTTTAACATGCCACATTGTCTCTTGGCAATCTAATACCTCACTTTGGGTTCCAGTACTACTAATCATTAACAATTAGCTTTGGTAACCAGAATTTTTATGAACTACACGAACAACCAAACAAAAATACAAAATAAAACATATGTTGCAAATCTGTTCTTCTAAGCTCTTTTGAGCAAGGATAAACATTTGACTGTTGTTACATCCCAATTCTATATATAGAATTACTATTCCCCTGTCATACAATGCCATAGAGTATGTTGGTGTTTAATAACTGCCTAACAACTTTTTTAAACATTTCTCCATCACCCTTTCAGCTTTGTGTCAAGATCACCTTTTTCTGCCCTGCTCACTCTAAGAAACATACTAGAAATCTTGGTTTCTTTTCGAGACATGTTCCAGTTAATCAGGGCCTGGAAGTAGCTGACTCATTCTTCAACTAGAGTTTCCGATCAAGACCCCTAACCAAGTCTCCCATGGCAGACAACCAACTCTGCTGACTAACGGCTTGCGAAAATATGCAACGTGACTAGAAGAGAGTGCATCTTTAGACATTCTCAGTTACGTTTAGGTTGTGTAATAACATTAATAGTAATATGAAGGGATGGGGAGTTTCAGTTCATATATCAAAACAAGCACAAATTGAACTTTTTTTCCCCGAGAGGCTGCAATATTAATAGTGACATTAGTAAACATCTAGCTGTTGGTGAACTTCATTTTACATAGCTGTCCAACCTTGGAGCCTTGTTGTTGGACATAATTCTCATAATTATCTGCTAGTCATTGACATCACATCAATATATGAAATGCCAGCCATATGTTCGTAAACATTCTAGACAGAATGCAACTAATATCCCCAGTCACCATCATAGTCAAGCACAACTATGGTGAGCCCCTATAATAGTGATGTTAAACATTTTGAGACTAAATCTTCTGCATATATATCAATTGACAGAACTAAAAGTGCCCAGACTCATGTTATTTACCCTTTCCCTCTGTCCCTTAAAATTCCCTCTTCTCTTTATTTATGGTTCCCCCCCCTTTTCTTAAAGAATCCCATTGTCCTCCGATTCATATCAGTCACTTGTTCACTTTATATAACGCTGGCCTCTCCCCTCTACATTAGCTCCCCTTCACCGCTCCATATCATAATGTCCCTTCTATGTAATGTTACCCTCTGCCTCATTATACATATTTTTTTTGTTCCTGTCCTTTGCTCTCAGTCTCCACTGCCAGACCCTTATTAATTTCATCTAGTCTCCCAGTTCCTGTCATTTATATTTCAACAATCAAACTTTACCTCCTTCTTTTACTCAACCATTTAGCTTTTCCTATCCTCTATTGGTGCCTTTCCCTCTACCAGTTTATATTTTCCTCACCACATCAGTTTATATATACACATTAGTTCTTATTGTCCCATCTTCTCCTCATCCACAATTTAATATTAACATCCCTGCTCTTTTTTTATACGGGAGGTCCTACTCATGGTCTCACCTCCCAATAAAGATCTTCTCATAAGGCTTTCTACCCTCTTGTCTCATTCTACATCAGTAATATTACATATTGTACACTTACTGCAGCTCTAGCAACAGGTGGCCTAGAATCAATGGTCATTAATCATCTTAACATGACACATCAATCACGTAAATGAACAATCTATACATGTAAAGCACTTCTGCTTTCATTTTTTGCTTCATCTATGATCTCTGTGTCTTCTGTGTCTATTTGTTAAGAATGCCGACTTCAAAAGAAATGGGAACTTTTATAAAACTCAAGTGGCACTCTTCTGGTTGTCAGACAGCTAGGAGGGTACTCTTCCTCACTCACAGTGCTCACTCATAGCTTCACATTGAGAATTATTTTAAAACACAGCTTTTCATGTGAATGCAGTGTTGGACCCCAATTTACGACCTAGGAGAGTCAAGCAAAAATTTGACAGCTGGTCCCTTAGAACCTTGTGTTTCACGTAAAGTGTTCCTACGATAATGATAACCTTGTTCTTTTGATTATGTTTCTTTAAATTGGTGAGGTTTTAACAAAAAATTCAAAAACTATTGCATTGCCTTTAGCTAATGTATTCTCATTCTGTATATACCAGTTTCAGGCAGTGTAGTGTGTGGACACCTTGCTCCAGCATGCATGGTAATATTTCCATAGAGCTGTTGGCTATTTATACTGCTCTAGAGCATCATATCCTCCCTGTTAAAGGGAATAAAGGGAAGCTAGAATTAAAAGTTATGACAGTCCTGCACAAATTAAAGTTGTCCAGCTTTTTTAATTTACAGCCCGTTTGGCTGGCTGGAAATCAAGGAAGTTGACATTGAACTAAAGAGCAAAGTTTCCCTTTGGACGAAGACTAAATTGTTTATCTTCATGTAATGAATGTTAGCCGTGCTAAAGTGGAGGGTCAGGGCTGGCATTAGACTAACAAGCATCCCACACAAAAATAAAGAAATAAAATGCAACAGGCACTCCACAAGAAACATTAGCACATTTCATATAAATAAATAAATACAATACAATATTTCGGTGACATAGAATGCATAGGTAACACATAATGTAGGCCAATTTGTACCAGAAATGAACATTTTTACTTTTTTTATTTGTTTTTTATTTCATATATTTGTCACATAACTGTATTTGATAAAAAGCATTAAGGGATTGCAAGGTAAAGGAACCACTTACCATGTAGGTCTACCACACAACAAAATATATAAAGTTGCCAAACAAAAACAAGGCATTCTATGTTCCTCTGAAAGCCTGCACATATATCAAGAAAAGTGCCAAGGGTTCTCCTCCTCCTATATTAATTTTCAGTAGCCCTGTATTTCTGAACCATATAAGTTCCTATCCAGTATTGTGATGCAGTTCATTTATAGTCACTTTGTACAGTGTCATTTCTCAGCTGGATAAAGGCTGCCTCTGAAGTGTAGGAACGGGTAGCTAGATAATATATTCAACTTAGATCACTATGACGTGGAATGTAATCCTTATTAGTTGTAATGTGGCTAGGTATCATGATGTGGGAAGCCTAAACTGAATTGTTTTTCCCACCAGATGAAGACCAGTACCGGAGTTTAGGAGAAGGTGAATGAAGCTCAATTTACATTGACAATACAAAATCAAATTCAGACTAGCTGCAATATCTTGGTAATCTATAACGTTTAGAATGAGTATAACATTAATAGATTACATAATTATTACAACCATGATACCAAAATGAAGTCTCCTATCTAAATACAGAACTCAACAAACAAAAGAAACATATCTGACCAAGGAATGTCAAAGCTTAAAAAGCTTATGCTATTGAAATGACCCCCTTCCAAGAGAAACAACAGTCTCATCCCTCTTGTGAAGGTTTCCACACCCAAAATGCCAGGAATATGGGTCTTCACAAGAGCTGAAACAACTCCATGGGTACATTTTGGTATAGGCTTCTTCACTGAGTTCCCCTACCTGTAGGCATAGTTTGCCAGCTGAAAATGTATTTTTATACCTCTTACATTTTCATAGAACAAAGAGTTGGAATGTGCAAATTCACTTTGTCAGTGTGGACTTTACCCATACTCACTCAAGTATGGTTTAAATGGGCCTTCAGTACTGTTAGCCACACATCACTGGCACAGTTCATGGTAGACCATAACATAAGATACTGCTAGATCTTTTGTGCAGATGGAAAGAGCCCTTTCACGCCTGGACTATATTTATTGGCAAAACTATTCCAATAGTCTCATGAAGATATTTAAGCATACCTCCCAATAGTTAGAGTATGTAGAGTGGGACGGGTAAGAGGCATTACCAGTGGCAAGCATTTTGTCACTAGCGACAACCATATATGGGCCTGCTTGGAAAAGCCTACCTGCTGAGGGGCCTGTCTGGCCAGCCCACAGCCTTCAGGATCTTGCAAGGAGCATTGCTGAAACGCTCTCAAAGTCCCAAGCACAACATGAGCACACCTAATGAGGCACTCGCACTGTGCTTCCCAAGGACAGTTCCATGGGGTCCCCAAATTATGACCGCCAGGGAACTAAATAGGGACTGTCCTGCTGATATTGGAACTGTTGGGAGGCCTGATTCAATTAATAACCAGCCCCCTTACCCTCTGGAATGCTTTTATTCCTTGTGTGTCTATACCCCTTCCTCATATTTTGTACGTTCATTCTTCACCCAGTATCTCTGTTAATATTTTGTATATCTACTAAATGGTGTCAATTATCCCCATTCTATTATTGTAAATCACTGCAGGGTATGTTGGCACTATATAGATCATAAAAATAATTGGTGCTCTAACGCTTTCTGTGCTATGTACAGCAGTAAGGCCACAAAATATGTCACCATCTAAATATCTTAGAATCCTTTTTGGTAGAAGGAGAGTTTAAAGCACAAGTTCAGCCGTTAACCAGCACAGGAAAGTAGCAGGTACACACAATATGCTTTTTAACGAATCTGCCTTCAACACTAACATGCCTAGAAACATCCATCGCACTGGAAGATTTCTGAGCGTAGATGGGGGAGCCTCCATTATTGGTTCACAAATTCAATCTTATCCAAGCTTTTAACTTTAAAAGCCTCAGAGAGCTCCCTTCCCATCTAGTACACTTGCTGCCCTGATTGTATGTGACAGGGCGCAGTAGCCATTTAGTGGTTCATAATGCTGTGTGAGAAAGCACCGCGATGGACGTCTGCTCTGTGTCTGGTGTTAAATAGGAGTTCTGTTCTCCAGAGTACAAGTCGATCTCTAGAGTTTCTTTAGCTAACACAGCTTAGTTGTGACATTACAATTCTTGGACTGATCAGGAAATACACTGGAATCCTCCGAGAACAAAAAAATTGGTCATTAGATCACCCAGCGTGAGGTCGGCTGCAAAGAGAGGTATTTAAAGAAACATTTTTTTAAATAAACTCAGCAATCAAAAGGCAACCTGTGTTGTCCAGCTGCTTTAGAATAAAATTTGCAGAACTCACAGTCACCCAAAGTCTGTCCATGCTGGACACTATAATTCCACTGATGCAGCATACTACAATCCCCAGCATGCACCGATGAAGGTATTTTAAAGTTGTTTTTCTAGGTAGTTTTTTTTAGCATTTTCAAAACCCGCACTACTCTGAAGCAAAGAGTTGTACCCATGAAGAGGTGAAGTATCCATTTCCTGTATAGAACTAATAATTATGTGTTTTCTTAGAAACGGCAGGCTTCATTTATATATTAGTGGTAAAAAAAAAAAAACTAATCAGGTAATGTTGTCAGTGCCTGTGACGTAAACCGCATCAGTTACTACCAAGAACATTAAAAGATAAGATAAATGAGGCTCTATTGGGTTACACTGTTGTCAAAGGAAGGACACTGGGGTACATTCAGTTAAACAGAGACCTGTGTTTAAAAAAGCAATAGCAAATTCTAAACCACAATAGCCAGGCTGGAAAAATTCACCAACTCAGCTATTTTGGCACAAAACGTGTTAGCATTGCCTAGTGTGATAATAATTTTATTTTTATTTTTTAAACCCTGTGCTCGCTACACAACCCTTCCTAGACACCACAGAATGGAAACTTGTTGAGAGAGTACTGCAACCGGAATTTTTTTTTAACAAAAATGAGCTGGAATATATTACAGAATGAAGAATATCGAAGATGAAGATGCTGAAAAGAAGAAGTGCATGTAACTTTTAAAAAATTCCCATATCTGTCCAGGTGAAAACCAATGGATCCTCCATTGGTACAGTAAAATGCGTTGGACCGTGGCAGAAACTAGCTGTAAAAGATACTACACTGCTGCCCTAAATAGGGGGATTCAAACCTTTTCTCTTACATATAATGACGAAGACAAAAATAAAAAAGTGTTTAGTTCCATCTATATAAAGTATATTATAGGATATAAAATTGAATTAGGTCACATCTGGTGTACTGTTTGCACTTGACAAGCCTATTTTGTGCATTCTACCCTGACTGGAATCCCCAACATTAAGATTAAAACTAGGTTTTAGGGGGCGGGGCCGGGCCGCCGAGCGGACAGGCCGCCACAAGATTCAGCTCCAGACCCGAGCACTTTAAAGTGGCCAAAAAAGCGGGTGCAGAGCGCCCCAAAGCCGACATAATCACAATCATGGTGGAGAGCATTACCCCAGCTTCCGTGGGATGCCCGCGGGCCACCAAAGGCATTCCGGGAAGGGGGATGCCGACATCCCCGGCCTACACGCGGCTGGGAGCCTTGATGCAAGCAGCATGAGAGAGGACCGATGAAGTGGGGTTACCCTATCACGGATGCCCACAGCGAGAGACTGAGACTGCACGAACAGTGCTCACTGGCGGTGCGGCCCCCGCTCCCCCCCTTTGGCCGGCGGGGGTTATCCCGGCCTCATGGCGACGGCCCTCCGGACGACGGGAACACCGTGCTGGAACATACCTGTTCGCCTATACTGACACAGGCTGTCTGGAGAACAGCCCGCCAGAAGACCTGAGCAGATGGAGATGGAAGCGGAGGAGCTTACTATGGAGCCTCTTCTTTTAGGACCGGCTGAAATGCACCTTTGTACGGCTGGAGATGGAGTAACAATGAGAAATACTCACCATGAGGAGCGGATCAGGACGGCTCGTGCGGACTTCGGCAATGCTGACCGCCAGATGGATCCTCCACGCTGATTACCCGCCCACTGGAGAAGTGAGTGCCCCGGCTTCTGGGTCGGGGGTCCCCGGAAAGCCTTGTCCCTGATGCTGAGAGCCCTGTGGGGTGGGTCTGCACAGTCCTTCTGGTGGACCGGTGGCCGGGAGAGGTGTGCGCCGGCCCCAAGTATGTGGCCGGCACCGGGAGAGACATTGGGGCACGCGTTTCACTGAGTCTTGAGTGGTGATGGGGAGGTGCAAGGAGTGGACGGCCCGCGGACTCAAGGTGTGGGGGTCAAGTGGACAGTTTCTGCTCCTGAGTGCCCACAGCGCCACGGGGGGCTCGGACAGTGGGCGGGAGTCGGTCTGGGGAAGACAGCTGGAGGCCTGGCGACCTGAGAGACGTACTGCAGCTGTGCCGGGAGAAGCCCTCATCAGACTTTTTCGAAGTCCAGCATTACTCCCTTATTGTCATCGTTTTTATATTTTATATGCCCATCTCTATTGCATACATATCCCATAATCTACTAGGCGCTGATACAATGCCAATAGCGTGGAGACCAGCCCTGCTCTCATTTACAACTGTTTAGTTTTAGTTACACTAGCTTAGTTTTGCTATTAGTCTACTCTGGAAAGTCAAGCTATTGCAAAATCTATAAAATTGTGCTCATATTAAGCTACAGTATTAATAATTATAGTGTAGCATGTTACGAGACCTCTTCCTTGACAGCGTTATTGTCAGCCTACTCAATATGTCTAATATGTGTTAACTGTCATCCCACTATTGTTTATTACTCGTAAACAATGCGTGTTTATTTGATGCCTACTCGTTCGATATTTTCATGTAAAAAACAAAAAAAGTGCCAGCAAATCTGTCACAATCTGTAATGTTATGGTCAAGCTTGTTGATGCTATTGTGACTCTTCACGCTTAATGTCAATCTATGCACAAGAAAAATAAAGATTTATAAAAAAAAAAAAAAAAAAAAAAAAAAAAAAAAAAAACTAGGTTTTAGATCAGTGATGGCAAGGTTATGTCACGGGTACCACTATTGATAATCAAGAGTCTGCCCACATGGTAATCATCAAAATCCTGGGTACCCAATTAAATGCGGTTTTGACAACACTCATTGTACTATCATATGATTAGAGAATCTGGGCTGATGTCAGGGACCAAGATGACAAATGGAAGTTGGGTCACTTGATCAAAATGTTCTCCACAACAGATTTAAACATAAGCCCAAGCAGATCCATTAGTGGACTTGGAGATGGTCAAGACTGTAGCATGAACTGCAAGATGGTTTCTAGCCAAAGCTTTTTATGCACTAAAACTCTGTTATTAACAAATAAGGACACAATTAAAGATGCATATATTTGTCTTGCAACATCGTCATAAACATCGACCAAATGATTGATATAATCAATAAATGATTGATATTAACCATAAAAAAAATTACTGTGAATATTGAACCAACTCAAACTGAAACAGAAAGTGGATTAAGGACCAAGTGAGAGGCAACAGCATAGCATAGGGTGTGCCAATGAATGTAATGAAACAGACAGAATTCTCAAGCGAACAACACTGTGCACAAACTTTGATTGTACGCAGACTGGTATTCATTGGAGGTGTAGTTATGGTTTGTTTATCAGTCTGCACCATCTAAGGAGGATGGGGATTTTAAAATACACAGTAACAAAATGACCAGATGTTAAATATTCTTATGCTTTCTTTAAATCAGCCAGCCCTACTGATGAAAAACTCATAATGTGTAGCTGAGAACCTCAAAATGACCCCACCCTGCCTAAACCTCACTAACAACAAGGGACCAACCTATTCCCAGCAGTTCTTCCAAGAGCTTCTGTTTTTCGTTTCATGACAAACTTCCTGTATTTCAGAAGTTACTCTGTGAGTTCCTGGGTGTATGATCGGACACTGGGCTGTAATGAAGTTTCATATTTATTAAAAGTTGGGTCATATTGAAAATAAAACTAGGGTAGAAGAGAAGATTACAGAAAATCGTGTTGGGGATGTAGAGGAATTGAATGACACATTAGCAGAAATGTAGGAAGCTACAAGTGATGCAAGACAGGACGTGGTGCTAGCATTTACTCCCATTATTATTTAATGTAATGGATAGAAAATCAATTACAAATAAGCAAAACACTAAAGGAGATGGGGACAACTTTGGAAACCCTGCAGATTTGCAGCTTCATCAAGTGAATTCAGCCTAGACCAAGAAGTAACGGACACCTGTCAGCCAATCCTAGCAAGCCTGTTATTGTTATGAGTTCTATACATATCTCATCATTCCACTGCTCTGAAGTTCCATTGATGAGAAAATGTGAATGATACTGCCACCCAAACTGGAGCAGATTGTGCGTAGCTGCTCTCAGCTAAAGGGGAATCATCAAATCTCGAGATTTTTAATATTACGTATGTTTACTTGTTCCCTATATTTAAAGCTCAGAAGCAGGAGCTCAGGCAAAACGTGTCTGATCTGATCGGCGGTCAGGCCCTGCTTCCCAGGCTCTACACTTTTAGAGAAAAAAGTAAACTAAAGATCCGTTTTAAGTCCCTCACAGATTGAGCTTCTGGAATCTACTTTTGTGTGACCTATTACTTACTTGCATCTCTACTAGGAGCATTATTTGTCAATAATCCAGAGGCCAAGAAATAAACCATATAATTAACAAAATGGATACTGCACTCTCCTGGATCCCAGAGTGCTACCGGGCCTGAGGTTGGCCAATCCTCACAATGTGATTTGTAAAAAAGTAATGATGGTCCAGGCACTCAAGTTCAATACAGTGGGCAGATTTATAGGAGAAAAGTAGAAACAATGTTTTGGCCCACAACAGGGCCTTTGACAAAGGCCCTGTTGTAGGCTGAAACGTTGTTTCTACTCTGCTCCAATAAATCTGCCCACTGTATTGAACTTGAGTGCCTGGACCATCATTACTTTTTTTTACAAAAGACATAAATCATGTCAAGACAACTTTTACAGTTTACATTTAATAAAACAATACATTATACAAGTATTGTATTAATAATGGCAAACGTTCACTCTTCTAGTGAAAATATATGGTAGAAAAAAGTATGGAAGAAAATTCTACAACTATGCTTAGTCAATGCACACACAATCACATTCCCCTTCCCACAGATGAAATATTATATAGGCCACATATCAGATTTATGAAAAAAAATAAAATATATTTATTAAATTGTCGAGTAAGACATGCAGCTATGTGCAACTTTACATAACAGTCAATTGCAGGGATCATCTAACAACAGAGTAACCAAACGAAAATAGAACATACGATGTAAGAATTTACAAACTAATTCCAGAACCAAAGGAACCGAGATATAATGAATACTTCCAAATGTACACGTCGGCCTGTCCCCACACGGGGAATGCCAAATGAACACAGCATCACACTCCAAGATAAATCAAATTGAAATAACAATTTCATTATTCTAATAATGACTGATGACGAAGTGAGACACGTAAGACAGAGGTACTGGTTACCCAGTGTGGTGGTTCTCCCCACCCCCACCCCATTTTAACTTCAGCTTATGCATTTTTTAAATGCAGAAATAAAGAAAGTGCAATTTTATGATACTGTGTTTATTTAGTGTTCCTCGTGCCTGGTCTGACCAATTTGTACAGTTGGATGTTTGAGTAGAGGTGGAACCTCATGCTATCATCTGCCCTCTAAAATTAGTGTGTTATTAATATGTATTTCTTATATTTGGACTGACTGTACTTTAACTGTAGACTCATTTATCCAGTTTCATCCTGCTTTTGTTAAAGATAATAAACACAGATATTACAATGACACTGCAATATTAATAAGTTTTGAAATATCAGGGAAGCATTGTGGCAGTTCATGGGTCAGTTATGCAATGTGTTTGGTTTGAAATTTTGACAACCAATAACCAAGGTTTGGTTGAACACTTCCCAGTATGATCACGTAGATCGTAAATGTCCTGGGTTCTTCTCACGGAATGTTTTCTTACTTCCAGTGGTGGCCTATAGAACGTGCCTGAGCCCCAAACCCTAAATGGTAGGGTGGACACATAATTGCTTGTAAGTAAACAGATGGAGTGAACAGGACCGGGCAGCAAAAATGATACATAGTTAATGTAGAAATGTCACAATTTCATAAGGCAGTCCAGAAAGTGAGTGTTGAGAGTGTTTTGTACGCCCTTCAAACACAGACCAACAAAAACAAGGAAAAATGGACAAGGCATGCACTGTTTTTTTTTTTAAATGTATCTGAGGACATACAACATGCCATTTGCACACAAATGTATTTTTTTTTTATATATTACTGAACAAAAAAAAAAAAAAATGGGCCCAAAGAGGAAATGCATTGTAATTAACTCCCATAGCTGTCTAGAGAGTAAGCTTGTTTGGACATGGCTCTCTCTAGGGCGGTCTGGGTTGGCATGAAATTGTCCCCCCGATTGCCCAATATTCTAGCTATACTAGCTGGGTTACTAACCAGCTGGTAAACCATTTGGTGCCAGCAAAAGGAATATACTGGCAGTATTGCTAGTATATTTTGTGGCTGGAAGCCAGCCAGCCATCCAGTAATTCGCCTTTGCAGGCAGGGGGAGGCAGGCAGTGCCTGTGCACTGCCATGCTGTCTATCTGCCTCTTGTATTCCTCGTGTGTCTTAGGAAGTCACATGAACTGCAACCTCTGACTTCACCAAAGGTGTGGAGAGAGCAAGAGGCAGACAGACAGAATGTCTGTGCACATGCACCACTCTGCCTCCCACTAGACATCAGTGCTCCAGAAAGACACTTTTCCCCTTTGCAATCTGTGCATCTTTGTACCACTTCAGAATGGGTTCTTCACTTCTGAGAATACCTTCTGGGTCCTGGGGTAAGTGCAGGGAATGACATCTGGGTCATGGGTTAAGTGCAGGGGATGCCACCTGGGTTAAGTGCAGGGGTTGCCATCTGGATCCTGGGGTAAGCCCAGGGGATGCCTTCTGAGACCTGGGGTAAGTGCAAGGAATTCTTTCTGGTTACTGGGGTAAGTGCCGGGGATGCTATCTGGGTCCTGGGGTAAGTGCAGAGGATGCCATCGGAGTCCTGGGTATGTGCAGTGGATGCCAGGCACATGGGTGCAGAGCAAGTGTGCGGCATGCCATTTGGGTGCAGTGCAAGTGCTGGGGATGCAATCAGGGTGTCTGAGGAAGTTGCTGGGAACAAAGAAATGGCACAGAGATGCTGAGGCATTGGATTGGACATCAGTGGAGGAGACCATGCTTCCTACATGACATTGTGAGACGTGGGGAAGTAGACAGCGCCAAGGGAGCCTTAGCACTGGAAAAAGGTCAGTAAAACTGTATTTATTTTTGTAAATCAAGGAACCAGTGTGAGGGGATGTGAACAGAAGTCGGGAGAGAGATAATATAGATTTGTATTCCTAATGTCTTTTTGCATGGTCAGGCTTTTTGGAGGAGCACATTGCTCATTGGCATGATATACCACAATGATGCATTTGTTGCTTATTGGCATGATATAATGTGATTATACTCACTAAACAGGTTCCGGTCAAGTGACGCAGCCCTTTAAGAGCCGACCAGGTGATATCAGCACACTTCCTTTCAGTCCCGCCGGAAACGGGAACCTGAAATTGAAGTTCCAGTACCGCGGTGCACGCTGAACACCGGCCCACGCTTCAAGACAGGTAAGTAAATATGGTATATCGGCGTATAACACGCGCCCATCATTTCCCCCCTATTTTCATGGAGAAAAAGTGCAAGTTATACGCCGATAAATACGTTACTTTTCATTGGCATGATATATAAGGTTTATTCATGTCATTCTTCAGGACTCCTTTTATACTAGCCCAGTTGGGAGATCTCTATTGATTAGTGATGTCCAAGTTTCAAGTAGGCAGGCCAATTGCTCCCCAGGCTGCCCTCTAACCACTTTTCACATCTAAATGCCCAAGTGCATAGCACTTTAAATATTAATATACAATTATCTTGTATGTCTATCACATATCTAACACATCTATTTTGTTTGTGTACTTGTGTCTATCGCTGATGTTAATAGGTGAGTTCGTAAAATTGCAATATGGGCCACTAAATAGTTTTTGCCCCACAGGCCACAAGTTGCCAGTGGTCCCCTTGCACTCTGCATTTCTTTAGTCTGTCGCTATGCCTCCCCATTGAATAAATGTAAAGCTCTTTGGAATGTGTTGATTGCTACATAAATAATAATAAACCGTTATGATTCTTCCATTGAACTGTGTTGACCGCTGCAGCAACCAACTGTGAGAGCTACTTTAATGTTTCCATGTGAGATGGCTAAATCTGCCAGTCAGTAGAAAGTCAAACACAACCATCCCTCTTGGTTTCTCGTCAAATGTCTCACTGATTTCTAAATCAGCAAATTAGGGATTTTTCCCTTGCAACTTCTAGAATGGTAAGTGAAAACATGTTGAGCCTGAATCCCCAATGTTCAGTAAAAATAAAGTAATTCATTTGGCAATTACCTATCCTACATGTTCTATAAGTCCACCCTCCTAGTTCTAAATAGCACCAAGTGCTACCAATTCACACACTGTCTCCTTTTAGCGCCAGATGGCTGTGACACAGAATGGCTTTGCACACTAGGGAGTTCATTTACCGTATATGGAATACTATGGATATAGTAACAAAATCCATCCAAGGTCAGTGTCCTTTCATCCTACCTAGTATCCTATTCTTGTATTTGAACTTGCTTCAGTTGCACTGGGCAGAATACATCTGGTTATTCTGGTATTGACTTGGTTACGCCGGCTATTTACTGATTATTTTGACCTTTCACCTCTAAACAGGTTTTTTGTTGAGCCTGGCCAGTCTAATGACCACTAATAAAATACCTTGCTATCCCTATCGCCTTCCTTTAATTATAATTCTGGATCAGTCTTTACCTGGTGAGTACAAATACAAAAAGAGAAGTCCTGCGCTTAAGCAGCAAGGACTACAACACACATCAGCCCCAATATATAGTAAAAACCAAAGAAAAGAAAATGTTACTTGCGCTTTCTCCTTAATCCCTATGTATATTTAGACAAATGGAGGTCATTTAGTTGCTCCAATGGCCATTGGAGGGATGCCCGCCTGCCAACGTCAAGGCAGACCCCCCTAAGCGGGTCCTAACACTGACCCTTCAGCCTGCTTCCTTGAGCTTCTGGCAAAGATATCTCTAATGAGACAGAAAGGGGTATTTTTTATATACACCCCTTTACTTATTAACCCTTAATAGGGAACACATGGGATGGGTAGCAGCATTGTAACCAGGCTGTGTGATACAAAGTAAATACAAATACAAAAAGAGAAGTCCTGCGCTTAAGCAGCAAGGACTACAACACACATCAGCCCCAATATATAGTAAAAACCAAAGAAAAGAAAATGTTACTTGCGCTTTCTCCTTAATCCCTATGTATATTTAGACAAATGGAGGTCATTTAGTTGCTCCAATGGCCATTGGAGGGATGCCCGCCTGCCAACGTCAAGGCAGACCCCCCTAAGCGGGTCCTAACACTGACCCTTCAGCCTGCTTCCTTGAGCTTCTGGCAAAGATATCTCTAATGAGACAGAAAGGGGTATTTTTTATATACACCCCTTTACTTATTAACCCTTAATAGGGAACACATGGGATGGGTAGCAGCATTGTAACCAGGCTGTGTGATACAAAGTAAATACAAATACAAAAAGAGAAGTCCTGCGCTTAAGCAGCAAGGACTACAACACACATCAGCCCCAATATATAGTAAAAACCAAAGAAAAGAAAATGTTACTTGCGCTTTCTCCTTAATCCCTATGTATATTTAGACAAATGGAGGTCATTTAGTTGCTCCAATGGCCTGACGTTGGCAGGCGGGCATCCCTCCAATGGCCATTGGAGCAACTAAATGACCTCCATTTGTCTAAATATACATAGGGATTAAGGAGAAAGCGCAAGTAACATTTTCTTTTCTTTACCTGGTGAGTAGTTACCAGTTATTACAATTCTTTATTAATCAGTCTATCCCACCCTCTATGTAAGTCGCTCTTTTTAGAATCTCCCCATCCAATTTCCAGTCCTCCATATTATGCTATGATATATTGGTTCTGAAGGTATATGATACACATCTAGGCAAAAAGCTAGTGAACATTAGCATCAGACGCAGGATGATAACACATGCCTCATTTTATATATATATATATATATATATATTGGTTTTGTTTATAATATAGTATAATTAGGCATGTGTTATCAAAGGAAATGCATCATGTGTCTGATGATTAGGTTTGCTAGCTTTTTGTCAAGGTGTGTATCATAAACCTTCAAAATCAATATATCATAGCATAATATGGAGGATACCAACGTACTTATCCTCCCTATTATACAAATATGTCCCGTCGAGGCTCCTGCGCTCTGCCGAAGACCTACGCCTATCCTCTGTCTGTACTCCCATATCTGATGCTCGCCTCAAAGACTTCTCCAGGGCTGCACCATTTCTGTGGAACTCCCTTCCCTTCTCCGTTAGACTTTCACCTTCAAAAAATCTTTGAAAACTCACTTCTTCAGGAAAGCATATCATTTAAACTAATAGCAGGTTTTCATTCCACCCTCCCCCCATGACTCCTCTTCTGCAACTGTCAAAAATAACCTACTATGTTCTCAGTGAATACTTTTCTAGCAACCTATTTCATTACCCCTACTTATACTCTTTGTGTCACTATAGCCAACTATAGTCATTGAGCAGGACCCCTCAACCCCTCTGTTCCTGTGCGTCCAACTTGTCTGGTTACAGTTACGTGTCTGTTAGTCCACCCATTGTACAGCGCTACAGAATTTGCTGGTGCTATATAAATAATAAAATTATATATATATATACATATACATAAAATGATCAGTATTTTAATAAATAGAATGAAATATATATTGATCAGCAAGAGATGACTAGGGGAATGCTGATAAATATTTTGGTACATCCATTGTTGCAAAGAGTCTTTAAAGTGAAACATTTTTTTTTTTTATATTTTTACATTTCCTAGTAAGAGGGGGTTGTTTCAAGAAAGCATTTCATAAAATATAGAAACAAAGAAAACTTAAATAACTGAAAATTCAATAAAAATATTTTACTAAGGTGGGCCCAGGCCAGGCCGGGCCGGGCCGGCATGCTCGCTGGTTACATGGTTACATCTACCAGCCTTTTGACCGATTTAAACGGTCCAGTTCGGCATTGGGCGCTGTAGAGTGACAGCCCACATAAGTCAGAGGTGCTGGCCCTGACTATGAGCCAAAACTTGTGCTTTGCCTCCTCATGGCAAAGGTTCTGTCAATCACGGTTTTCTCGGGCGGTGAGTAGGATGGACGGCTGCTGCCCTACTATCCTGTCAGCCACTGGCCGGCCCTTTTGATCAGCGAGGAGCCAGCCCTGCTCCCCCCGCCCCTCTCCCCCCTGGGCCGGGGGTCATCCCAGTCCATCCTGGGTCCCTAACTGTGCCTGACAATGTTAGAGGTTTCACTTACCTTCCAAGATGGCGATGAAGCCTGCTTTGTAATCCAAGAACTCCATGTGGAAGGTGTCTCTCCCTCGGGGCTCTTGGCACCCTCTGCAGGCAAAGCGGGATATTATTATCAAAGTGACCTGCAGCTCCTGAAGCTTAAACAGAGGTGCTAACAATCGACACAGAGCCCTGTCTATGGGCTAATTCGCAATTGTTAATCCATGTTGAACGAATAGCTTGCACTAGCTATTGTGGCACTGCAAGCCTGTCTGTACCGCCTATGCACAACTAAAATAAAGAATTAAAATAAAAATGTTTTACTAAATATAGCTTCAAATCAAGAAGAGAAAAAAAGATTATTGGGTTCTGCCTCAAACGATTGATGTAATGTTTAAATGTCAGGTCCACTTTAAAAGTTTATCAGCAATGCCCTTTCTTCTCTTTGCTGGGGAAAGCATGGTAGGAATATAATGCCAGACAATTGGATACTGCACCCATGATAAAGGATTTGAGGTTAATGTAGTGCTCTTGGTATGCTTACAGAGCCAATCAATATTTGTTGTATTTCTCTTTGTTTTGTAGACATCTTGCTATAGACATGTCAAGGATAATAAGAGTGCCATGGTCAAAGCTGTTTGTTACAACAATAAACCTGCGTGCTCCAAATGCCCAGTTTACATAGTAACCCTTGCATTTAGTTAATTTTAGGTCTGAAGTGTTTGCGAAACTCAAAACAATGCATTCCATCATTGCATGGCTCCATGTTTGTAAGCTAAAGACCTTAACCGAAAGAAGGAACCAAAAGGAGAACATGGTTTATCCCCTAATTATTTCTCAAACACAAAGCTGTTGCTGGCTTGCTGAAGAAAATCAGGGCAGAAATCACACAAAAAAAACAATTTTTTTTTCCATCAGTGTAGCAACATTATTGTTGTAAATAAAGGCAAAAAGTTGGCTAAATTTAAGCAAAAAATCTAATCACACATGTTGCACCCTGTTATATACCTGCAAGTTCATCAAAAAAAGGAACCGTAAATGTCCAAACAGGTCAAATAACTGCTCACCATACTGCCACGTGTCAACAGTCCTGGAAATGCCAGGACAGTCCTGTATTTTGTGTATGCTGACCCGCCGTCTTTATGCCTGCTCTCCTTCCTGCCCACCTCTGTCCTGGTAGGTGGACTAATAATGTACTGCTCATTCCAAAGCTATGTGTGTTAATGCACATTTAGTATCCCCTTTTCTACCATGAAAGCTTCTACTTTTCTGAGATGGCTTTCCTCTAGACTTGGCCCATGGAAGGCATTCTATACATATGTTGTAAAGGTGGCTTCCACAACACACATTCAAGTTTACCCATTTATATTAACCCCTTAAGGACCAAACTTCTGGAATAAAATGGAATCATGACGTGTCAGACATGTCATGTGTCCTTAAGGGGTTAAAGAAACAATATAGCATTAATAATACAAAACTGTATGCCCCCCAATCCCGTCGTGAAAGAGTTTATAAAAGAAACCTTTTAACACTTACCTATTCGCACCACTGGTTCCATCTCTGCCTCCTCCGGCTTACGGCAATGGGAAGGGGGGAAGGAATTAAAGGACCACTCTAGGCACCCAGACCACTTCAGCTTAATGAAGTGGTCTGGGTGCCTGGTCCAGCTAGGTTTAACCCTTTTTTTATATAAACATAGCAGTTTCAGAGAAACTGCTATGTTTATATAAGGGTTAAGCCAGCCTCTAAATCCTCTAGTGGCTGTCTCATTGACAGCCGCTAGAGGCGCTTGCGTGATTCTCACTGTGAAAATCACAGTGAGAGCACGCAAGCGTCCATAGGAAAGCATTGATAATGCTTTCCTATGCGACCGGCTGAATGCGCCCCCAGCTCTTGCCGCGCATGCGCATTCAGCCGATAGGGAGGATCGGAGGCGGAGAGGAGGAGGAGAGCTCCCCGCCCGGCGCTGGAATAAAGGTAAGTTTTAACCCTTTCCTCTCCTCAGAGCCGGGCGGGAGGGGGTCCCTGAGGGTGGGGGCACCCTCAGGGCACTATAGTGCCAGGAAAACAAGTATGTTTTCCTGGCACTATAGTGGTCCTTTAAGGCGCATGCGCCACGGGTGCTGCTCGTGCCATAAGCCTTCACCATAGGAAATCTTTGAATTAATGCAGGAATTTAATAGGGTATTTGAAGAAGTGCTCATTGAAAGAGTGCAGATGTCCAGCGTTTCATGAAGTTAAACTCTGTGAGAATCAAGGTTAAGTTTCTCTGAGCAGGATTAGGGGATAGGGGCACTGCACCAAGACCACCTTCTACAAAATTAAGTGGTATGGGTGCCTACAGTGTCCATTCAAGTTCTCAGGATTTAATGGATGAAAAAGTCACCAAAAAGTGGTTCTTCTTTTTTAGCTCTTTGTAGCTCGCGGTTAACAGGAAAGTGATTCATTAAATATATAAATTACATCATTGTATCATGTTTTCTTTGTTATTACACATGTTTATATGGAAATTTACAATGAATCTAACTATCATTGATTCTAACCCCACTCCTTAATCTATTTCCCCATTTAAACAGAATTTGACCATTGTTAAATTTTGTGGACTTGACCATTTTGGGTAGTCAAATGTAAACGTCCAAAAAAAAGAAAAAGATTGCACATATATATTGAGTGTCGAGAAGAACACAAAACTGAAGTCAGAATTACCAGGATTTAAACTGAGTTTATGCAGTTGTAATCAAAATTGTTCAACCCCCTTCATGGCAAGCATCTTTAGTACTTAGTAGAGCACCCTTTTGCTGTTATGACCTGCTGCAAAGAAGCATAGCCAGACATCAGCTTCCGGTTCCTGAGGAATCTTAGCCTATTGTTCACGAGCAATGGCCTCCAGTTCAGGAATATTCTTGGGTTTGTGTGCTGCAACTGCCTTCTTCAAATCCAACCAGAATTTTTTTCATGGGGTTCAAGTCAGGTGACTGTGATGGTCACTGTAGAATTTTTCAGGACTTTTTCTGTAACCAAGCTTTGGTGGAAGTTGAGGTATGCATCGGATCATTGTCTTGTTCGAAGGCCCAACGACCCCAAGCTTTCTTACAGATGGCATTACGTTTTCTCCTAGGATTTCCTGACACTTTAATTAATTAATTTTGCCTTCCACACACTGCAGGTTTCTAGTGCCAAAGGATACAAAGCAGCCCCAGAGCATCACCATGCTTAACTGTAGGCAGAGTGTTCTTTTTAGTGTATGCTTCATTCTTCTTCCTCCAGACATACCGTTGACCCTTTGGGTCGAAAAGTTCCAGTATTGTTTTCTCTCTCCTTTTGGTCAGTAGTGGTGTACAGAATTCTTCTTTGTTTAGTATACATCTTACTGTGCTCACTGAAACCTCAGTGCTTGTTTCCACAAAGTCTTGCTGCAGGTCTTTTGCCATCACTCAAGGGTTTTTCGCAACCTGCCTTCTCAGAAATCTGGTTGCCGCTATTGGTAGCTTCCTTTTTCTGCCCTGTCCAGATAGTGTATCCTGCTCCTTGTTTGTGAAGGGGCGATTAACTCTTCTCTTAACTTTGTGGACCAGTCTTTTGACTTAGTCATATTTCTAACATGCAGTCAAACATGACACTCAGCAAAACCCTATCCAGTTCAGGTATTTCAAGTGTTTCAGCTCAAGCACACCCAGTGCTGCTAATGAAGCCCTTGATCAGTTGCATCAAGTTTGCTTGAGACAACACCTGTTTTGCATATTTGTGCTTTTGTGAGGGTTCTATACAGGGAGTTGAATACTTTGAGACTGGAGAAGTCAAAATAAGTTATATTTTCAGTTGAATTTGGGAAAACCACTTAAAGCATTTGTTATGTTGAGCTATTTGAATTGTTTTTGTTTGATTTGTTCATTGCAAGTCGCTGAAAGTCTGTAAATTTTGACAATACACCTGATTTTCAATGAGGGATAAATACATTTAAATTGTAGCTGAATTTGAAGAATTCAAGTTGTCTTTTTTTTCATTTTGGCCTTAAATGTCAAATTAATTAACTTTTAATTCCATAGGATATTAAGTATATGTAAAGGCACTGAATGATCAAGTTATGTTAAAGAGACACTCCACACAACATAGATGCTTTATGTCTCTGGAGCCTGTTATACTTGTGACAATCTATAAAAGTGCCAATTTATTATTTGGAGGCATAAACAACTTATTTTTTTTCTTTCTATCCAATTAGCTCTACTGAGCTAATGGGAGAGGGTTGCGCAAGTATGCCTGCATGCCCTTAACACCTCCCCCCCCCTTCTCAGTGAGCTGTATTACAGTTTATTGAGAAGCATTGGAAAGCTGTGATTCCCTCGCACTTGTGGCTCTGATTGGTCTATTCCTCCGCACAGAATGGGGAAAAGAGGAGGGCTTACAAAGGCTAAAGCCAAGCATTCTGCAGACTGTGCAAGCTGTTTTTTATATACACATAATAACAAAATGCATAAATAAATGCATGCATGTTTTCATTGGGTGTCTGTGCTAGATTGCTTAAAATATATTTATTGATACATTTTGTAGAATTACCATTCTAACTGTAGCATGATCTATGGTAGATGTAAGGCTCATATGGACCACTAAATGCACACAAATGATAAATGATTGTAGATCATTCATTCAGTTGAACACGTATCTCAAACGAACGATGGTAAGGATTTTTTTTATTTATTTTTTAATTATAACGGTTTTGGGGTTTCCTCCCCCCCCCCCCCCCCCATAGTTTTTAATGCATTATGTATACAATATGCAAAAAAAGGTCATTTTTGATCAATGTTTCCATTTAACCCCAAAATCTATGCAGTGTGTCACTGAACATTGCAGAGAGAAACATGTAAACATGACTCTGCTATATTCTGTTCTGCATAATCCGCTTAGAGGAACAAACAAGTACAGAGAAAGGGAACACAATACCAGAACGATATCAAGCAGAACATTTAAAATCAAGATTATTTACTTTCAAAAACAAACAAGAGATGACCAAGTCCTTTTTTACCGTTCACCATATGTGAAACTGTTAAATGTTATTCACACTAATAGTACAAGTCTGTACAATCACTACAGCTTACATGGGTTTGGTGCAAGGAGCTCGCCTTTACACACTTTTGTAAACACTAGCTTTTCTGTGAAAGGGCAGTGCTTTAATAGAGCTCTATGAACACCTCTAGTAGCGTAATAACACCCAGCATCAACACCATTAATGCGCTCAATGCAGATGCATTAATATAATGCATCTCTATGTAGAGATACCGACTGGTTCAATGTTGTGATTACTACGCAAGCACACTGGGCCCCAATGATAAATGTTTTTGATAATCTTAGCAATGGGTGGATAAAGGGGTTCTGGCAAGACTGACACGGGTTAAAAAAAAAAACTTAAAAAATAACAGCTGGTACATACATCTAAATCAAGAAAAACTTATTGAAAATCTTTATTTATTTAATTTTTTTACCCCCATTGTTGAAAATTGCACATGGCAACTACAATAGACAACATGTGCAGGCATGTGGGATCTCACCAGCGTAGTATGAGCAGGGAGGGGGGTGATGCTTTTCCAGCCACCATAGTAATTTTCAGTGGCCGTGTTGGAGGTGGCATTAAAGATCTCCAGTCGTGGCAGGTGAGCGGAGGCATAAGCCGACAGAGAGTGCTCCCAGTATAGAATTAAAGAGCACAGCAATACTTAAAGTCAGATCCCTCATATCATACTTAATTCTGCTGAAATGCTATAAAAGGAATCAGCAAGCACAGAAAAGTATTAAGGTTGCAAGATTATAAATATTATTACGATTCAAACTTCTTCTGTACTAATTATTACTACCAGAGACAGATACGTAAAACAAACTACTTGTTACAAACTTATTTTTTTTTCTCTTTTGTTGAAGAAGAGAGACTATATTGCTACTATATATATATACTATATAACTTAGGTCATTTTGGTTCGTCCTCTGATCTCAATTCTCTAACCTGACTAACGGCACATTGAAAATACATTATTCAGTAACAAGTAGAACATACATATTACAACTAAATCCTGAAAACTACATATGAAGTAAAAGTCTTGGGAAGAGTTGACATAAAGAAGGAAGACGATATCCTTAGAATAAATAATAGATTGATAATTATCTAGAGATGTGCTTGTGTAATATCTTGAATTTTCTATCCTTTTTCTTTAATTTGTTTAAACCAATAATCGAAATAAGAGTATAAGGTAATAGAAAGTATTAGAAGAAATAGAAAGATTAGAAGAAAGAAAGAAAAAACTGAAGATTGGAAATAGGGGAAGAATTTAAGTTGGAAATAAAGGATAAATCTAGACACGAGGAATATTAAGGCAAGGGAGGAGAAAAGGGCGAGAAGAGAGAGAAGAGAGAAAACAGAAAAAGGAAAGGGGGGAAAAAATTAAGTTTTAACTTAATTATTTTAATTTGTAAAAGGGGAATCAAGCCTCCATAAAAACGATAACATTATAAATACATATGTGTATTTATAACATTAAAGTGTTCCTTTAAATGATTAATTAACACCATTCCTAAGAACAAGAACTCTTTATCTATTTCCTCTTTAAGCACAAAAAAGAATCTCCAGCTCATTATTCTGCAGCTCCAAATGCCCCTAATTAATGAAGATGATCATATGTTGATTGCAGTGGCACCTGAGCCGGGAGCAGGGTATTCCTAATGCAATAATACCAAATGGATTTGTGTAAACGGAGCAATTAAATAAACCCAGGAGCCAATTTACAGCTTTGAGACACGCAGATGAAAGTTAGGTTCTTCGATCTGCTGAATTTTCACGTCGTAAGAAAGGGCCAAATACTTTGTTAAAAGAGTGCTAGTTTCATGGAATAATTTTCGGATGGGGGTGATAGAGAGAAAGGAAAGGTAAGATGTGTTGTGATAAACAATTATATATTGCTGAATAACGCACATCAGGGTGGAGACGTACAGGGGGATCAGTGACTGAGGCCTAAAAATAGTCTAAAGTTTATAGTTTAGTTCTGGGATAGGCAACCTTTGGCACTCCAGATGTTGTGGACTACATCCCCCATAATGCTCTTACACCCATAATGCTGGCAAAGCATCATGGAAGGTGTAGTCCAAAACATCTGGAGTGCCGAAGGTTGCCTATACCTGGTTTAGTTAATTGATGTTAATAGCTGCATGCATGAAGTAGGCAGTAGATCAAATGATGACCAAATTTTCAATCAAAGTAAACTCTACAGCATGTAATATTATGGCTGGCTTATACAAAAACAAATACACAGAAATCGCACAGGAAGTAGCCTTGTGCTCAGACTCCTACTACTCTTAGACAACATTGATATTTATAATATTCATCAGCCTAAATACAAAATTGATGAGAAATCATTCCAAACAAGCATGTTTTGGGTAATTAGACCATGTAGCAGAATGGTCCTTTTCCCCTTTATTTGTTTGGCTGTCCGTACCCCCCATTCGTTTACCGAATTATCCTTTGTGTGGTCCCTGAGTTCAGCTATTCTAAGAACCGACCACCCCTGGCTGAGTACTCCAAAATTGCTCATTAAAAGAGGGTTCCCCTGGGTGGCCGCCGTTCGTCTATTCGAATACACGTGTGCAAACAAACGGCGGCCATCTTATCTCTCGAACGTGGGCTGCGGTACATGGTCGTCGATGGCCTGGAACTGATTTCGGCTACTGAACTCCATGAACATGAACTCCATGAACTATTACTGCTGCCCATTCAACTTCCCTAACCAGTTAGAGAACAGTGTTCGGGATTCCTAAACTACCAACCAAAGGGGAACATTTGTACGCTAACAGCCAGGGGGAGCCGTCATTTGTATAAGAACTCCCGAAAGGAGATCGGTCCAAAGCATACAATAATATTATGGAACTATTTTGGGGCTTCACCTCGTGGTCAACCAGTCTAATCTTCACTCGAATGGCGTTCCTAATCTACCGAACAGATCTGAGTGATATTTAGACAAAGTGGGCGCTCAGATCCCTGCTATTCGTGGAGTTCTGTTGTATAAAAATATGTATTATATAGTTTTACAGTATTGTATATTTTCTGTACCTGGGAGATAATATAATTAAAGAGTTGTCCTTGCTCAATTATCTCCCAGGTACAGAGGAGGAGTCTGGGAAATGTTGCTTTGTCCCCTGTCCCCAACAAGGTCCACCTGGGGAAAAGCCCTGGAATGTAATTAAAGAAACCCCTTGCATGGGGAGTTGCATAAAAGCCAGCTGTGGCTCAATAAAAACCGGTTGACTCCCAGAACTGAGTGTTGTCCAGTTACAGGGGGGATTGTGTCTTGGATATTCTATCTAGTGCTTCCTCAGCTACAAGGGATCTACAGCGGAGATATTGATGCTGGATTGTGGAGCTCCGCTACAAACCATATAGCTCCTAGTAGTCTCAGATCCAGAGTTGCAATTTGGGTTTGGAACCCCTTTCCCATTGCCCTTATAATGTGGACACCACAAGATAGTCCCTATAAAGCAGAGCAAAGTGTATTGTAATGTAAACCATACAAGTGCTAAACAAGAAAGACACAGGGTATTTTTTACTTGTACGAGATGGCTTAGAGTGAGACAGTACTCTGATCATGGGATACCCAAACTGACTGGCTGGGAAGAGACCCAGATGTAAGTTCTCCTTCCAGATGCCTTCAATGAGTAAAGTGATGTTACCTCTCATCGTGAGCAAGTTTGCAGCCTGATGCCTGTCAAAAACAAAGACACACATTTTCCTTACGCCAGGGGAAATTATGATTTCAGACTAGGTGATTTGTTCAATCCAGATGTTCATGCATTTCATGTCATCATACAAGATTAAAAACATAAGCAACAAGCTAGACAGCCAAGCATTGCAGTATGTATAACAAAAGTATGGTGAGGCCGGAAGGGTGGTTACTGGAAAGAAAGCAGTCTCATGGGCAGCGTGTAGTGAGTTATATGTGAAGGGTATAAGCAGCAAATTGGAAGAGAGCAGGATACTGAGTATAACAAGCAGACTAGAGGCTGGTTTTGCCCATATATCGGGAGTGCATTAACAGGTAAGAGGGAATCATGGTTGGGCAGCAGGTTGGGCTATATAAGATGTCAAGCTTGAATGGAAATCAATTATTGGTTGGGATATGTTATTAACCACCTAATGGTAATATTGATGAGGAACAACAGCTGTTTGAGCAAATTAAGAAAGCTGAAAATCTGGATGACACGTTAATTTTTGGTTGGCCTATGGATGGTAATTATGCCACTGGCCCCCTTAGCTAAGGACTAGGCATGAGGTAAGTTTATCCACTGTTATTCCCATCTTAAGCCACTGCCTGAGTATTGTGCACTGGGAAGGATTTCCCATGAGGCCACGGCCTTGGGGCGGCAGGCAGGAGAGGAGCATCACGGCATGGTGAGTGGAGAAATCAAAGATCTTCCTTACGGGCCAGCCCATCCTCCTGCCGTGGCGGCCTGACACTGTGGCCTGTAGACCATATGCCACTACTACTATAATTTGGCTTATTGTCCCTGACCACAAATGGAATTATAGTAGTAGTTGCATAAGTCGGTTGTGGTGTGCAGGAACCGATGTTCGGGTAGGCCTGTAAAAAGAGGGCAAACCAAATTGAATGGTTTGATAAAGGGAGCGGTGGGTGGGCTGAACCGGGCAGCAACAGCACAGAGGAAGGGGAAGCCTATATATTTTTAAGCAAACTAACCCCTCCCACAATTCCATGCTTTACCCACAGGCTCAGCCTTCTATATAATATATATATACACACACACACACAGCACATATACATTTGAATATAATTTATAAACAAAATATATACATGTATTTATGAAGAAACCGGAGAGGGTGCTTTGAGGAAACTAGCCTTGGGGCAGCACGGAGGGTAAATCCGGCCCTGATTGTGCAACTCCTGTTTGCCAGAACATGTTTGCACGCAGTTCATGATAATATCAAGGCAAGCGGTATATTTGGCTACACATATTGTGTACCTGCTACCGGTTTGTCACAGCTCCTTAACAGTGCTGTGAACACAGGTTAAAATGTAATTTGATCAAAATCCCATTTAAGAGACAAATAAAACATAACAGCTAAATATGTTCCAAGTAACAACAAATCATTACTCTATCATTTGCCAGTTTATTTGCATTCTTTCCTAGCACAGTTATTGTGTCTGTTTTTAAGTACCTTGTTTTTGTTTTTTCCTATTACCACTTTAGAGGATACATATTTTATTTTTTTAAATCACACTTTAGAGGATACATATTTTATTTTATTTTTTTTAAAATTCTTTATTTTTGTCATATTTTATAATATTTTCAGTGTCGTTGGGGTGGGGGTACAGAAAAGAACGAGGTGATAAAATTATTGTTACAGAGGTCAGAAAGCTTATTTACCATTGTGATGACAATCATACATAATATACTTGCAAGGTAAGGTCTTTCATTGGTTGCGATATCACACGTGTGTTGGTACTTTTGTGCTATCCATGCAACATTTGTTGCTGCGCTGATTCTAAGGGTTAGGGAGGGGTACAAAAATAGAAGGGGGAGGGGGTACGGGTACCCTGTTTGCTTATTTTTAGTTTTTATACATCGTTGTGTTTTCAGAAAGGTTATTTTCATTGTCGTTGGTATAGGGTACAGGGGAGGATGAGGCAACAGGGGGGTGGTTCAAACAGTGCCAAGCATAACATTGTTGGCATTAACAGTCATACGGTATAAGCATGTTAGGTACAATTCGTCTTTGGTTACATTAATTGCTGTGTATCCGGGTACCAATACTTTGTGTGTAACCTTTAAGATTGTTCTGAATCTAAGAGGGGGGGGGGGGGTACAAAAGTAGTAGAGGGAGGGGGTACGGGTGCCCTATCTAGTTCGTTTACGTTCTAGTTCAATATTTTCGTAATTTGATATGTGTGTCGGGTTGTGTACCTTGAGAGGTATAGGTGGTAGAACAGGTGAGGGGTTGTATAGAGTTGAAGGGGGGTGTCGGGTCCCCTATCTGACCTGTTTCACCGTTCGGTTTGTTTCCCCGTCTAGATATGTGTTCTTATGTATTCATGGTCGGCATATTTGTCTGTGGCCGAGTCGGTGAGCAAGCTTATGTCAAGGTGTGTCCGAGTTTGCATATCATGTGATGCGGATTTGTCGGGGTATACGTTTATCGTACTAAGGTAAGTCGATGGGGTCATAAGTGGAGGGTTGGTCTCAAGGTAGTTCATTCTCATGGGGGTCTCTTTCTGCTGTTATATGGGGTACGGTAAGGCACGGGGCCCCGGTCCGGAGGGGTCAGATATGCTCTGGGTGTTCTTTTGGTTTTAGGGTTATTCCCTGTTCTTGCGCAGTGGGGGGTTCCTATTGTTTCGAGTCTTTTGTGTCCTATATTATAGTTACCAAGGTAGGGATGTGTCTCCCTCGATCCAAGGGTCCCAAATTTTGTGGTAGCGTTTAGGTGTGTCGTGGAGCAAGGATGTGAGTTTGTCCATTTGTATGTGATCTAATATTTTTTTTGTGATGGTTGTCGGGGATGGGATTCGGGGGGTCGACCACAGTTCCGCTATTGCTCTTCTAGTTGCAAGAGCTATGCGGGCGCTAAGTTTGTTTTCTGCTCTTGTGAGTTCTTCCAGTGGTTTTGATAATAGTAACGCCCATGGGTCTAGTGGGTATGGTTTGTGCAGTATTTTAGTTAGTAGGTTTGTGACCTTTGTCCATAGAGGTTTGATCTTGGGGCAAGTCCACCAACAGTGGAGGAATGTCCCTTGTTCGCCGCATTGTTTCCAGCATGTGTCGGGTGTTTTGTGTATGATTGCTAGCCGTTTGGGTGTGAGGTACCATCGGAATAGCATCTTATATGCTTGTTCTGTATGTGTTACACAGATGGAAATGGTCGCCGTAGCGTCCCAGATATCTGCCCAGTCTGTGTTGTCTCCTGGAGGTCCCAGGTCCCTCTCCCACGCCGCGATGTATGGGAGGGTGACCTGGGTGGGATGGGTTGCTAAAGTCGTGTATAGGTCGGATATTTGTCCTTGTCTGGTCGGGCATTTCATGCACTCCTTTTCGAATCGGGAGAGAGTTGCTGTGCCTGCTTGCTGGATTGTCGGGTTTGAGGCGAAGCTTTGTAACTGGATGTACCTAAAGTGATCGAACGTCGTCAGTGTGTCGGCGTCTTTGATTTCCGTGTATTGAATCACCTTGTTATTTAGATATAGGTGTTGGAGTCTGTCTATGTCCCTTTGATCGAAACTGGCAAATTGAGTTGGAGTGAGCCCTGGTGGGAATAGCTTGTTTCTCCATACCGGGGTCATTGGAGAAAGGAATGAGGATAGATCGAATTTATTCTGTAATTTATCCCATAGGTCTAGAGAGTGGGTAATGGCTGGGGCAGTTGGGGGGGGCAGGGGTCGGTGGGGTCTTGGGACCCACATGTAGAAGGATGGAAGGTCTCTTCCAAATATGGTATGTTCGATATCTACCCATCTTTTGGTTTGCGGGGGTGCGTGCCATTGTTGGATTTGGGCCAGTTGAGCAGCTGCATGATAGTGTGAGAAGTTAGGTAGTCCTAAGCCTCCTTGCTTTTTTGGGATATAGAGGGTGGTTCTGCGGACCCGGGGTTTGCGGCCGTTCCAGATGAATTTGTCGACCGCCTTTTGTAGCGTTTTGAAGTCTGTTGTGTTGAGGGGTATGGGTAGTGTTTGGAAAAGATATAGTAGCCTGGGAAGTAGGTTCATTTTTACGGAAGTAACTCGACCAAGCCATGATATTCCCAAGGTCTCCCATTTTTGGAGATCGGCATGTGCTTGGCGTAATAGTGGTGTATAGTTGTTTTCGTATAGGGTGTGTAGGTCAGCGGGGAGCTGAATTCCTAGGTATGTTATGACTGCCGGGCTTATTCGGAATGGGTGTTTGTGTTTGAGGTCAGTTAGTTGTGTTTCCGAGATTTGTATTGGTAGTATTTCCGATTTTGCGATGTTTAGTTTGTACCCTGCCACTTCAGCGTATTCGTTTATGGTGTCCAATAAGGAGTCTATGGAGTGATCTGGGTTAGTGAGTGTGAGGAGTATATCATCTGCGTAGGCGGATACCGTGTACGTTTCGCCCCTGATGGTTATTCCCTCTATGCTAGGATTGGTGCGGATAGCGTGGAGGAGAGGTTCTAGTGACAATGCGAACATGAGGGGTGAGAGAGGACAGCCTTGTCTCGTGCCGTTTAGGATCGGGAATCTAGGTGGGGAAATGTTGGGGAGCAGAAGGGCTCCCTGTGGGGAGTGGTATGTTGCCCGTAGGAATGCTAGGAAGGGGTTCGGGAAATTCATGTGTTCTAATGTGCGATAGAGGAAGGGCCATAGTAGGCGGTCAAATGCCTTTTCGGCATCCAAGGAGATCACTGCGGTGGGGATTTTGCGGTGTTTGGCTAGCCAGATGAGATCAATGTTTCTTCGTGTGTTATCTAACGCTTGCCTGTTGGGTATAAAGCCCACCTGATCTGGGTGTATTAGCTTGTCTAGGTATGGATTAAGTCTTGTGGCCATCATCTTGCTCATGATTTTGAGATCTACGTTAAGTAGAGAGATAGGTCTATAGTGATCCGGCTCTGTGAGGTCTTTGTTAGGTTTGGGGAGCAAGCATATGTTCGCTGTTGTCATGTCCGGTGGGAGATGGTCTCCCTTCAGGGTAGCGTTAAATACTGCGCAGAGGTGTTTGAGGAGCAATGGGCTAAATTCTTTATAGTAGAGGGCGGTATATCCATCAGGGCCAGGGCTTTTGTTAGGTTTGCAGGCCCCCAATGCCGCTGCCATCTCTTCCACCGTCGCTTCAGCCCCTATGGCATGTTTAGCATTTTGGGGCAGGGTGGGTAGTTTTAAGCGCTGTAGGTATTTATCTATTATTTCTTGGTATGTTGCTGTCTCTTGGTTAAGGTGTGGGGAGTGGTTATATAGTGATTTGAAGTATTGCTGGAATGTGTCGCCTATCTGGTCAGGCAAATCGGTAAGTGTGCCCGTTTTTGTGCGTATAGAGGATATTTTCTTGGCTTCTATGCGTTTTTTGAGTCGTCGGGCTAGCATGGTGTCGGCTTTGTTGCCCTTTTCGTAGTATTTTTGTTTAAGCCACATCATTGCTTTGGTTGTGTCTGTAAGGGTGAGTTGTTTAAGGAGGTCTCTAGTGGCGGTTAGATCGCGCAAAGTTTGTGGGTGTGGGTTGTGTTTGTGGTTCATTTCTAATCTTCGTAGTTCAGTTAGCGTGTCCGTTATCTGTTGCATTTTTCTCTTTTTATGCGCAGAGGCAATGCTAATTAGGGTTCCCCTGATCACTGGCTTGTGTGCAGCCCATAATGTTATTGGAGAGGTTACCGAGGTTGCGTTGGTGTCGAAGTATTCTTTTATGGATTGAGCGAGTGATAGTCTTATTTGGGTGTCATGGAGGAGTATCGGGTTTAACCTCCAAGTCCAAGGCCTTTTCAGGTCTGGTATGCGGATGGTGATAGTTATATCTGCGTGGTCTGACCACGAGATATTACCTATGGATGTGTGGGTTATCTGGGTCGTCAGGTTCGGAGAGATAAGGAAGTGATCTATGCGTGAGTATGTATTGTGTGGATTCGAGTAGAAGGTATAGTCTCGGTCGGATGGATGTTGTGCTCTCCATATATCTACTAGTGTTTGTGTGGCTAGGAATTGTGCAAAGTATGCGTCATTTCTTGATGGTTGAGATGTAGGCACCCCGCGGGTCGACCTGTCTATGGCTGGGATATGCGTGGCGTTGCAGTCTCCACCTATTATTATTCTCTTGCCTGTGAAGGCTTGTATGTGGGATGCGTAGTGGTTCCAGAACGTGTTATCTGGCACAGAAGGGGCGTAAACCGAGCTTGTGACGTAGGGGGTTGCGCCTAGTTTACCTTCTATCGTGACATAGCGGCCTTGTGGGTCTGCGGTGCACCTGACGTCTGTCAGGGGGCAAGTGGTTTTTAGTAGTATCGCTACGCCTTTTGTTTTTGTGGTCGGGGAGTGGGCCATGTAACTCCGATTATAGTATCGATTGGTAAGGGGGAATGACCTTTTGGTTGTGAAGTGCGTTTCCTGTAGGAGTAGTATATCTATGTTCTGTCTGCGGGCCCATCGTAGGAGGCTATGTCTTTTGGTGGGTGCGTTAAGACCCCTGGCATTGATGGAGACACATTTCAGTAGGAGGGGCATTATGGCGGTTAAATGTCCAATATGGTTCTACTATTCGCCTGGGCGTGTAGAGTATCTGTGGTTAGTGGCCGGGGCGGTGGTCGCGCCCAGAGGTGGGCCGGGGTCCCGTGCCTTGGGTATAGGGCGAGGAGGGAGGTTGAGGAATAGAGGCGAGGGGTGGGTGGGGTGGGGGTAAAAGTAGACTAAAGGTGGGGTTCTCCCTATAAGGGCCCTAGGGGGCCTGTCTATTGGTCTTATACGTTGCCAATAGGTGGTGGGGTGGGTCGCCTGACGGCTCCTTAAGGGTCAAAGGTGGTAGAGGATAGAGTAGTGGTCTACGGTGGCGGGTAGCCAGAGTCGCGGTCTGGTCCTTTGGTCAAGTCATTGCAATTATCTTATTAGCACGTAGTTGTGTGTGCCACAAGTCAGTGTCCGCGGCATCACCCCCCCCCCCCAGCCGCCCCCCCATAGGGCGGGGCAGCCGGGGGGGGCGGGGGAAGGCCGCGTGTGTGTGTCGCCAAGGGGCGAGTGGTAGGTTTGTGTACTGTACCCAGAGTCAGTCGTCATTTGAGGGATGTGGGTCTTTCCCATAGGGCGATGCGTCTCAGTGTGGTCGTCTTCTATTGTTGCAGTCATCGCTGGTGTGTAGGGTGCCGTGGTAGGGGGCCACTGGTTATACATTAGCGTTCCTGAGCAAGATAAAGTAATAAATATTTGAACATCATCGCTTCATATTAATACAGTTATGGTTATATAAGTGCTAGTACATTCTCTTCGCATTCCTATAACATACCCATTCCTATCAGTATTGTAATTTCCCCCCATTCCCATCTTATTTTAGTTGTGTTACCTCTACGTGCTCTCCCCTTATGTGAAGTAGCTTTAGTGGTTTACATGTTGCGGAGGAGCAGGGACTGAGCTGCCTTTATGTTGTAGACTGCTAGTTGTCCAAAACTATACATTCTATGGTATTCCTTTCGTGCATGGTATTAGGCCATGTGGTCTGTCCTGGCTGCTTCGGTGTGGCTAAGTATCTATGTTTCTGTTGTGAGTAGTTCGGTTCTCTGGTGTCCCTGAGTATCGTCTTTTCCATATCGGAATCTATGTATGGTAGCTTTACTCAGGTGCTGTTATGCGGGTGTTGTGGTGCGTCCGTTGCACTTTGTTCATGCTAGAGGTAGTGTGTAGCCTGATATCATGGTCAATTGATCTAAATTTTTCCCCCCCATATTACTCACTTTATTAAAGGACTATGGTGTTTGTTTGTCCCTTTTTTTTTTTTTTTTTTTTGTGTGTGTGAGGATGTGCATATCAGGGATTATTAGTAAGTGGCTGGGAGTCATGCTGCAAGGTTCGTTTGTGATATCGCTATATCCATGCTGTCCGCTCTGGATAGCCCCCCATAGGCAGCGTGTCTCTTTCATGCTAAGTTAGACAAAAAAGGTGGTAGCGGTTGGCGCATTGTGGAGAACATGTCTCCCATGGCGACCTCAATTACCACATACCTTATGAGTTGGCATATGAGCATATAGATTGGTACCGTATGTACATTTTAGCAGTGGTAAGGCGGATATTAATTCTAGGCCCTGTCCTCATAGGGTCGCCTGTAGCTAATTTAGCCTGGGGGATATATTCAATTATACCATGGAGTATATAAGCACAGTCTGTTCTTATAGAGTTAATGTTGAGATGTTCGTCTCTCAGGTGCGGTAGTACCTGGGTCAGGGTATGTGCACCATATTGCTTAGGTGTTTCGTGTCCCCTTTGAACCCACGTGTGTTATAGTTATGGCTATTCCTTAAGATTGGAAGCTGGGTGGGATAAGCCCATATGGTTGGGGGTGTTATGAGTGTGCAAGTGGGTGGGAGCGTGTTTATGTCTCAGCTATGGGTATACATTTGGTTATTATCATGTCATGCATAAGCAAGGAATACTTAAGTGTCCGTAATGAGGGATCATCGTCCGTTTATCTTGCTGGTGGCGGTGGCGTCTGCGGCTGTCGGTATATAGTCTCTGGGTGAACTTCATTTTATTTTTTTTAAATCACACTTTAGATGATACATATTTTATTTTTTTTAAATCACACTTTAGAGGATACATATTTTATTTTTTTAAATCACACTTTAGAGGATACATATTTTATTTTTTTTAAATCACACTTTAGAGGATAAATAATTTCTTGGTGTGATTCATTCAACACGGAAAAGATAAAGACAGTTTAGTTTATCATATCTTTTTTTGGCTTGTGTACATAAACAAAATGCTACAAGGCTAGGTGGAAGGCAGCATAGCATTGCCATCTTCACAGTATTAGGAGGGTAAAACAAGACAGGACGGATGGTAACAGAATGATGGACTATACGAGAAGGGGTAAATAATTCAAGGAGAGAAAGTATGATGTAGATATGATTGTGGCAAGGGCATAATTACTGTGTTTATGCAATTATACCTTCCAGAGGTAAGAGAGGGCTGCCAAATTATTTTAAAGGGCACATATAAGGAGGTTTCAATAATACTGAGAGGACAGCAGAAGCATGGTAGGGCTATAGATAAAAATGTATAACAAGGCATTGCAGAAAGTAATCTGTCCATTTGACAATAAATGAATAATTTGAGTGGTCAGAGAGATGTCCAACCTTGGCCCTCCAGGTGTTGCTGGACTATATGTCCCATAACCCTTTGCCAGCCAACAGTTTGTCAGAATCAAACAACTTTCTTTTCTTTTCTTTTCCCCCGCTAAACTGAGCCCTACAATCTAAAATGAACACGGATTTAAGGAGCCAAAGTGCACAGGAAATGCTTTTGCAAGCAGAAGCGAGCAGCCTGAATGTGTGTGTGCAGCAGAAGGGAAGCATGAGCAATATATGTTTTAGGTGATATAAATAAAATATTCAGCTTGAGCAAGCGATGGACACCCACTTTTGTGGTTTTAGTCATGTGCTCATGAAAGGAAATTTGGGCTATTACTGTAGGGGTGATCTAGAGGATATTTTGTTGAAGGAAGGAAGGACAGCAGTGATAGGGGGGTTCACAACTTCTTCTTTTATAAAAGGTTAATTATTGTAATATATCGTAACCAATGTAATCTCAGAAACCACTGTAACAGATTATCTGTGTTGTCTCAGACACACAGTGTAAATGTTACTCCCCGGAGCAAGATGGTGAGTTACTACTACAAGGGAATATGGGTAACTGTGACCTGACACAAACCATCCACCAAATACATCAACATACAACAATTACGTCGGGGTAATTAATACTGGTTATCTTAAATGTGCAGCGTCACTGGCAGCCACTACAGCAAGTGGTTCTGGGTAACGTCTGCCAAAATTGATTTATCAAGCACAAAAAGTGACCACTGCAGCAAGTGATTCTGAGTAATTGTAACTTGATACCCATCTCAAATAATGCTGGCACTGTAACAGTGCAAGACTCATGCACTTGAGCGTGACAAGATTAAATTTGGCACACATGCCCACAGGTAGGTCCCTTTACCACTATTGTTTAGTCTAAAACAGGCTTCCCCAAACTCTGGCCCTCCAGATGTTGCTGAACTACAACTCCCATGATTCTCAGCCTATCTATTTCATTCACAGAATCGTGGGAGTTGTAGTTCAGCAACATCTGGAGGGACGGAGTTTGGGGAAGCCTGGTCTAAAATAATATGGACTCTGCTAACCAATTACCTTCAAGATGTCCTAGAACTGCACACATTTATTACACAACTGTACTAGATTACAATTTCTTACACGTATGATGTAAACATGTCTGTGCATGGTATGTGTCAGTGCTCTGGTGCTTGGAACTATATTTATTAATATTGTTAATATTATTATGCCATTTTTTTTTTTCAAGTATCGATAAAAACCAAACCGCAAGTCAAAAACCCTTGATACTTGGATACTATAGTGCACCATATCATTTGCAATAAAAAGGTCATAGGACACATGGTTGGCAGTCATTTGGATTTTAATGACCAATTTCACACATTATTCTAAACTCGTCTTTCCTAGAACCACTCCTGTTGCAGACATACAAATTATTGTGATGTGACCTAGATTCAGACTTGCTCAAGAAAAGTTAACTGGTCACATGGTTCAGTGGCCATATTTTATTACACAAAGTTCTTCAAACATCTTCTCTGAAATAGTTTGTTAGAACTATGCGAAATTTGGCACACAAGCCCACAGCAAGGTAATCTACAACTATTGTTCAAAGGATGTTTTTATATATATATATATATATATATATATATATATAAGAAAAAGATGGCTGCCACAAACCAATTACCTTAAAAGTGTGCTAGAATTGTACACACTTGCATTTGATACACTATTGATTAACATATGATATCTGCAATACGTGTGCACGGTCTGTGTCCTCTGTGTGCAATAAACACAGAATTATTGCTGTATGATAGTGCCAGTCTATTACTTACTATTCAATATGTACTTAAAGTAGGAAGAATAAAAGACCTTTATCAGAATCACTTGCCGCAATGATGGTCTCTGCGTAGACTTTATATTGGTGGTAACAGACGTGATCAGTCATTTTGATACTTGTGAAAAACACGTTCAAACGCTAGAGAATGGACGGTAAATTATTTTAGTTAATGTGCACGGATCTTACTTCAAATACACAGCAGTGAAAGCAGCCACGGTAGTAAATAACCACGAGTGATGACCTGTCATCTGTCTTACCTCAAACACACAGCACAATATATTCGCTGCAGCAAGTATCAACCTGCATTGCTCCAAACAAATAGTTTATAGCTAACGCTACATTTGGGAGGCTTTATCATAAGCAGCCAGCATATGCAACAGGAGATTGTCGATGGACAAAATCCTTTTACAATCTGCAAGTTATAGAGTGCGCTGTGTACACCAGCAAATGTGCTGATTCACCTGTATGTAATGAATTCAAATAATTACTGTAAATACATTTTATACATATATATATTTAAGTGCATTGTGTTCAATAGGGACCTTTGTGTATAAATCACATTAAATTGCAAGGGATTATAACTCAATTAGTGACTCAAATGCATAATACGGCATTAGAAATATTAATCCCTGGCATCTAGGCCTTAAAGCAACTGTATATCCCAAAAATACATTAAGCGTAATTACCTTTATAAAATATGTAGTGTCTTCTGACATCAGACATTTCTAAGTACGCCGTTGCAATCTTCCTTTATTGCAAGAGAATATGAGTAATGCAAGAGGGAACAGTCATTTTAAATCTAGCAAACTACTTGTGGCAATTTCGGTGCTATTATCAAGTTACAAATTAAACCGGTTTATCTTATTCATAATAAATGGCGGCGTTGAAGAAAAATCCCGGAATAAACCACGACCTACGGCTCGATACAAATCACAAATAAAAGGCTAATTTGGAGATCGACTTGGCCAACAACGGTTATGTGCTCGACCTTGCATTTAATAGTTATATCAAAAGATTGCAAGCTCTTTGGGTCACCTGTCAAACTGTCACATTATTTAGAATGTTCTATAGGAATGATTATCCAATTTAAACAAGATTCCTTTCTAAAATGCCTTTCATTATATCACTATCTCCTCTTCCAATCGTACACTTAATCTCACTTCATCTCGCCAATACACGGAGACAGTCCCTCTGCCTGGCTGACCAGAACTATAAATGACAGTTCTCGTCCCTCAATGATTCCAAATGTATTGGTTCCATTCTAACTGACATATAGAATGGTTGAAATGGTAACGGAATGCAGTCACTTATTGCAGTGACATATTGTTAGCACATCACAAATGATAAAAGCATATTTAATACCATATCATCCCGTGCTATCCTCAAATCTACATTGTATGTTGGTAGTAATTCTATTTAAAAAGCACTAGGAGTTCAATAAAATAAAAGCATGCATCCATGTAAACAGCACAGTTTAGTTAATGTGGCTCTATTCAAACCATTTTCTGGTTTGCGTTAACAGCATGTTCTGTGAGTTTGGGCTTCGTGCCGTTAGTGTGTCATTCCAGCTCTGTTTGGAGGGGTCTTGCTGAAATTTAATGCATGCTGTGGTTTCAGCTTATGTATACCATAGAAAAGAGAGACGCGTTATCGTAAAGAGCGCCTGTCAACAAAATATGACAAAGTGGTATTTACGGTACAATTAAAAAAAAAATAATAACAGCTTTTTAAATTCACGTTTTTCTGTCACACAAAACCTAACTCTTAGTAAGAAAACTGAGCACTCGACTCAACCCTCTCCATAAATCACTTTTCGGGTAAATTACTAAGATATGTGCGAGACTCCCTCTGAAAACGGAACTGCCTGAAAGGTCTATGTGAGGATCCTGCGGGCGGCTGCGAGGGGAAGCTGCAGTCCGCTCGCGGCACTCCAGCCGCCCGCGGTCCCCTTCCTGGTGTACGCTCGGCGGACGGCATCCTCCCAGCCATGGATGCCGGTCGCGTCTTCCTCTACGTCCCCCAGCGGCAGCATGCATGACGCTGCACGCTGGGAGACCGCCCATTTTAATAAACGCCGGGGTCAGCCACCTGACCCAGCGTTAAAGGTACAGTGCCTCAATCACAGTGGGAGTCTAGATATCTCCCACGTGTGATTGTTAATTCTGATTGGAAATTATCCAATCAGAATTAACCTATGGATTTAAATACTTACCTTTCCTGTTCCTCTCTGCCCTGTTGTGGTCTTTGCTTGCTAGTATTGCTACTGAATTGGTGTTACTCTCTGGTTACGTACTCTGGCTTGTTTATCTGACTTTGTGACTTTCTCCTACCCTTTGACCTCGGCTTGTCTCTCGTTATTCTGTCTTCTGGTTCCCCTTACTCGGCTTGTCTCCTGTCTATTCTTTGTGTGCTTAGCCCGGCCACTCTAAGGTCCGGTACTGCACCTCTTCTGTGTGTGTGTGTGTTAGCGTGTTTGGTTCCCGGAATCGTGACAGTCTATCAACCACTTCGCTCTCAGCCACTTCCTGGATCCTGCAGACATTACTGTACATCTCCAACTGATATGTAACTGATAATCTCATCAGAAAATGCTCAAGTGGCACTCAAGAGAAAGTGCCAAAGATAACAAAAACAAACTCATGGATAATAACTTTTAAGGGTCGTAAAGTATTGTTTTTCTAAGCTTTTATATATTTTTGTAGCACAGGATGTAACATGTCCTCTGCATTGGGCAATGTGCTTATTATCCTTGAATGATTTGCATGTTCAAGAATAGTCTTCACCTGCGGGTCGAGGGTAGCTGGTATTTGGGAGGTTGTGAAATCTCTAGAGATTTCTATCGGAGGTGTTGAAATACATCCAACGAATGGACTTCTGATTCATCCCCTTAAACCCAAACACACGTATTCACACCAGATCAGCATTGATGTGTTCACCCTTTATCCACTAAACACAATGTTCCACATAAAAAGCCCTGGATCTGTTTGTGCTCAGAAAATGTATTTTCAGCTATTTTATTGACCAGACCCAAGCACTTTGTTCAAACCAAAAGGAAGGATTATCTTTAACCAAATTATAAGAAATCACATTAAACTGTAAGAAAATCTATGGAAGCAGGATTTAGTAGTAAATATGAATTGTTTTTGCGCTTACTGTGACTAATGGGGCATCAGATTTCAGAATAAACTCCAATTTTATACTAGGGGGGAAGAAAAGTGGTTAAATTTTGAGGTTACTGGTGGCATAAACATCACTGATTCATTGTACATAATACCAAACGCTATATTTGCACATTTTGTATCATCTGATCGCTGACAGTGTACGCCAGCTGTTGTCTTTAGGTGGGCACACAACATAATTGCTGGAATACGAATACAAAAAAACAAGTCTTGCGCCAAAACTCCCATCACTCCTGGGCGGCAGCAATGACCATAGTACACATCAGCCCCAATACATACCGTAAAAACCAAAGAAAAAAGTTACCTGCGCTCTTCCCAAATCTTTATGCATATTTAAACAAATGGAGGTTATTTAGTTTCTCCAATGGCTGAGAGAGTTTAGCCCACCTGCCACCTTTCACCTTGCTTCATTGAGCTTCTGGCAAAGATATCTCTAATGAGACAGAAAGAGGTATTTTTTTTTTTTTTTTATACACCCCTACATACTTATTAACCCGTAATAGGGAACAGATGGGATAGGCGGCAGCATTGTAACATAGCTGTGTGATACAAAGGTGAATACAAATACAAAATAACAAGTCTTTGCTGGAATACCTACTATTTTTGTTTTGGTTACTATTGTTATTATACTATTCTTTTCGTGCGTTTAAAAACCAAACCAATAGTCGTGAAACCTAGCACAAAGATAGGTGTGCTGTAGCTTTTGCAACATAAAAGTCAAAGATCACATGGTCTGACATCCTTCTTAGTTTTGGCCACCAATTTCACACAATATTCAAACATCACATTCTCCAGGACTCATTTTGTTACAGATGTGAAAATTGTACTGTGAGATTATGCTGTGATGTTCTATCAAATTTCCCTACCCGTGAAAATCCCCTACCCTCGTCACTTACAGGGAGGAGAATCCGCTGGAGTCTATTCTGCACATGCATGCTAGCACTCCAGCTGGGGTAAGGAAAATTAATTTAATTGTGAATTCCCACAAAAGGTTTTAACTGAAAGGTTGGCTTTATGGTGACTAATGGAACACGACAGGGCACTCTGTCCCCCTATTATTTGTGTTGCCAATAGAACACTTAGCATGTGCAATAAGAGCACATACAAAATATTTCAGGAGTCACTATATGCCCTAAAGAGTATTGATTATTATCATTTCCTAATGACCTAATATTAGCTCTGACAAACCCTTATCAGTCTTTACTAAATCTACTAACACTATTATCTTCATTTGAAAAAAACTATTCTAAATTGAAAGAATCAAAAACTCAAGCTCTGTCAATTAATGTACAACATCCCACCACATTAGCTTTAATATTGACCTTTAAATTAGGGGTCAAAATTTCAAAATCCATATCGACCTTAATCATATGATTCATTGATTACTCAAATAAGAAAGGAGTTGCATTCATGGAAAGATGCTTGTCTTTCATAGGCTGTAATAGTGAATATCGTTAAAATGTCCACCTTACCAAAAATGATTTACTTATTTAGAATGCTACCAATTGCCCTTCCTAATGCCTTTTTACTGTGGCATAATGCCTGATATTTTCATTCAAATGGCAGAAAAAAAGCATGATGACCAGCCTCGTTGGTGTATAAACTTCCTAATCAAGGAGGTATTCAACATGTGCAATTCGTTTCGTTCCGAATGCCAATTTATACGAATTTCGGACATTCGGATGCTTCTGAATTGCCGAATTTTGGAATGCCGAACCGAATTGTTGAAGTGCTTCGGATTTCTGAAAAGTGGCAAAACAGGAGAGGGTTGGGGTAGGGTTAGTGGTTGGGGTAGAGGTAGGGTTAGGCGTACGGTTAAGGGTTGGTGTAGGGTTAGTGGTTGGAGTAGGGGTCGGGGTAGGATTAGTGGTTGGAGTAGGGGTACGGTTAAGGGTTGGTGTAGGGTTAGGGGGAGTAGGGGTAGGGTTAGTGGTTGTAGTAGGGTTAGGGAAGGGTCACCCTAACCCTATTCCCTACCCTTAACCCTACTCCTAAACCATCCCTAACCCTACTCTACACTTACCTGAAGTGCCGAACCGAACTACATACTTTTCCCATGCACATCCCTAGGAGGTATGGGGGTCCTACATGTGATATCTTACTAACTGTTATTTTAGCGCAGGCAATTCTATACCCCAAATAAATTGATACAGTGGGATGGGTAGACAAGGAGATAATTGCTTTAGGTTAAAACAAGTCCATTGACATTTTATGGATGCCTATGAGTATACGTCCATGGGTACCACCAGACTCCGGTTTTCCGTACTGTCCTGATATGGTTTCCATCTAGGATGGATATTGGGAAAAATGGAAAGGCCCAAAAATATATTCCTTGCGTGTTTCACTTTCATGTTTCATTATCTGGGGTAAAGAGAACGCTTTTCACCAAACAAAGGTCTTTTTAAAATGTAACCTTTTTGTTTGGTGAAACGTGTTGTGTTCTTTTTATTGTAATAAAATATGTTTGGCTTTCACCTATTTTAGTGTATCAGACCATTCATTACACTTTTTATATTAATTATTATTTTTGTAACCATCTATTGTTCCTGGCACATCCATACTCCTGAATTTACTCTACTCTACACCTAATCCCTGGTAAGGTTTATCTTCTGGAGATCTTACTCCACATCATATCCCTGGTGGGGCTCATACCACCTAAACGCTATTATTTGAGTGGTGTTCCTCCTCTAAGGTATGTGAGTAAATTACCATTGTTATTTTATTTATATCTGATTTATCACAGTAAGCACTACAGTTTGCTTTTGTTTTCATTACTCCGTATATTCATCTGGATGCTGAGATACTAACCCTGAAGAGCTACATATCCATCAGTGGGGATTGTACCGCTGTATGCTGTTTTATTCAGAGCTAATCTATATCTCTATCGAATGTGAGTGATAGTACACATATACTTGTTGTGTGTCCTACACCTAATATCAGACCATCTGCACAATTATTGGTTTTCTGTTTTATTACATATTCTACCACTATCCAAAGCCTGGAAGATTTCCAGCCAGAAATTTCCCAATAATCTTTTGATGTATTGAACTTATTATACTCAGTATGTGGTGCAAACCTGTTTTTCATTGTGTTTTGTCTGTTTCCTCTGCAGTAAGGTGTTGAGGGTATCCCTTATATTCAATGTTTGCTGCCTATTCGTTTGCTCATATAGTTGATTTTCTGTCGCTTATCCTATTTTGTTTTTATATATATATATATATATATATATACACATACACAAATATATTATATACAAAAATAATACTTGTAAAATACATATATAAAATAGAAATTCTGTATTTTTTTCAATAATGCTTCTAATATGTATAGAATAAAATAATCTCTCCCCGAATAATGACAAAAAACACTTATTTTATGCATATTTACTACATATCCAATAAAGTGCATTTTTTCATTCTCTGTGTGCTAGCTCATTATGAAAATATTGTGAATATATTTCGGTTTATCAAAGAGTTAAATTGCCGTATAATAATTATCTATTTTTTTTTTCTATATTTTCCTTTCTCAGGGGTCATGCGGAATGACAGGCCTGCGTCAAATTAAACAAAGTGGATCGGGAAATGTGCACGCTATGACATAAAAAAAACACACAGCTGCAACATGACAACTTGATGCTGCTGTCATGGTAAACCTGACGGAGCAATCATGTCCAACAGCCCACGTGTCACGTTAATAATAATATGTAACAAACAAAGTAGTGGTGGGGGGAAAACAAATGTGTAAGGATTTAAAACAATAAGTGTAGATTTAATGGGATGTATAGAATATGTTTAGTTTACAGATGTGTTAAATACTGGAGTAAAACCAAACAAGATTTTATTTCTAACCACACTCCAAACTCTAGGTGTTTTGAGAAGAAACATGCACAAGTGCCCACAGACGGCAAATTTCACAAGACAGCAACCTTAAGTTGGACATATTGTTTAAAGGGTCACTCCAGGAACCATGACCACTTCAGTGATCTGAAGTGGTCACAGTGACTGGAGTATGTTTCAGTATGAAATAATGCACTACAGAATTCTTTAGACACCTCTGCTACTGGAGGTGTAACTCCACCTCTGGTTGCATCATTGTGGTGTCATCAGCCAGCCCGGATCTAAGAGTTCTTGGCAATGTCAATTATGTGCACATTTAATTACACAAAATGTCATTCATTCGCTGAAAGTGGTTAGCTGACCAATGAATGCCACGGGCAACAGGCCTGTTTTTTTAAATGTGTCCCATTTTATTACTGATAAGTTAAAATAGTGATTACTTTACCATATGCCCTCCTTTCTGGACACTCCGTCAAATCATTTACCTATGTTTAATCTCTCCATTTCCTCATCTCATTCTGCATGAGTGTACCATTGGCTTCAACTATCAATCAAATAGTGTGATCAGAAGAAGACATCGATTAAATAAATAAGATGTAACTAACTCAACATTTACATAAAGGATTACCGTGAGGACAGACATTATATAGTCCTATAGTGATCATTTAAAAAATATATATATAGATATATATAGAACAGACAGATATCAGTTTGCTGAGCTCTTTATGCAGTGCTGGATTTGGAAAAAAAAAAAAAAACAATGTCCTGGAGGTACTCTTGCCTGTACAAGGACCAAAGTTTTGTTGCTTGATGTCATTTATCATAATAATAATGAGGGGCATGGGCCAAGTTTATTCACCTGATTTAAGTTGTATAAATCCTTTTCCAAAGATTTCAAATATTTAGATTTAGTTTTGTCAAGTAGGATGCTCGTTGAATAAAGTGACCTCTCATAACAGATTTGTGAGCATTGCAAACTGTTTCAAGAGCCAGGTCTGGATCCATATTCCCTTTAAAGTAATTAGTGAGGGTAGTTTTGTTCTGATGAGTAGAATCATTCTCCTCAGGCTTTTTGCAGTAAACACTTTTTTCCAGAGAAAATGCAGTGTTTACATTACAGCCTAGTGATAACTCCACTGGCCACTCCTTATATGCCAATTAGAGGTGCTTCTTGGGGCAGTGCTGCACAGTGTGACTGCCATTCAATGTCTCCTCCCTCTGCATGCAGACACTGAACTTTCCTTATAGCGATGCGTTGATTCGATGTATATCTATGAGGAGATGCTGATTGGGCAGGGCTGTGTTTGGCTTGTTCTGGTTCTGCCTCTCATCGTCCTGCTTGACAAGCATAGCCAATCTAATGTTTTCCTATGTGAAAGCATTGTGATTGGCTCAGAACATCACTTCTGATTATGTCAGCCAAGCAGCCAGATCAGGGGCAGAGCCAGCAGCAGGAAACTGAAGTAAAGGTAAGATTTTGCTATATTTACGGGTTAGTTAATGATAAAAGTGCAGATTTCACCTAGAAATCGGCTTTTTTTTTTTTTAATAAAGTGCCTTTTAAATGTTAATTTCCTCTCCCATTAAGCACTACAGCAAACTGAAGTGCTTTATGCGTGTGGAGTGATCATTTAAGTTGCAGCATGCAATGACTGCGTGCTTTATGCGTGTGGAGTGATCATTTAAGTCCCTGCATTGAATGACTGAACCCTCTATGTTGAGGGGGCAAAAAGAAGACATAACCTCATATTCCCACTCACTGGCTCTGTGTGCTGGATCTTCAGTGAAGTGGTTGGCTTAGAGAGAAACAGCAGGTAAGACTCCATTGGGGAGAACAATAACAACATCACTTGTAATGGGTTATTTTCATGTCTCACTCCAGTGCAGGCTTACCTGAGGTGAAAGGCTTACATGTGGTTTTGTTAAGCCATTAGCCCAGCCAGGAAGATGCTCTGACCCCCCTAGATAGCTCTCAGCCTGTGATCATCTAAGCCCACTGGTCATTTATCCATTCTGCCAATGACCAACACAGATGTCTCTTTATCGTTATATACAAAACACCAATTCCGGTTTGAGTACAAATAAAAACACAGTAACCAGCGTTATTTTAACTTCAATCATTCGTATTTAAAACTGTAAGACTTCACAGAACGCAGCATTCTTGAAGAATGGCATTCTCATTAAACTTGGCCGTACAAATGCTTGTGAACTACATTTTGCATGATCCTCAATCAGCAGAAACATATAATACATTTGAAAAATAAACAAAAACACCAGAAATTGTTTTTTTTTCCTTGTCCATTTTATGTCTGCCTGTCTTTCTCTAGCTTAGAGGGGGTTAAACAAAAATAAATAAGAAATGTAAGTTGAAGGCAGGATGTACTATGGAATTCTTTATGCTTAGATCTCTCCTAATAATTGGGACCATCCTAAACCACAAGACCACATTAAAGATGCTATTTTTGTGTGCCAGCAGTGGAAAGTGACCAGATAAAATAAAAGTAAGATGAGGTAAGCAGGTCACAGGACTGAAGCTGAGATTAGCCGGTCCCTTATGCATAATTTGTTCCACAGAGAACATGCAGGAGTGCTCTTATGTTTACATTGCTGGGCCAAGATGTGCTACAGAGCATTCTGGGAAAGCAAGCAGTCAAATGTTCTCAATCTAATTGGATACATAGTTACTATGACTATGGAACTTCTAAACTTTCAGGCTGCAGAACAATTCAGATATAGGGGGAGAGGGCACCAGGGCCAGAGTGCCGCTAAAGCATCCAGGAAGGCACTAGATCTGGTAGACTACGTGTGTTTTATTTCCTCCTTCTGGGTCTCCAGCAGAGAGGTCTAGCGTGAGGGAGCAAGTAAAAAAGCTGGCAACGGCTCTGCGATTTCAGTTATGTTCAGGGCCACAGCCAGCGGCAAGAAGCACAATCGTAGTTGGACTTATACTCTAAATAGCAAAGTAACCCGTGGCCCTACTTGCTGTGTGCATGATGCCCCATGCATTGCAAGGTGACCCATGAGGGGATAGGAGATTAGATCCCACTGAAGCTACCTGTGGCTGCACTCAGCTCCACGTTGATGGATCACCACCCTCACTAAGGAGCAAGAGAGGGCCTCATAAGAAATCAACATATAACTAATTAAAACCAAGTAACCTAGTTGGTAAGGGAATACGGTTACTTAGGAAGATAAAGGGGTGAAGTTGAAATAGTTAGTGAGAAGGAAAGTGACTTGGGGGAGTGAGTGGGCATTCACATACACACTAATGCACCATACTAATAAATTAGCATATGCACACACTGATTCTCTATAAACTAACAGACATGCATTCACACGAACTTGTACTCCACACACTAATAGCCCTGCATTCATATGCACCGATTCTCCATACACTTACAGTATTGCATTTACACACACACTGCGATCAAACTGAAGTAATTTGTGGTGGTTATGGCATCCAACAGAATACAAAAAAAAAAAAAAATTAACATTGCAATATTACAATATAATGTGGTATGTCTGTGTATCACAGAGCTTCACAACAACAAAAATCAAAGTGCTATAGTGTATGAGTGCATCACATAGCTCCCAAGCAAGAAGTCAATACATTACAATACCATTCGTATGATTGTGTGTGTTAATGATGTAACATATAGTGTCTGCTGTATTAGGGAACATATCCATAAAAATCTTTACCATATTACTCATAAAAACCTGTTCAAATTTGTCCAGCAATGATAGGCTGTGAGCGCTCTGCTATGCCGCCCACAGCGCTCCCAAATGTGTACAGATTTGTACTGAATATGTGTAAGTGAAACCTCTGCATTATCTTGCCAGCAGCAGAGGGGGCAGTGCTTTAGGGATGAGAGAGCCATTCAAACAACATGACATAATCCAAAAGGACTGCGCCCAAAGACTCTTTCCACCATAACCACTACAATAAGCTGGAGTGTGTATTTTGCTTACAGGGTCCCTTTAAGGTTAGTGTAAAGGCTATGAACACTGTCAAACACAGCTGGGTCATTAGAGGTAACAAGATCCAAGAGGAGACATGAAAAAGCCACATAGAAATTGTGAAATCTCTCTTTTACATGGAATCTTTCATCTCTCCTCTTTATGAGGGTATGCGGGGTGAGGTTAAAGAAGAAAAGAACAGACCATCAGATTTCTTATTTTATTTACAGATTTTATTTATTTATTTTTGTAGTCACTATTTCCAACTGGCTGCAAACAGCATTAAAAAAAAAAAAGTCTTAAATGTTCTCAGCTGACCTGAAGGACATGGGGGCAAGGAGTTAGTATGGGTAAAAAAAGGAGGGTTTGCCTTTGTACCCCAGGGAAATAACACAGCTGGAGTTGCGGTGAAACACCACCTCTTAATCTCAGCAATTTTTTTTTAAGATTTTTTTTTTTTTAGCTAAAAATAGCTTAAGGAATAAAAATGAAAACAACAAAAAAAAAGTTACTTTTTTTTTTTTTCGTTAACAAAAAACTTGTTTTGCATTTAGCATGACTGTGCAGTGCATGTTTTTACTAAATCGGACTGAGCCAAGCCTGCCAAGGGATTTAAAATGAGAACTAACCTGCCTTTGTTTAGGTGAAGAGAAGAAAAGATTCTTACAAAGAAAAGAAAAAAAAGACAAACTTCTAGATAAAAAACTCAATTTCGCACAAACAAAAGGGGAGAAAAGTGGCATTCTATTAAACATAAAACTGACTTTTGAAATTTGTTTTGATTCCCAAACTGTCAGTATGTAGGCATAGATTTATATCTCAGAGGTGGATCATGGATGGGGTTGGTTTGTGTAGGGATGGGGGAGGATGAGCTTGTTGGAGTCACAGGGTTAAAGAGACACTCTAAGCATTAAAACCATTGCATTTAATGTAGTGGTTGTGATGCATATTTGCTGCTGTTTTTTAATTCTGACAATGTCAGACATTGCTGTCTCTGAGAAATGGAAATTTAATAAATCATTGCAGCAATCAGGGCTTATAGCATTCCAACAGTCAGATAAGCCTGAGACTCACAACATCACCTATCTTTAGCCCCTTAAGGACTGAATGTAATACTTTCCCATCATCATAATCTGGTTCCAAAAGACCATTGGTCATGACCCAGAAATAGGTCCAAATGGATGGCACAGACACATAAACAGAACAGGATTACCTATTAGGCGGCCACCTAGGGCCCAGAGTCCTGGAGCTCTGGCTCTTTCTGTGATGGGATCCTCCCTGAGGAAGATATCCCTGGTCTGCCCTGCGCCCCCTCACTACCTTGAGGGAGCATTGTGGTCTGCACTTATATCGGGTGTAGATGGCTCTGGCAACTTCCTCACGGTTACATGTCGCTTCTCAATGAACCAGAGTGCCATAACTGGTGCACTGAGTCCTTTAATTTTCTCCAGGAACTGCAAGGAAGCTGTTAATAGGATCTGTACCTGCTATAGATGCAGACCACAATGCTCTCACACTGGACCATCAGGGGATAACATTCCTGAGAGTGCACTCCACTGGACCACTATGAAAAAAAGCTACCCACATACACTCAACCTCCTTACTCACAACACACTCAGACTCCCCCCACTCATAAAATGTAGCCAACACTCAGTCAACACAGATACACTCATTCTACTGAACCCCCTTATACAGCTCTTAGCCTTCTCCATACACACAACACACTTAACCAACCACAGAAACACGGAGTCTGCCCCAAACACATACAACACTCAGCCATCCCCATGCATACAACAGAGCCCAGGGCACTATGAGGCAATTTTAATTCCAGCTCTGCACATAAATAGTTCTCTGTGATTGCAATGTCATCTTAAAAAGTTGTTTTGCAAAATTTTTTTTTTGTGGTATGTTATGTTATAGTGGAAGGATAGGGTCGCTAATTTTTCAATTGAAGAAAACCAATGTCAAGAACATAATTTGTGTCCATAATATGAAATAAAAAAATAAGTTGAAGCCACACCACCCTAATCAATGTAACCTCAACTGCTCGCTGCCTAGAATGTGCTGGAGACACCTCCAATTCATACGAGGCTGTTTCAGGTGTCCAGAGATCTTCTCCCATTGATAAGGCGCAATTAACACGTAAACATTGTCAATGTCATGTTTAGTATAACTTGGGCAGCAGAGATAAGCTGAGAGTACTGTGAGTTTTTAAGCCAGCACTCAGTCTAACATTGTTGGACAGACTAATGTGGGAGCTCACGTCTGCCTTAGCTGAGCCACCGCAGAGGGTCTGGACTATGCCAAGAGAGACTCCAAAATGGTTTTGGTATTCCAAACTAAAATGGTTTTGTCCAAAATGGTTTGACCCAGACTGGAAGATCAGCGCCTATACTATATATACCAGAACCAGTAGTCATGACACTAATTTCTGTAAACGTGTGCCATCATAAAAAAAACAAAACAAAGGTAAGTGTTCTGGCAGTATGAGAATTGCTCCACAGAAATCAAACAGCTTGGGCAGTGAAATGATGGGTGATTGGTAGATTTAGTAAATAATTCCTTAGCAAAATCTAGCACAGCGATGGCTGCCTTTGCCACTGAAGATGTTTGTGAAGTATATTTTCTCATGATTCTCATATAGTCTTTAGGTTGGCTATGCACCATGGGAAATGCAGTTCACATCCACTGTGCCAAAGTTAGTTACCAGTGACCCAGAGAACTTCCTGGCACACACATACCCCTAAACACTCATGCCCTGCTTAATTGGCTTTGGATACAGTATATTTATCCTTAAATAGCACTTTTACCCAGCAGTTAAATATGCTTCTCGGGTACAGACAATGGGACTCGTGGGAGACTGAGCTTATGGAAAAACACATCAATCTCTCTTATTCCAAAGGCAGACTAAAATCCTTTCCCTTATAAAAGAGGAAGTAGCATTTCTATGATAATGGTACAAGTAAATGTTAGCTGTTAGTTGTGTATTTGTATATGTTTGTTTGTTTTAAACACTCTTCTATTTATTTCTTACTTTGTATTTGCTTTAAGTACTGTTTTGGCACAGACTGGCATTTCATGCAAATCACCAATCATTAATGACCAGGTATTACCTACGTGCATCTTGCATGAGCATATAATTATGTGAAGTTGTAACCGCTTGCTACCAGTAATGCAATGTAGATATAAGTGTGTCTTGCACCTACTCCTGCTGCACAGCTCAACCAAGCAAACTTATCAAAACTGTGGGAGGAATTAAAATAAGCCGTCAAACACCACAATGGTTATGGTTTCTCATTAAAAGGAAGCTATCTAAAATCAAGCATCAGCATCTAATCAATAAAGTTTGCTGGCATTTGGCCAGTACTGTGTGAATGCTCTCAATGTGATCACAAGTTAGGCAAAGTTAGACACCATGATCAACGTAAAACCAAACTTAAAGGGGAACGAACGCTTCTTTTTTATTCTTCTTCTTCAAAACGTTTATTGTGTTCACAGATGTACATTATAGAAAAATACTGTCACAAGTATAAAGGAGTCAGTGGATGGAAAGCAGTCAAACAATCAGCATTACAAAGTTATACAGTAACAAATGTAACTTGTCTCTGATATCCATCTACCTGAGCAGATAAGGTGCGGGATTTTGGTTAAGCATTGGAAAATGGATCATTCTCAGAAGCTCTGATGGTCTTGTTCCACTGGTATATTAAGTTCCCAAGTACTAGTGTGCTCGTAACGAAAGTATATAACGAGTCAGTGAAAAACTAGTGACACATTTTCAGATATGTCAGGAACAAGCTGAGGACCAAACAAGTCCTAAGGACCAAAGAGGAGTCCCTTGCTGCCAAGCTAGGAAAGACGGCGGAGGAGAGGGGAAGATAGCACTGTATAGGTGGGGACTAAATGTAAGTTGGACTACCAGGTTCGTCACCATATACGTTTCGTTTTAATTGACTAGGGTGGGGAGGGGTAGTTAACATCAGTAGTGTATCGGCGCTAAACCCCTGTGGGGCTATCCCCCAAGATTTCCAGCCAGGACTCCCAAGTTGAGGTGTAAGATGAATAGGTATGGGTCTAGGGAGCATTGTTATCTTCCATAATTCTGATCTTGTATCCATTCCCTAGTTGAGGAGGCTAGAGAGTTTTGAACTGTCGCTTCGATGGAAGTTACAATGAATGAAACTTAGAAATTACCTATAACTTTTTTCTTTCACAAGATGATCGATTTTCTCTGAAATATATATATGAAAGAGTTTGTAAATTACCCTGTAATCTAGTTCTGACAAAGCAATGTCAGGGCAAACATTACAAATGAAGAGAAGGAATGGAAATAGTGTTTATTTTCTCTTTTTCTCTGTATATTTACTTTATGCTGACTGCCAGGTGCAACGGACAGAGTTTGTAACAAAGATTGCCAGAGTGCCAAGATGGAAGCTCACAGTTGCATGATAAAGGGGAGGGGAATTCTATTTTTTCTTTTCACACCTCACAAATACATGTTCATTAAATATACATATAAGTAACATAACAATAGAAAACTTGCACAGTTAGAGTTCCCCTTTAACTTCAGTCATCATAATCAATCGCACAATTTAAAGATTAATAATAATGAAAAACAAGTTGGATCCATCTTGGAAAGACCCACCTGTTTGACCAAGTTCATAGTGCAGTGGTGATGACAATAGGTGATGTGTATAACTACCGGTAATCTGTTCTGTTCCAAATCAACACAAACTTATATTTGTGTGTGCTTCTTTAAGCATGTTCAACTGAGACACATCAGATAATGTGTTTTTGTTGATTTATCAATTTTGCTATGTTATATTGTTGCTGTAGAACTTCAGGACTCCCAACAGTCCCGATTTTGGGGTCCAGTCCCACCTTGGTTCCGCATCTGGACATACACCACATACAATGATGCTGCTTGATGGCAATGCCCTCTTTCAGCAGGATAATGCACCCTGCCACATGGCAAAAATTATACAGCAATGGTTTGAACATGACAAAGAGTTCAAGGTGTTAGCCTTGGCCTCCAAATTCCCAAGATCTCAATCCAATCGAGCACCTGCGGGGTGTGCTGGAAAAACTAATCTGATCCATGGAGGCCACACATAGCAACTTGCAGGACATAAAGGATCTGCTGCTAAAGTCTTGGTGCCAGATACCACGACACGTTCAGATGTCTTATTGAGTCCATGCCTTAATGCATTAGAGTTGTTTTGGTGGCACAATGGGTATCTATACAACATTAGACTGGTGTTTTGATGTTGTGGCTGATCAGTGTATATAGAAGTATGCATGTTCAAGTGAGTGCAACCCTCTTGGTTTCATATATATATATATATTTTTTTTAGGAGTCCAGGCCAGCTTCCCAGTTTTGCACTCCTCCCCTGTAACAGGTGCCTCATCCCTGGGCCCTATTTAGCCTTGACCTGCAGAGAGTCCCAGGAGGAAGTATTTCCCAAGTAAGTGGATTAATCTCATAAGAGCAAGCATTAGGTTGCTAGAGTAGGACCTGCCAAGAATGGGGTACATTGACGGTGTGGCAGGCTTATACAATGTCTGATCATATACTAATCACAATTTCTTTTGCCTAGTTTAAATAAAACCATTACATTCTGTGAGCTTTGAAATAGCTGTTTAGTGAATGAGCGAGTACACTGGATTATGTATGTTGTATGACTTGGCCCCAGCAGCACGCTTATAATGTATACATGTTCAGGAGTGTGCAGCCCTCTTGGTTTCATATACAGTGTCTCACAAAAGTGAGGGGCCCCGCACCCGGCGGCATACAGGGCAAGCCGCCGGCCCCGTCCTGGTGTTGGGCCCTTGGTCAACGATTAGAGAGCCAACTTTGCTGCCCAGGCTCCTAGCGGCCGGAGCGGTAAAATGCCTCTCCTGTTAAAGTGCCGCCTGGAGCCATGGCTCCAGTCCGTCCTATGGCCGGGCCTGCCCTAGGTGTACTCTTTTGTTGCCAACGGTTTAGATATTAATGGCTGTGTGTTGAGTTATTTTGAAGGGACTGCAAATTTACACTGTTACACAGGCTGTACAATTACTACTTTACATCTTAGCAGAGTGTCATTCCTTCAGTGTTGTCACATGAAAAGATATAATAAAATATTTACAAAAATGTGAGAGGTGTACTCATTTTTGTGAGATACTATAAGTATTTTTTCGTGTGTGTGCATGTGTTTCATATATATATATATATATATATATATATACACACAATATAAATATTTCTGAAGTTTTTGTTCTCCTCTTTACTCGAGAGAAATTTGTATTCTGAAACTGGAAGTAGCTTTCTAGAGATACTTACCTTGGTTAACCTGAGAAAGGTAGTGAAACCAAACATAGAAAAAACAAGTCCGTTTTTGAAGCCTTCCAGGAACATGTCCTGTTTACAGAATGCGAGCAGAGGAAGGTGGAAATGCAACTGACTTGTGTGGTCACCCAAGGTATGCACAGCCTCTCTAAAAAAAAACTGCTTCTTCTGGCCATCTCTACTCCTCCACTCAAAAAATAGCCAGAGATTTGGCTGTCAAGGCATTATTAACTCTGCCAGTTACTCAAAGCTCCCCAAAATGTTGTCGGTTACCATACTTACATAAATTTGTTTTACCAAGGATGTGGAATTCTGGACTTTTATTGCATCTTCTAAAAACATATACAAAGTTATTTACTAAAATAAGAATTGGATTCCAAATTTAAGGCCAGAGTAGCCAAACTGGAAGCATAGCTGACTTAGAAAATCAAGTCTTCATACCCAAGTGGCTGTCATTTAGGGGAGGGGGCTGGTAACTGTTGGCCTTTGGAGCAAGTACAAAAGAATTACCTATGTGTGGCACATTAAGGTCACAGATCTCTATGTAGATAGTCCTACACACATGGCGTATGCGATACATGAGTATGTCAGATATCGGCTCTCAGAGTAACAAAGTATAACACTGGAACCCCCATCCATACAACCTGCTCAAAGTCATGAAGCCACTTGCAAATACGTCTAAAGACCACATATATATTAATTAAAGTCTGACATCAACGTTGGCCCCAGATGATGCAGTCTACTGGGAAATATCTCAGTTGGCTAATCCATTACCAGAGAGCACAAACCCACACAGTCCAAGCATAAAACCATTCGGTGCTCAGCAAGCAATGGCCCTGCCAAATATTTGCTTATTCCTATCTCCTGCAGTACACTGCTTACAGACATTCAAACGTACCTTCTACTGCTTTTGAAGAGGAACAATGGTAATCAAAGACTGCAGCAGACAAACCGTACATGCTAGTGGCCTAGGGGACAATGGCCTTCGTTCCAGGGCCCTCTGTCAATGCACTCAACATTGCAAGAGATCATGCTTCATTATGACACAGTCACAACGTGTCATTAAGTACATCACTTAATCTAGATATCATCTGATGATTTCAGAAAACTTGGCAGAAGCAGACCTCAGAACACCCCCAACAATTAAGGGTCAACTAAATCAAAGCCCAAACTCTCGACTAATAATGTAGTATTTTCTTTTTAATTTGCAGAAGAACAATTTCAAAGCAGCCAAACTCAAAACGAGTTTGCTAAAGAGCAGTGCAAAACCTACAGACATTCTGATGTTAGTGAAACGTGCCGGGTACATCTACTGCCTACTCAGTCTACATATATTCAAATTGACTTAAAATCTTTACAATGAAGTAGCCATGATTCTGTTGGTCAGTGAAAAATCGTAAAAGACTACCATTAAAACTGCGAGTTCACATATATCATAAATACGTATTCTTATATTGTAAGATTCAATAGGAAGCCATTTGTTTGCCCTCAATAATTACATTAACTAGAAAAATACATACAAACGGGCAGCTGCAGGAAACAAAACTTTGCTTTATATTACACAATGCTGTATATCAACTGTTTCCTTTTTTGGTGATTATTTTCATTTTCTGCAATTATTTAAATGACCTGTACTTGCACTGGGCAATATAAGGGTGGGTACCCGAAATAGCCTCTTACACAAACACCTCCGTGTTACCAACGTGTTTGCACAGCATCAAACACAAGTTATTTGCGCAGAATTACCATGGAGACTTCTCAATCTCAACCTCGGTGCCTTTCTCCCTTCTTAAACCCAAAATAAAGAGGAAGTGTTGCACATAGCAAAATCTGGCTACTTCCCTAAATACTGAAAAAAAAGGAAGATGGTCAAAGATTCGTATATATTGTGGGTTTGTTTTTTTCAGCTTGTGCTGGTAATTCACACATTATTTTTTTAGCTCTTAAAAAGGAGAAAGATAGATATTATTTACAGATCTATGTTCCAAACTATGAACTACGATTTGATTCTAAATTATTTGTATTAGCCTTTACCTCTGTGCTACAAGAGGTAAAACCAGCTGGTATTTATCAAATGCCAAACAATTGTTTTACTATGTCTATCGATTGGTTTGCAATAGCTGTTGTGGCATTGCACACTTCTATTCCTAACCTATGCACCCCTAAAATAAAGAATTTGAAAAAAAAACAACTGGTATGGTTGCCACAGTGGGTATTTTAACATTAAGGCATGACGGGCAGCACAAGCTTTAAGAAAAATGTATGCATAGCTTTACGTTACATTATTATATTATCTAATCTGGTTTTCATTATTTGGCTCATATTATATTAAAAATACTAAAGGCACCCAGGCCACTTCATCTCAATGAAGTGGTCTGGGTGCAGTGATCCTGTATGTATAAACCTTTACGATAATACATTGCCGTTCATTTCCGGACGCCATCAACTAGGTATATAAAGCTAATAAGATTTACCACAACATTAGACCCACTAAGGAAGCCCCCATAGGGGCGAAACGCGTATCGGCACTGGTATAGAAGGTACCAAAGTACCATTTGGACTTTTATTGTATATTGGACTAATTTTTATTTGGACTTTACTTTTGGGTCTGACCACTGACAGTACCCATGTACAGATATCCAGTATATATATTTTTATCTACCCATGCACATAGATATATGTGCTTAATTCACCAATAAAGAATTGTTTACCTCTGAGAAGACATCTTTTCATCTATTACTTATGCTAATTCCATCAGGAAGCAGGATTGGGGACATCCTTAAAGAGTTCTCTTGTGCAACTCATGAGATTATGATCTTATTTGGCTCCACGTTTGTGAGTATCGATATTGATCCTATATTATCCACTTTACTTCTACGGTATTACCAGGGCCGCCATCAGGGGGTGACAACCATAATGGTTGTCACGGGCCCGGTGGCCCTGGGGGGCCCGTTGGCCCGGCCGCCTGGGCCCCACGTGGAGTGGCAAAACTGCCGCAGGTGCATCTGATCTGCACCGGGGCCCATCAGGTGGCCCAAGCATTTAGGGCCACCCGATGCGCCCTATATCTTCAGGGGGCCGGTCAGCGCTGCAGCCAGTTAATTGCGCGACCGGGCCCATTTAAAAAAAAAAAAATTGCGGCCAAGCCGCAAGGGCTGCTGGGAGGAAGTGACGGCCGATCACTTCCTCCCAGCTTACTCCGCGCGGGGGGAGAAGCAGAGCAGAGGGAGAGCGGAGGACACCAGAGGGCAGAGGCATCCACTCCCATCATCCCCAGCCACCCTCCTGCAACTAAAGGTAACAGGAGGGTGGCTGATAAATGAGGTGTGTGTATGTATGTGTCTGCAATTATGTATGTATGTATGTATGTATGTCTGTTTGTGTGTATGTCAGTATGTATGTATGCATGTCTGTGTGTGTGTCAGTATGTATGTATGTCTGTCTGTGTGTGTGTCAGTATGTATATGTATGTGTGTATGTGTATGTCAGTATGTATGTCTGTCTGTGTGTCAGTATGTATGTATGCCTGTGTATGTCAGTATGTATGTCTGTGTGTGTGTTTGTCAGTATGTATATATGTGCATGTATATATGTCTGTGTGTATGTCAGTATGTCTGTATGTATCTGTGTATGTATATATCTGTGTGTTTATGTGTATGTATGTATGTCAGTATGTATTTATGTGTATGTATGTCAGTTTGTCAGTATGTATGTATCAGTATGTGAGTATGTATGTGCGTCAGTGTGTGTGTATCTGTATCTGTGTATGTGTCTATGTGTGTATGTCTGTTTCAGTATTTGTGTCTGCATGTGTGTATCTTTATGTGTGTGTGTGTGTCTGTGTCCTTTTGTGTCTGTGTGTGTTTATTCCTGTGGGCAGGATTTGGAGGCGGGGCTTGGAGGCAGGCACAAGGGGGCCCAGACCTTGAGCTGTGTTAGGGGCCGCACAATTTCTGATGGCGGCCCTGGGTATTACCCTATGTAATATTCTTTCCACAGATTCGCTTAAAGTGTTCCACCTACTGTATGTATTTATATTTTGATATTTAGAGTGGTATAACGGGTTCCCACTCAGGTGGTTTATAGCACTTGTTGCTAACACTTTTTCCCACTTATTGTGTATTGTATTTCTTTATTCAGATTTTATCTCTACCTACCTAAATGTGAAGTTTTCATCCATACAATTTGCGGTTGGCAGGTTAGTTTTAAAAATGGAAAAACAAAAAAGGTCATGACAAGGAGTGGAACCTGGTGTCACGAAGTACAGCTATGGTTTGCTTATGTTTTAGAAAAGATCAGAGCTATATCACAGTTATACCAGGTGAGGCTTTTCATTTTCTGTAGTTTTAACCCTCCAGTGAAATACATGCAGGTTTGTAGAAACTGCAGTGTTTATAATATTGCTGGGTTGAATACACCTCTAGTGGCTGTCTTCCAGACACCAACTAGAGGCGCTTCCTCTACAACAAAGTGAAAAAAATGCAGCTCTTAAAAACACTGAATTCAACGCTTTCATACGAGATCCATTTGACTTGATATGCACGCATGTGCCGCTCACCTTGCAAGTCCATCATGTTCTCATTGCTTCTCTATGTGAGATATGGCTTATACAAACGCCTTGGATCCAATACCTCTACGATGACGTTGTGGGAGGCTTAACAGCACTGAACCAAAGGCGCTGGAGAAAACTTAGGTACAACCTTTATTTTACAAATGATTCTTACACATAGGGAATGTCTACTAATCTAAATACAGACAGGGGCACTATAGCGCTATCAATAAAAATAAAAAACTGTATTCCTAATGCAAGTGTTACTTTAAGTGGGGTTTTGCTTTAACATAATATACTGTATATACTCGAGTATAAGCCGAGTTTTTCAGCACATTTTTTGTGCTGAAAAACCCCAACTCGGCTTATACTCGAGTCAATAGTCTGTATTATGGCAATTTGCATTGCCATAATACAGACTGGGGGCTGTGGGGGCTGTCAGAGCTGTAACTTACCTGTCCTGCAGCTCCTGTCAGCTCCCTCCTCCTCCGCGCCGTCCGTTCAGCACCTCGGTCAGCTCCCACTATAAGTCTCGCGAGAACCGTGGCTCTCGCGAGACTTACAGTGGGAGCTGACAGAAGAGCTGAATGGACGGCGCGGAGGAGAAGGGAGCTGACAGGAGCTGCAGGACAGGTAAGTTACAGCTCTGACAGCCCCCACAGCCCCCCCACTGAACTGCCAATGCCACTGGACCACCAGGGAGTAAGAGCCCCCCTCCCTGGCCAGCTAGCAAGCAGGGAGGGGGGACGAAAAAAATAATAATAATAAAAAAATTATAATAATATTAAAAAATAAAATTATTAATAAAATTATTAATAATATAACAACCAAATCGCCACCACCACCAACACATACACAAACACACACTGCATCACACACACACTGCACTCACACTGCACTCATACAAACACACTGCACTCATACGCACACACTGCATTCATTATATACACACACTGTAAATAAATATTCAATTAATATAATTTTTTTAGGATCTACCGTATATACTCGAGTATAAGCCGACCCGAATATAAGACGAGGCCCCTAATTTTACCCCAAAAAACTGGGAAAACTTATTGACTCGAGTATAAGACTAGGGTGGAAAATGCAGCAGCTACTGGTAAATTTCTAAATAAAATTAGATCCTAAAAAAATTATATTAATCGAATATTTATTTACAGTGTGTGTATATAATGAATGCAGTGTGTGTGTATGAATGCAGTGTGTGTGTATGAGTGCAGCGTGTGTGTATGAGTGCAGCGTGTGTGTGTGTGATCAGTGTGTGTGTATGTGTGCAGTGTGTATGAGTGTGTGTGTGTGTGTGTTGCAGAGCCTTTGTGGTGGGCGGGCAATTTTATTATTATTATTTTTAATTATTTTAATATTTTTTTATTATTTTATTGTATTATTATTTTTTATTTTCATATTTTTTATTGTTATTTTTTATTATTTTATTTTATTTGTAATATTATTTTTTTGTACTTATTAATATTTTATTATTTCGATTTTTTTTCTTCGTCCCCCCTCCCTGCTTGATACATGGCAGGGAGGGGGGCTCTCCTACCCTGGTGGTCTAGTGACCTTGGCAGTTCAGTGGGGGGGGCTGTGGGGGCTGCAGAGAGTTTACTTACCTCTCCTGCAGCTCCTGTCAGCTCTCTCCTCCTCCGCGCCGTCCGTTCAGCACCTCGGTCAGCTCCCAGTGTAAGTCTCGCGAGAGCCACGGCTCTCGCGAGACTTACAGTGTGAGCTGACAGAAGAGCTGACCGGACGGCGCGGAGGAGGAGAGAGCTGACAGGAGCTGCAGGACAGGTAAGTTACAGCTCTGCCAGCACCCCTCTCCCCCAGTCTGTATTATGGCAATGCAAATTGCCATAATACAGACTATTGACTCGAGTATAAGCCGAGTTGGGGTTTTTCAGCAAAATGTGCTGAAAAACTCGGCTTATACTCGAGTATATACGGTAATTTTATTTAGAAATTTATCAGTAGCTGCTGCATTTCTCACCCTAGTCTTATACTCGAGTCAATAAGTTTTCCCAGTTTTTTGGGGTAAAATTAGGGGCCTCGGCTTATATTCGGGTCGGCTTATACTCGAGTATATACGGTAATACTTTTTTGATTTACTTTTTGTTGTGTTTCCCTAGAGGTATACAGACTAGCATAACATAACATATATAGACATCAAACACACCAAAAGAAGGGTCTTGTGTAACATATGTACGTGTATCAACCAGATATAATAATGCTGACAAAATAATATATTTGAAGGGCAGCTTGAATAAATTATGCAAATTGACAAGAACAAATTATACGCATGCATCAATTAAGAAATGAATAAAAGATTTATTTATACAATCAAAAGTGAAAGGTTTTAACAAAATCATACCTAGATACCTGACAAGTTGTTTACATGTTACCTGTTTAAAGGGATACTATAAGTGCCAGGAATACAACGCTCTATCCCTGGCACTATAGCTCCTACTGCCTCCCCACTCCTTTGCAACCCCCCGCCATGTTGAATAAAGGGTTAAGAACCCTTTATTTACTTACCTGATCACATCACCGAGGGACGTCACTCGACGAGGGGGAGCTAATTGCATGCACAGCGAGTTCCACACGCGTATTAGGCCTCCCTATAGAAAGCATTGGATCGATATTTTTCTATGGGGGAAATAGCTGACGCTGGAAGTAGAGTGTGAGGATGTCCAGCATCAGTTACCGGACCAAAAGTCCGGTAACATTGTGGAAGCGCCGCTTGTGCTGTTTTAGTGCTGCAATGTAAACATTGCAGTTTTTCTAGAACTGCAATGTTTACATTGCAGCACTAAGTGCAATAGGGACACTGCACCCAGACCACTTCAATGAGCTGAAGTGGTCTGGGTGCCGATAGTGTCCCTTTAAACGGTTACTGTGTAAATAATGGCTGCTATTGTAAGAAGATCATGAACACAGAGATCTCTGAGAGTGAGGTGACCTGTAGGACTAAAAATCCACAAGCTGTGCAGGATCTACAGTGAGCTCACACCAAATCAGGAAGTGACTCAGCCAATCATGATGTTCACTCAAAGCAGCACTTTCACTTCTGAGTTTTCCACGAAGATAGCATTTTTATGAAGACAATGTGAGACAAGATCCTGGCAGAAGTCATCAGGAGTGGAAGACAGGAAACGTAAAATGAATTAATGTCAAAGCTGTGGACTGGCCTACTTAAATACAATTATGTATTGAGAAGATTATCCCTATTCAATGTCTGACACACAAGTTTATTTAAGCAGCGCCCTCACTACCTCTTTTTTTGTGCAAGTCAAAAGTATCTTGCAGAATGTATTGATGCTTTACAAATCAAATACTAATGAAATGTAAACATAGAATTTGTTGAAAACCTGTGGCACTTTTAGGAACACCAATTTAATTTATGTTTGGTTTCTTTTTTCAAAATGTACATTGTGTCATTACTCAGACACAGCACTGTTTTTATTTGCAAACCTACACCTATGACCCCCAAATCCCTTCATTAAGAAGGAATAATTTTGGTGCTTAGATTATCCTTTTAAGATGTTGAATGACAAATCGCATAATCTAGTGTCCCATACCCATATAATCTAACGCAGACTACTGAACCATCTGGGAACGTATTTAAATAGTGAAATTCATTATGTAAGTGTATTCATTTTGTAAAATTATGTTAAAGGTGGAAAAAATAGTCAAGTTGTGGAACGTTCGCTTAAAATTCTGCTCTCGATTCACCATAACCTATTGTTTAGTTACCAGGTTAAATTAACAGTTATATCTGGTTTACAAGCTATTAGACAGTTCACCAAACTCATTGGTGTTACAAGCCTCCCCCTTTAAATCACCGACCTGTCACCCTCCCATAGACAGGCTGAGTGATGTGTCTGTCATTACAGACTAACTCACACTTTGCTTGAAGTCGCACAAACAAGTTGGTTAATGTTTGCCAGACAGAATTCAGCATAAACGGAGACATCTGCCACGTGTGAAGGATGGAATCGTATCCCATGCGCTTAGTCTGACTTCCATGAGACAAACCGCACATGGAATCGGTTTCTGATGCTCATCGTCACAACAAGAGATGAACGTTTAGTGTTTTCAAGATTTCAAAGACTCGTCAGACATGTTTGTGGTGCAAACAATATGTGCCACATAAACAAAATCTGGGCCTGTCCTCTTATTACCCTCCAAGATTTAGAGGAGGTTAACTCTAACACTGCTAGCTCAAATGGAGGCCTACATAAAACAAATGGAAATCCCTTAACCTCTTGGTTCTGGGCCTAAGGGAAATAACTAAAACCACTGTAATTGCTGGCATTGAAGTAGGAAGCGGTCACCAGCAAAAGCATGTTGGAAAAAACTGCTGCACAAAGCTAATTGTAAATACTTAGATCAGGAGTATATTCCGTTGTTTGTTTTTTCATTAATGACTGTGTCTGACATCCCAAATAATCTTCTATTAGTAAAGTAATAACAGTTCTTTAAATAGGGACAGATAGATCAGATGCATCTTGCTCAAAGATGCACTAAATTTACAGTGGACACGTCGTCTTTATTTTTTTATATAATATAATATTCTGATTATTTATTTTACCTTATTTCAGTTTTTAATTGTATTACACCTGCAAAACATAGAAAACACAACAATATGAGAGAAATAGCAATTGTAAGGAAGATTGATATAGCGCATCTAGAACACATTTGAAGAATGGGGGTTTTAACCCCTTAAGGACACATGACATGTGTGACACTTCATGATTCCCTTTTATTCCAGAAGTTTGGTCCTTAAGGGGTTAAAAGAAAAGGTAGAAGATACCATCAAATAAAAACAAGTCATACATCCAGGAAAATAGGAGCCAACAATCTGGAGAAAATATTCCTGAGTAGGCAGTGTGCTCCTGGGTTAGGTAACATTCCCCTGTCCAATACACACAAGGACATCTACACAATTATATACTAGCTTGGGATTCCTAAAATGGTCCTCATGGTACACCAACAGGCCAGGTTTTCTTATCATCACCATCGGAACAGAAATGGAAATACCTAAATCCAGGACTAGGTTGGGAACCACTGTCCTAAAGCCTGCTGGAAACAAAATTCAGGTAATGAGGAGCACCTATACCCTTAAACTGTAACTAAAAAATAAAAAAATAAAGTCACAAGCATGAATTAGGTTTTGCTGGAAGTAAGGGAACAGAAGACAACAACAGTTAAGTATCAGATATTTTAGAGCAACTAGTGAAAATGTAAATTTAAAATGTTGTGTGAGAGATTATCCAGTCAAGGCTGGAATCTAAAGGGTGATTTTTTTCCTCAATTCATTACAAGGTCTTAGCAACAGACCAAAATACTGTCTTGTCCTAACTGCTCCGGAATTTAAGAATCAAATCCAATGAATTTGTGGTTAGGGCCTTGGTAGGCTTTTGGAACTGGGATTTATAGATGCCGAACATTGGTCTGTTTATGCATCAACAGGTATGCTTGGAACCATAGCATAAGCCAACAGTATTGCCAGTTCAACACTGTCTGCCAGGCCTCTTGTTTTCATGTTCTTCAAACTCTACTTGTTGTCCTTTGAATCTAGACGTGCAGCTGTGACCCATTTCTCCACTGGTGCAAATTAGTGTTATGATCAACCATTTTGAGCCAGCTAACAAGTTCTTGCCTGTAGGTTAGAATATCAGAGTTGCCCGTCTCTGACCTCATCCTGTCTAGGGTGGATCTCTCACCTGAAGTCCATAGACAGCTCCTTGGTGGAGAAATCCTCCATTTATGGTACTACTTGGGCCTAGAGTCTCCAAGAAATGACAGCCAGTGCCAAGGCTACCACAAAACTCTTTGTATGTTTAGTTTAGTTTTTTTTACATCCTATTGTCAACGATACATGGTTGAGGCTTCCCAGATTGGCATCCATGGACAGGAACCCCTACAATTAGGCTTATAAATTCAGTATTACACACAGCTACCAAAATCTGTGACTGTGTATGTTGGCTGGCTCTACCCTCCAATGGTTTAATTTTTAAATCATTGTACAAATTAAGCCACATTGTGTGCTTATCCTTAGCCTTTCCCAGTTGGGTTGAAGGCCTTCTATAGGTAGTACAGGTCAAGCAAGAGGAAACTGTCAATACAGTTACATCAGGAACGAAATGTAAATAGGCGGATCCCAAGATGGAATCAAACCAGTCTTGCTAGTTCATCAAATAACTTTATTAATGCATAACAAAGGCTGAATAAACAAACAAGCAAAACATAAGTGTATTCACTAAACTTAATGAAATTAAAAGCAAATTGCAGAACTTAGGTTAAAATATCCAAAATGTTCTCCTAAGTGTGTAAGTTGTGTATGTATGTATATATATATATATATATATATATATATATATATATATAAGTTCTCCTAACTAGTGTTTTAACAAGAAACTTGGTTTCCAATCCATAAAAAGAGGAAGTATTGAACAAACATTCTCAAAGTGATCTGCATATTTTCTTCAAGGGGAAATAGTGAAAAAGCAACCTTAATGGGACATTCTAATTAAAGAAATATAAAAACACCCAGTTTAGGTGAGTGCAGCCCTCTTGGCTTGTTCCACCTATAAATACATTTAGGAGTCCAGACCAACTCCTGTGTACACCTCCCTTGCAGAGGTTTAAAAGGTAAGCTTTACTCTCCTCACATTAACACTCTGGTGTATATGCTGCGTACCACCTCCGTGGCTGAGATCATCAACATTGATCTGAGCCAATCCAATGCTTCCCCATTGAGGGGCCAGTGTGCATGCATGGCAAAGCCAAATGTTCTCTAGGAGAGATTTTTAACTGTCAGACATTCTGATACATTGCTGGGGACACAGAGGGTCTGTTCAAGGATTACCTATTGGAGTATGTGCTAAAAGCAGGTTACACGTGTTTTATATGTTAAATAATATATGTGGTGGGATGCAACTATGTGAAATTCCTATTAAACAACATAGTATTTTTGCATCCCGAGTGAGGACAACAGAGGGTATGGGCTTCGATAGGAAAGTGTCACATTAGTTTATATGACTTCACATAGAATAAGTGAAATAGACAATCTATTAACTCCTGCTAGCTGGGGATGTGGAATACTAAAGGTAGAAAGTGGAACATGTGTCCTGCACCAGGACTGTCTCGCATGGATCAGAACACTTGGGAGGTATGATTTAGGATATTACTGAATTGAGTAAATTACCATAACTGTACCCTTAAAGAATACTATAGTACACCACATATATTACACATGTTTGATATGTTAGTATATATGTAGTACTTATTTTTCCAGTCTTCTGAGACCAACGCCCAGTTTCCTTATCTCGTTGGATTCTTATTATCAGTAAGGAACAGTAATTACTGACAGTACAGGTTATAGTTTAAAGTGCATCTGGCGTAATAACTTGTGTGTGTGCTTTTATGTTAAATAGTCATCCACAAACGAAGGGATGAAGGTCCATATCTAGTTGAAAAAAAAAAGTTAAAATCCATTCTTACAGAAGATTATACAACATTCTTACGTGAAAATGTCTTTCAAACCCATCGCAAATGAAATGTGCACATCCAGAATTCATATACTAGCAATGCCCCACTGTCTGGGATTCTAAATTATGTATTGCGGTACATGAGAATATTCATTAGGCTCTCTCTCTTAGTTTATGAATGAGTGCTAAGTTGTAACAATGGCAAATAAAGGGACACTCCAGGCACCATTAAAACTTCATCTAAATTAAATTGTTTTGGTGCCATGCACCCGGGTCAATCAGTGACCCCCCATTCACAAAACAAGCTTGGAAAAAGTATTTTTTCTTTCCAAGCCAATTTTGTGAATGGGTAGTCACTAATTGGCATTGAGCGTCAGCTGAACCCTCTCAGCCAATCGTCGGCGCCGCTGCCCTGCCTTACCTGCTGCCTGGGGGGGAGATTGGTGCTAGAGGAATTTGGTGTTGAACAGTTCGAGAATGGTTTAACCACTTGAGGTAAGAGTGCCCAGCGCTGTATCTGGCTTGTCAGCCTCTTCCCCTGGGGGCCCAAGAGCTGGCCTACTGGCCACCTCAGGCCCCCCAGAGGCTGGCATCTACCTGATGTTGTAGGCGGGCAGCGAGGGAGAACTCTCCCCTGAGCTCTCCCTGCTCAGCTCCCTCGTACGCCCCATATTGATGCCGAAATTTAAAATGACATTTTAAAAAAATATTAAAATGTTAGTGTGTGTGTGTGTGTGTCTGTTGGTGAGTGTGTCTGTTAGTGAGTGTGTGTCTATTGGTGAGTGTGTGTATATTGGTGAGTGTGTTAATGTGTCTATTAGTGAGAGTGTGTGTCTATTAGTGAGTGTGTTAGTGTGTGTGTGTCTGTTGGTGAGTGTGTTAGTGTGTGTATGTTGGTGAGTGTGTTAGTGTGTCTGTTAGTGAAAGTGTGTCTGTTAGTGAGTGTGTCTGTGTGTCTGTTGGTGAGTGTGTTAGTGTGTCTGTTAGTGCGTGTGTTAGTGTGTCTGTTAGTGCCCCCTAATTTGTCGTATGATATATTTTTACTGAGTTGGAGTTGCAGACACAGTCTTTATGAGCCTTTCATAAAGATTTTAACTTTATGAAATGCTCGTTGAAAAAAGGAGGTGTGACAGAGCCACTTTAAAAATGTATTTCATAAAGAGTCCCATGTAAAAGAGTAGCATGGTCAATGTATAATGACCAAGAGTCAAGACAGACAAGGCAGGATGCAGGTAGACACCAGCATCATTTTGATCCAGGCATGTAAAGGATCAGGAAGAGAAACGGTCACTATTTAACCAATCATATTAACCAAACCTAATGGTTTGTTTAGAAATCCATTGGCAACGCTCCACTTGCTGTTTTGTGCCCTGGGCACTGATCTAGACAGTTGATGGCTACCTAGGCACGAGATCTTTTTAAGGTGCATCTCTCAAGATGCATATGTAGCCCACAGGCTCATGGGAATTTCAATGTCCAAATATCTTCTGTGATAAAGTTAGCCAGAATCACCATTCTAGTCCATTATTACTGTTGACCCAAACTGACCTTACAGAAACTGGAGAGCAATATCTCCCTGGATATATGTATTCCCTGCATCCCCAATATTTGGCTGTTGTATAAAAATACACATGAATGCAAATTCCCACAAATGACACAATCTGCAACCAAAATTATACCTATCAGCTTTCTGCTGGAAAACTAAATCAGGTTTTCGGAATAAAACAAAAACAATTGAGAGTGCCAAGTGGGTACTTTGTTATTTTTTAATTAGCAGAGAACTAGCATCAACTGCTGGTTGAGGGGGTCTGAGAGATAAACACATCCCGGCAGCTCAGGGTGAGCTGCGGTCAGGCTCAGAAAAAACGTTGCCATTTTCTTGTTGACTCTAGTGATGAGCTCTAAGTGCACCACGAAGTCATAACATCTCCGAGAACACAAACTCACGTCATTTGCTTGTTTTCACCACACTCTTATTTTTCCAACCTCTGCCCTTAACCCTGTGATGGATCTGCCTCTTGAGAGTCACACATTGGCTTATTCGTTAAACAGCAAGTTATGGTGAATGAACAATCAAATATCAGAATTTGAAGAAAAAATAAAAAGAAAGAAAGAAAAATAAATAAAAACTAGGGGGAAAAATATGTAAAACTGGTACATTTTTGCAAATTGTAATTGAATTACAGAGAACTTACAAGCTGATTGTGAATTCTTCAGCTGTAGTAAAAGTTAAAGTTCAGAGAATTTTTCTTATTTGTTACAAAAAAATTGTAATTCCTTGACAGTTCGCCACATTTCCCTGTTAAGTGAATAAACATGAAGACGATGAGTTCACACTGTTAAAGGTGAGGAATTGCATTAGATTTGACATTTACAAAAACAAGAAAAACGGACAGTTTCTCGTAATTATAAAATTCTATTTGATCGTTATTATTATCATTACACTTGTGAAGCTGCCAGCTAATGTATAGATTGATGGTCGCGTCTTCCTGCAACACACGCACAACCGAAACTCCCAGAATGCCTAGTGTGGAGCAGCACATCAGTCAATACGTGATCCACTCTTAGCTTTGTTGGAACCGGCAGACTATATTCAGAATCCATATTTATTTGCTATATCGCAATATATTTTTGTGGTATTGTATATCTATTCATTTGCTAGGAATTTAGACAACAAACAACATCCTATGGAAAAAAAATATTATGGCTTTCAAAGGCATACTTGCATGATCAGTGTACTTTTATCAATTTTAAAAAAATTATTGGCATATTTTAACTCCTTCTTGAACAATAAAGGCTAAATTCGATCATAACAACCAAGTGTTTTAAGTTTTTTTGTTTTTTTTATCTGCTGGCACAATGAGTCAAAAGTGGTTGGGGTGCGGAGCGACGCTTGTATGTCAGGCAGGGAGAGTTGGTGGAAGCGGAATTGTGTGACGATGGTGAAGGCAATCTACTTTTGATTAAGTCATTTAAAAGACTTTGTCTGTCATTTGTGTACATGTCCACCAAGCGGAGAGGGTAGGGGATGGTCACAAAAGGTTTAACGTCCAGAGACTTTTTTAAAACTGGACCATAGTCATTTTTCTTTTCTGAAAAACAGGAGGATTCCCATGTGTTTTAAAATTATTCAGCGGGGGAGGCAAGGCTAGCTCTCGACCAGGTGAGCTGCAGGATCACGGAGCTCCGTCGGTGCGGCACAAAAACGACCGTATAAGAGCACACAGACGCAGTTGAGCAGACCACCACAACACAGGCCCCGCAAGTCATTGAGCTAAAGAAACAGGTCCGAGATCTCACTTCGGCTCATGCCACCCTGCGCCACTGGAGGATAAAAGGCGGTGGTAACCACAGCAGAACTGCCACATTTCCTAGGCAGGCTCTTCTCGGCCCTCTTGCCTTCTAAAACGGCTCTCTAAGCTTCCATCAGCCGCGACTTCAGCCACCAGCAACCTGCTAATTAAATGGCCAAGCTAAGGCTGCTATCAGGAACACAACTAGGAGAAGACCCCGTATCGTTTGAAGACATGGACCTTGCTTTCTTCTCTGACCTTTCCTGCACGACCCAGCAGTGGAGAAAGTCAATTTGACCCCTCATATCAATCCTGTCAACTCACGGTATCAAGTACCGCTGGGGCTCTCCTCGCATACTCACTATTAAGCATCAGAATATGCAGCACAAAGTGTCTAAAGCCTCAGATATTGACACTATCCTGATCACGCTAGGCCTGCACCGCACCTCAACACCAACGGCTTCAGGATGGGACCCGACTACTATAGTTCCATTTGTCCCAGCAAACAGAGTGCAACCAATGTGGCGGTCACCGGACTTTCTTTTTCTTTTTATCCTTTATTTCCCACAATTCCCAGCTACATGCATGACCTTTTACAATTGAATCCATCCTGTGTAGCTGCTCTCATAGTTCGTCCCGTTTTCTCTTTTTTAAACTTATACTTAACCTTTTCACCTTTTTTGTTGACCTTTGCCGTGCTCCCCTAGAGCATCTTCTGCTCCTAACGCCTACCCTAAAGGATTTAGCAAGGCTGATGTAAGCTAAACTAATATAAAAACCCGCAGTCGGTTTCACTGCCTTCACTTTTGCATATATATTATTTGTATTCATGTTGTGCCTTGATTTATGTGTCAAATGCCATGTTCAACTTGAATCTGCCTGCGGCAAAAATAAAGAATTAAGAATATATATATATATACAGCAAGAGAATATACAGTCTGATAACTATCTAAAGGATAAAAATTGAACACAAGCCCCTTTACTTTTCTGTGCTTATAGAGATATATTGGTCAATGTTTTTTTTTTCTTTTTACAAAAATGTGAAAACTGGGATATGTGCTGAGCTTGCTTTGTTATGTGCATTACTTAATTTATGATATTTCAAATCTTATTTTTTTTTTTTATTCAGAAAGGATTGGTTAATATTTAGGAATTATCCTGTGTCACAAGCATTATTTGTTGGGGGGGGGGAAACAAAATCTTCCAAACTTTAAAATTCACAGGATCCACTGTAATTTCAATGAAGCAAATCATTTATTGGACAAATTTCAGGGCATGATACAAACTAAAAAATGAATGAGTTGCCCAACGCATTTTGTGCTTGTGACGACACCAACGCATAGACTATCGTGTGTTTGCACAAAGTAGGAATAATTCTAACTATTTGCTAATTATTTTCTCTGGGGATTTTCTCCTTGGACTATATTTTGGTCTATTATACATCTGTGAGCGTTGTGCTCAGCTTACATTTGCAGTGTACAAAAATGCATTCATAAAATGCGGTGATGAGTATTAATTATACAGAGTGTTTGTAATTCAAATTCACCTGCTATGACACTCCCACAAGACAAGTTATGTATTGGACGTTTTTCAAATTTGTTGAGTACACTAAAGAAATGACAGTGTTATGCAAATAAATTGTTTGATTATATGCTACTAAGCAAATGAATCATGATTTATGTACACAAACGGTAAAACATGCCTCTTACTGTTGCAATAGTGTAATAGTGCTGTAGTTAGGAACACAGCCAATTGGATGTTGGATAGCTGTGGATGTAATAGCAAATAGATGGAACAGCCTGGTGCATTTCAGCATGTGTCATATTTTTAGGAAGTGAAATTCTAAGTACCATAACCACTACATTTTTTTTTTTTTTTTGTAGAAGTTATGGAACAAAGAGTTTTGGGCACAACCTGTTCTGAAGCAGTTTGACAAAAAACATAGATTCCTGGCCCCCAAAGCGTTACCACTCTACTCAACAATTACTTAAAGTGGTAAGCAGTCTTCATCCAGATCATTTGTTAACCTTTTTTCATGTAATGTTCTTTTTTTAATGTATATTAAATATTTAGAAATTGACAACACCGGGAATGACAAGGCAGTTTAGTCAAGGCACAAACAGGGCACCCAAGGCAAATGAGGAGAATGGTAACATTGTTTCAGTTTGTATTTTACTACGTTCAATGTAAAAAAAAAAAAAAAGGACAACCTATAATAATGATTGACAGAGAGCTAAGATGGAGGCCCTCAGTTCCAGGATAGATTTGTGGATTTTTTTAACATTTTCGTCGATATCACAACAAACACATTAGCTAAATATAGGGATAAGTAAACAGAATATTAAACATCGATGGAAGGAACAGTTCCTCTTTAACAAATTACCAACATCGAACCCTTCATATCGTATTTTGAAGACTTCTAAAAAAAAAAAAACCAAAAAAAATAATGAATGTCTCTCACTGGAGTGAAAGTTCTCACATGTTTCAAAACATATGTACAAAGCGAACAATGAATCTGTTTGTAATAGAAAAGACGACACGGTTAAATAATTTCAGCTTGCGCACATTCACATGTTATTAAGTTAGCATTTTAATATATTGTTTTTATGTTTTTAATATTATTGTTATGATTGGCAAATGCTGTGGAAAACCAAACCCCACGTTTTACATTTATACTACGGTCTGATGAACGGTGTGAGGAATTGATGGTAATCCTCCACCGTAGGGCTGAAATTGGCACTGCCACCTGGACATGGGCTTAGTCACTTTTCAAATGATATAAAACCTACATACGATATTAGAAGACCAGAAATAGAAATTCCATCTGTTAGAGGGACCTGGAGATTCATACATATCTGGCTCTGACAGACGGCACATCTGGAATCCATCGGAGCTCACTCCTGTACTCACCAGCCATGAGTGTAAATCACCAAGTGTTGATGGAGTGTATATTCCTGTAGAGAAAGACTCCCTTGCAATATTATATATATTATATGTAACGTTCTGTTTAGAACTGCATTAAATTTTATAAAAATCTCAATAATGACGTTCAGTCAACTACAATTCCCACAGCAAAGTGATCTATCCCATTATATTGTTACATGCACATTAATCTGAAAACCCTTTCACATAATCCCCTCATATAAATCAGAGTATTCCATTTAACACTCCATTTGTCCCTGAAACAACTATATCCATTCCTTGTAGCTCCTCCTATTGCCCCATAGAATGGTAATGGCTATATCTGTCTCTCTACCATGATATGCTTCAATATAACAAATACATATACTAGTTTAATTTATTGAGTTTATAGCCTCATATAAAACCAGTAATACAACTCCAGATATTGTTTCTCTAAATCACCTTCAATATAATCCTCCCTATAACCCATAACAATATAACAATTGCTCTATTGCTCCAAATAACCCTCCCTATAACTCCTCCTGTCACTCCATAAAAACCTCCCTATAACTCCTCCTATTACTCCATATAACCCTCCCTATAACTCATCCTATTGCTTAACATAACCCTCCCTATAACTCCTCCTATTGCTCCATATGTCCCTCCCTATAACTCCTCCTGTTGCTCCATATAATCATCCCTATCAAGATTAAGATCCCACAGGGCCCTAAGCAGGTAACCAGTTCCAACTCCTCTGCATATTCTTTACTTAAGGATAGTTATTGGGACCAAGCAGATTCATGGATCTCGGGTCTTTGCATAACCCCTGAGCCCTAGATGGCTACCAAGGGACCCCTTATGCTAAATCCTGCTTACATCATATAACTCCTCCTATTGCTCCATATAAACCCCCCTATAACTCCTCCTATTACTCCATAAAAACCTCCCTATAACTCCTCCTATTACTCCATATAACCCTCCCTATAACTCCTCCTATTGCTCAATATAACCCTCCCTTTAAATCCTCCTATTGCTCCATATAACCATCCATATAGCTCCTCCTATTACTCCACATAACTCTCCATATAACTCCTCCTATTCCTCAATATACCCCTCCATAAAACTACTCCTATTACTCCATATAACCCTCTCTATAACTCCTCCTATTGCTCTATATAACCATCCCTATAACTCCTCCTATTGCTCCATATAACCCTCTCTATAACTCCTCCTATTGCTCCATATAACCCTCTCTATAACTCCTCCTATTGCTCCATATAACCCTCTCTATAACTCCTCCTATTGCTCCATATAACCCTCTCTATAACTCCTATTGCTCCATATAACCCTCCCTATAACTCCTATTGCTCCATATAACCCAGGGCTGGACTGGAAACTAAAAGCAGCCCTGGAAAAAAATTCTATACCAGCCCAATAATGCGTCGCGCCAGCATAGTGTGCTGATATAGAGGGTGAAAAAATAACTTGAAATTGAAAACTCTTACTCCAACGAAAGAACGCATATAGGACTTCAAAATAAACAAAAGAGTGCCTTTATTTTAAGTAGACGTACATTTGCATGTAATCAATGTTTCAGTACAACTACTTTGGCCTATTAAGGACATTTTAGTAATGATACTGAAATGCTGAATGTCTGCAATTGCACAACTAAACAAAAATGAAGTTAGCTTGTTTTTTTTAAGTTTTATGGGTGCGCTCTAAACTTTAAATATGTTATTGTGCATGAGTATGCAACTAGCAACAAGACTGGGCCAATATGTGCTCATTACATATATATATAAATATTATAGGCATAATTATATTTTACTAATACGCACATATAATATATATATATATGTGTGTGTGTGTGTGTGTGTATTACTGTCAGGATCACATACATTTACGTCTATTACCTTTACCTCGTTTAGTGTATCTTGTCTCCTTTTTTTCTCTTACAGCGACCCTTGTGCATCTTTTACTTCATACCAGTCCCTGTGTGTTTCTTTTTACCCTTCTCCAGCCTCTGTATTTCTCTTTCCCTAGCCCCTTTTGTGTTGTTCTTAGCCCCAGCCAACAAACCTTCTGTGTCTCTTTCTCCCCTCTCCTCCCTGTCTCTCTTCCCCCTCTCCTCCCTGTCTCTCTTCCCCCTCTCCTCCCTGTCTCTCTTCCCCATCTCCTCCCTGTGTCTCTCTCTTACCCCTGTGTCTCTTTGTACCCCCATCCCCTGTGTCTCTCTATTACCCCACCTGTCTCTGTGTCCCCCCTTCTCCTGTGTCTCTCTATTACCAATCTCTTTGTCCCCCCACCCCCTATGTCTCTCTATTATCCCTATGTCTCTATGTCCCCCCCTTCCCTGGTGTCTCTCTATTACCCCTCTCTTTATCCCCCCACCCCCTGTCTCTCTATTAACCCCCTGTCTCTTTGTCCCCCCCTTCCCTGGTGTCTCTTTATTACCCCATCTCTTTGTTCCCCCATCACCTGTCTCTCTATTACCCTTCTGTCTCTTTGTCCCCCCCTTCCCCGGTGTCTCTCTATTACCCCTCTCTTTGTCCCCCCATCCCCTGTCTCTCTATTACACCCAGTCTCTGTGTCCCCCCTTCCCCTGTGTTTCTATTACCCCTCTTTTTGTCCTCCCCTTCCCCTCTTTTTGTCCTCCCCTTCCCCTCTTATTGTCCCCCCCTTCCCCTCTTTTTGTCCCCCCTTCCCCTCTTTTTGTCCCCCCCTTCCCCTCTATTTGTCCCCCCCTTCCCCTCTTTTTGTCCCCTTCCCCTTCCCCTATTTTTCTCTGTACCTGCTGCTACAGGAGGACTGAGGGAGGGGGCAGAGCTAACTACCATGCTCCCTCCCGGTTCCCATAATTCCCAGCATCTACACATCATAGAGTAATCCCTACTCTATGATGTGTAGATGCTGGGAATCATGGGAACCGCGAGGGAGCTTGGTAGTTAGCTCCGCCCTCTCCCTCAGTCCTCCTGTGCTGACAGCTATGATGCTGTCAGTATCAGTGAGTGTGCTGCTGGATTGCTTAGGCGGCCGCCCGGCACACTCACTGATACTGACAGCAGCATAGCTGTCAGCACAGGAGATGGGGCCGCCGGCCGCAAGGTGAGTAATCACCTCAGAGTGTGCCGCCGGACCGGCCACCCGGCGGCACTGACATGCGGCCGGCGGCCGCGATTTTATTAAAATATAGGGAGCAGGGCTCCCTCTCACTCTCCAGCCCCCCAGGTGCCGCGGCCCACCGGGAAATTTCCCGGTATCCCGTTGGGCCAGTCCGGCCCTGATATAACCCTCCCTATAACTCCTCCTATTGCTCCATATAACCCTCCCTATAACTCCTCCTATCGCTCCATATAACCCTCTCTATAACTCCTCCTATTGCTCCATATAACCCTCACTATAACTCATCCTATTGCTCCATATAACCCTCCCTATAACTCATCCTATTGCTCCATATAACCCTCCCTATAACTCCTCCTATTGCTCCATATAACCCTCTCTATAACTCCTCCTATTGCTCCATATAACCCTCACTATAACTCATCCTATTGCTCCATATAACCCTCCCTATAACTCCTCCTATCGCTCCATATAACCCTCTCTATAACTCCTCCTATTGCTCCATATAACCCTCTCTATAACTCCTCCTATTGCTCCATATAACCCTCTCTATAACTCCTCCTATTGCTCCATATAACCCTCTCTATAACTGCTATTGCTCCATATAACCCTCCCTATAACTCCTATTGCTCCATATAACCCTCCCTAAAACTCCTCCTACTGCTCCATATAACCCTCCCTATAACTCCTCCTATCACTCCATATAACCCACCCTAAAACTCCTCATATTGCTCCATATAACCCTCCCTATAACTCCTCCTATCACTCCATATAACCAACCCTAAAACTCCTCCTATTGCTCCAAATAACCCTCCCTTTACCTACTCCTATTACTCCATATAAACTTCCCTATAACTGCTATTGCTCCATATAACCTTTTCTACAATTCTATTGCTTCTGTTACTCCTCACTATAAATCCTCCTGTCATGACTAATAAATCTCCTTACCATAACGTACAAATTGCTCCATATAATCCATCCCCCCCTATAGTTAACATTTATATATTTCTTTGTAGCCTTTAACCTCCAACACATTTGATATGAGTTAAAAGAATAAATTAATATGCCCATCTCACTAGGTCTACGTTCTACTGCCGGCCCCCAAATTGTGTGTGCAGCATTCCACAATAACAAACACGTGGCCCGTATACTATGGCTCTGTGGAATCCCACACTCTGCCTATTGGGGGACATAATGGCTGACTCATAAGTAGCCTTAATACAGGTTTAATCTACTCCTTCACTGATAGGGGGATTGGGGGGGGGGGGAGGGGGGTGGACTAAAAACGGCAACTCTCTGATCAATATCACACATTTCCCTGTTTAGTTAATAAGAAGCAATGTTTTGCAGAGGTTAGTGAGACACAAAGCCATACAAAGTTCTCGAGACACTATAATAGCGTTACTTTCAAAGGGCTCAGTCTCATCTCGTTCAGAATATTCTCAGGCAGGGTTGGCACAACCGTTAGGCAAACTATGATGTTTCATGTCTTGGGTCACAGTGCTGGGTGAGTGGCTCTTGAGTCGATCCCCCACCCCCCCAGGGCTGGGCCAACACTCCAGGAGCTATTGAGCCAAGGGGCGTCCCCACAGCTGTCCTTCAGTATGGCATAGTAGGCACCTGCTTACCCTGATGGCAGGTGCCTGCTCTGCCAACAAATGCCGGAGGAGGGGGGGAAGGAGAAGGCAGTGTAGGCGGCGAGGGAGGCTTTTCTTTCAGCTTCCCACTCCTCCCTTGTGCGGCCTTTTGATGCCGGGAGCCGGAATATGATGTAATTCCAGCCTTGGCATACTAAATAGCGCGCTGGAGAAGTGTGGAGCTGCCCCACACTGGACCCCAGGGAGGTAGGGAGGCTGTCAGTGAGTGTGTGTGTGTGTGTGTGTGTCTGTCAGTGATTGACTGCCTGTGCATGTGTGTGTCTGTTCTGTCAGTGAGTGAATGTATGTATGTGAGTGTTTGTGTGTGTGTGTGTGTGTCTGTCAGTGAGTGAGTGTTTGACTGTCAGTGTGTGTGTGTGTGTGTGTCTGTCAGTGAGTGAGTGTTTGACTGTCAGTGTGTGTGTGTGTGTCTGTCAGTGAGTGAGTGTTTGACTGTCAGTGTGTGTGTGTGTGTGTGTCTGTCAGTGAGTGAATGTCTGTCAATGAGTGTCTGTGTGTGTGTGTCAGTGAGTTTCTGTGTGTGTGTCAGTGAGTGAGCGTATGTCTGTCAGTGTGTGTCGGTGTCTGCCAGTGTGTGTCTGTCAGTGAGTGAGTGACATGAGAGGGCTGCAAGATGGATCTTTGCCTAGGGCGGCAGAAATCCTTGCACCGGCCCTGTTCTTAGGCATGTGTTCGGAGACTTTGTGACCAGAAACTCCTTATTTCAAAAAGAATGAATCCCCCGTTGATGCCAGAGAGCCTGTTGACATTCATTATGTCTGCATAGCTTGTTGCAAAAGGGTTAAGCGCCTTGATAATTAAAATAAGAGGTTATGTCTCCATAAAGATCCTTTGCCAAAAAACAGCATAGCAGTAACATGACAGAATCAGTTGTCTAGCGCTATGGCAGGATCATAAATACTGCTACAGATAGATCTTATCTCACTAAAACAATTGCTCCCAGGGCTACTGGCAAACAAATGAGGTGGGAGGGGAGCAGGATGGATACACGAAGTGGGGATATAGAGGAGGAGAGGAAAAGGATAAGGGAAGTGAGTGGAGAGAGAGGGAATTAGAGGGATCTAAAAAAGAGAGAGAAAGAGATAAGTGGAGAGAAGGAGAAACACATTATTTAGATCTCTAAATGGGGAAATACAAAGTGAATTTCAGTTTTGCCATGTTTCCTTGTTAAACATGTTCCGTAATTTATGTGGGGTTATTTTTTTTTTTTTTTCTTCACACAACTTCTGAAATCCAGATGTTTAATCCTCCAAGCTAAATGGAAAGATGAACTATGGTGGTATAAACGTGAGAGGAACTTAGCACTTAAAGTGATTCTGGCATGTTTTTCTTTCAAGCATAATATAATTATTCAACCCAGGGCAGAGGTGCTGGCAGATATCACAGGCAGATCATTTAGCACAGAGCGTGGTAGATTGTATTTGTTTCGTATCTACCTTCAGCTCTCTGGGAAACTGACATTCAAATACACCACCAGCATTTTCTTCAAAGACCCAACAGTCTTCGTTGGCAAAGCTTGCATGGTGAGAAGGGGCTACAACCGGTGCACACTGGTGTTAACCTACTGCCAAAATATAAAAGAAAAGAAAAATCACTATTTAATAGATATAGATTTTTTCATTAGGGCTATATCTAAAAACAGCATGCAAAAGCGGCAGTTCTCTTGTCGGCAGCCTTTGCAGGCCCTCCCCTCCTAACCACGCCCAGACTTTATGTGGCTGTCCAATCACATACTTTCCAATGCAGCTCAAATCTTTGCAAGGCTGGTGCTCTAGGCAGTTTCCTGCCTCTTAAAGGGGCACTATAGTCACCTGAACAACTTTAGCTTAATGAAGCAGTTTTGGTGTATAGAACATGCCCCTGCAGCCTCACTGCTCAATCCTCTGCCATTTAGGAGTTAAATCCCTTTGTTTATGAACCCTAGTCACACCTCCCTGCATGTGACTTGCACAGCCTTCCATAAACACTTCCTGTAAAGAGAGCCCTATTTAGGCTTTCTTTATTGCAAGTTCTGTTTAATTAAGATTTTCTTATCCCCTGCTATGTTAATAGCTTGCTAGACCCTGCAAGAGCCTCCTGTATGTGATTAAAGTTCAATTTAGAGATTGAGATACAATTATTTAAGGTAAATTACATCTGTTTGAAAGTGAAACCAGTTTTTTTTTTCATGCAGGCACTGCCAATCATAGCCAGGGGAGGTGTGGCTAGGGCTGCATAAACAGAAACAAAGTGATTTAACTCCTAAATGACAGTGAATTGAGCAGTGAAATTGCAGGGGAATGATCTATACACTAAAACTGCTTTATTTAGATAGATTTGCCCCACCTTGACAGAGCCCATCAGCTTGGCTGCTTTCAGCCTGATAATGTATAAAACAGCAAACACTACACATAGACATTCACATACACAACAGCCACTAACAGACACTCTATAACACAAACTAGCATTTTGGATAAACTGTTAAAGTGATTTGATATTTTGAAAAATATTTTAAAAGTTTGATATATTGATATGGTATTTTATATTTTTTTGAGATTTTGAAGTTTACGAAAAATGATTTAAAAAGCTTATAGCAAAATGTGAAATTGACCCTGCCTACCACAAAACCAGTGTTGATATCTCTGAGCGGTGGGCAGCCAGCAGTTAATGGTCCACCCAACACCTAGAGATCATGTCCATCCATGCAAACGCTTCTCAATCGCAGCACTTACAGCTATGGAGCCTTACAAAGTCTGCGGCCTACATTGAGTACTCAGCATACCCACCCAAAGTATGGTCCTGCTTAGTGTAGACGTTTTTAAAATAGAGAACATGTGGGTTTGCATCTGTCAACATCCATTTGCCTCCCTACCATGATTTATAACACATAACGTCCTTTTTTGCACGTTTTTTTTCTTCTTTATGTTAACCTGTGGAATACCAGCGATGTACCCAACGCATTTGGTTTTGTGATGTGTTAGATATTCTGCTGCCACGCAAAGGGTTAAAGTTGAATAGCTTTGTTATTTTTTTCCATGAATTTAGGAAGCTTCCCTGCTCATATAGAGATATTAAATTAACTGTTAACACAAAACTAAGACACTTCTTTACCACTGATTAATCTAAAAAGGAAATGCGGGTGACTGGTCCACCTAAAGAACCTTTTTTTCAAACAATCCACTAAATAGAATACGTGGAACATAGTTCCTTTTTTTTAATCTCAACATTTTGCCAATAATATTACTTTAATCACGGAAAAATTTGGGCTAGTGATACTGATACTTGTCTGATTAAAGCTAGTCTCTTGTCATGTGGCACAGGGAAATGCCTCTGGAAGGTTAACCCCTTCACTATCTAGTTCTTTTAGATAAAAACAAAAACATCTCTTTCTTCGCTCATTATGGAATTCTGTAAAGACCAAAAATAGTGCTCATCATCCCATATTTATTGTCTGGGCTGCACGTATTCAGTAAAAATAAATACAGCTAAAAATATTTTTACCATTTGTATGTAATTACAAGTGTCCATTATCCCCATACCTATCCCTTTCAAAGGGTTATACATACCAATATGGAGGAAATAGACTCAAATGTTGGACCTTTTATCTGTCCAAGCAGAAGAAATACCTGGAACTACCTTATTACCATTCTATACTTTTTCTGCCCTGTTATTTTTTTGCAACTCTTTATCCACAAAAAGATGGTTCTCTCTGGAAGAAAGTGTTACCTCTCCGATTTCTATTCCAGCAGGTTTGTGGTCCTAAGTTCCCCTTCCCCAGCCCTTTTGCGTGCCTTGTGCATTTCTGCACTCCTTTTAATATTGGTCTGTCTTCATAACACTCTAGAACCTGACCAGTACCAATTCTCTAGAAAAGTAATCCCCACATGCATTTACTACCTAAACAACAGTCTGCACTTCAGCTAAACTTCTTAGGGCACTCTCTCTTCACTGAGACAGACTTTTACCCAAGATAAGGTATATTCACAATATGGAAAAGCCTCACTGACTCTCTGCACGACCCCAATGAACAGAGTTTGGATAATGCATTGAGTCACCTGACTGTCACGACATGAGACAATCCTCAGCAGGATAAAACTGTATAGATGCGGTAGGACTTAGGTTTGTTTTAGAGCCAGAAGGAATTGACGCAGCTGCATCATTCTTGGATCTAAGATTTTTGTCTGACACAGATGCACCCAAATCCCAAATTGAGAGCAGAGGCCCGAGACTGTGGGCGAATTCTGGCCGAGATGTAAGTTTCCTGTTAGACTATGACTGAACAGATGTAGGGTTCCTGACACTGACCTACCAAATGTTGGAAAATCATGAGCTGTCAATATGAATACTATGCTATCACATTTTTTGTATTATCGTTTTTGTGCGTTTACTCAGTAGAAATTATTATTTCGATAGTGATTATATAAACCCTACGATAAATAGCTGGCACATACATTTATGACTGAAGGGGAATTTTGTTTGTGAATTGTCTTTCATTATTTTTTGTGCCCATTAAAGAAGCAATCTAAGCACCATAAGCACTACATCACATTATAATGTAACAGTCTTTGGACACTGTCCACCCAGCTTGTGTCAAACTCGAAGCGTGGACAGAACTGCCCTACATTGGCCAACCATTTTTAATAATGCACTAGCGATGTGATTTTTAGACATGTGCAATTAGTTTCGGTACGAATTTAAATTTGGACTAATTTCGGCAATTCGGACATTCGGATGATTCCAAACGCCCGAATTTCGGAAGTGCCAAACCGAAGTGCTTTGGATTTTTGAAAAGTGGAAAAACAGGAGAGGGAGGGAAAATTAAGGGAATGATGACAGGAATCTAACCCTAACCCTAGCCCTTACCCTTAACCCTAGTAGGGTTAGGGGTAGAGTTAGGGAATTGCCGAAGTCCGAAATTCCCAAAGTGCCAAATTGCCAAAGTCCCGATTTCGGAAGTGCCGAACTGAACCAAATGTTTTGCCCATGCACATCCCTAGTTATTTTTACTGAGCTGTTAAACTAATTACAGTAAAATTATATGAACTATCGTACTGAAATTCCAACAGCAATATGACTAGCAAAAAATAAAAACATTAATGGAATTGCCTTTAACTACATTAATAAATACATTAACTCTGTAAGGATCAAGAGACAGAGCAGTGACCCATATTTTGGGGAAGACTTGGGCAGGGAGTCAGCAGATGTAAATAGCATTCCCCCAAAAAGTAGATACAGGGGCTTCCATTAGTGCTTACCGGCCAATCATTACTGACTATCAAGACTGAAAGAAGGAAAATATAAACATATAAACGCTTTAAATATAACAGCAACATATGACATACAACCATTGAAGATGATCAAGAATGATAGGCGGGTGAGCTCTCTTATAGATATACTCTGACTTCTTACAAATACTCTTAAAGACAATCATATTTACAGACAAATTCAGCCACAATTTTTCATTCATACTTACATGCACTCTTTCACCCCCACTCTTTTATATATGCACCTGAACTACAAAAATTAATTCATTCAAATAGATATTACATTAGCTTTATCCTTCTTGATCTTCTCTTCTGGTGGATTGAGACAATGAACTGGGTGCCCCGTGAAGATTTTGAGGATTGTTTCTGGTTACCATAGTGAGACAGTCGCTCTTTAACTAAAATCACTACCACAATGTTAGCAACACAGTGTGGGGGAAGCACCATTTCGGTGTGCTCCCTACCTTACTAAATATATAGTCCTTCAAAGCTCTTTGAGCACCTTCTCTGACTTCACCAAATTAGTAATTGAAAAATTATGTAGACATTATCATAACCTCTCACAGGTTAGCATTTTAGTTATTTCACAAGAACAAGAATAAAACGTTGAGTTGACTCTACAGGAAATTAGAAAATGTGTCCCTAAAATAAGTGCGATAACCGAACGAGCTCTCTCTGCCCAAATGGAAATGTCTTAACAGCTGACCTGTTTTAAATTATTTTATTGATTAAAGTTGTTTTTTGAGCAACAGATTCCCATTTTAATTGTGTAGTGAGTTTGTTCAATGCCAGGGTCACTCAAGTGATCTGCCAAAATCAGCGTGGCTCTTTCCTGAATTACGGGAATTTTTTTTTTTTTAAAAACCTCCCCCCTTATTTTGTTCACCTGAATTCTGTGAAATTGAAGAGACAGGACAGTGTGTGCAACCATAGAACGTTTCCTTCCTCTCCTGACCCCATGGCCCAGAATCACGTGTGTTTGCTAGAATCGCACAACTTCAATGCTAATCATTCTTTTCCAGGGAAATTTAAAGATGAGACAAATACAGAGACATATTTAAAATCAAGGCCATGTAGCTCAATCCCCAATATCATCATTAGCCCCACAGATATGCAGCTCCTCTGTCTACTACAAAAAATAAAATGTGTCAACTGGACATGTTAATCTACAGATTTGGATCCCTTTCTGTGTTACTAGAACATATCAGTGTTTTGTGTAGCTTAGCTATGCCATTCTGGAACACCAAGCTCTAGATTCCACAGACCTCAGTGAGTGCTACATTTTTATTCCACTGCCTTTTGTATGGTGGATGTGGTCTGGCATTGGACCTGTCTGTGAAAATGTATTCTATTGATATTTTATCATTTCATTTATGGCCCAAGAAGGTCTCTTTATAGTGTGGTCATGGGTGGTGGCATCCAGAGATGTTTGCCCAATATGTATACTAACTGCCATTAAAACCAGCTGTGAGACAAGAAGCCAAAACACTCTCTCCACCACATATTATTGGTGTGTCTGGCGCTTAAGAATAATATGGCTATGTAAAGGGCAGAGTGGCTTTAGATCTGAATCCATAGAATCGTACAAGACATATCTGGTGCATCATGTTGATCAATTCCTTCATTAAAAAATGTCAGCTTTATTTTGTCTTGTGTTTAAATATTGTTTTTTTTTTTTGTTGTTGTTTTTTTTAAATTATGTATTAATTTTAAATTCCAGCAAGTGATAATCGCTGTTCTGTCTCTGACATAATTGTATTCCTCAGTTCTGGGTGCTAGCCTTGGATCAAGAGGCAGAGCCTGGTCAACATCCTCAGGCAAGCTGCCAGATTGGGGCTCCCCTTTAGAGCTCTGGGTTCTGTCCTCACCACTGTGTTTCTCCCTACCAGTGGTGGTATGGGAGCAGAGGTAGTTGGAGGAATTGCAGCTGCCCATCACAGATATTCATGCAGTATTCCCCAAGGGACCATGGCCTTACCTGGATGCTCATGGTCACATTCACTTCACTCATAACAAGTTCTGCTCACATGTAGAATGTGACGCGGGAAGCACTGACCAGTGGAATGTACATCACCTATCACTGCTCCTACCCCTATATTATCAATAGTGGTGGGAAATGCATTGCGGGTCAATGGATGTGGTGCAGCTATAACTAGTGTACATGATGCAAATCAATTGATCGGCATCAACTAAGTCCCCTTTCCCCTTGATCCACAACATTGATCACTGAACTTCACTTAGCCTGGACTATAGGTATAATTTAGGAGGGGGTAAGGGTTAATCCGGCTATCGACAACAGGTCTTAAAGTGCTCTCCATTATCCCTCACACAGGATCCGAGAGGACATAGATCCTAGGTATCCTCATTCAACCAGGACAGATTTAATGACAGAAAATTCTAGATTTCACTGACTGGCTTTCTTAATAAATCTTCCACATTTACAATAAAAAACTGTTAAATGTTTGGCTATAGGGGTAAATGGACGTGGAGAATATCATGCAAAAACCATGTACCATGGAGAGAAGAGCAGGCAGATTCGACTGGATCTGTGCACCTTCTGGACACCGTAACAATTTGCCCTAACGTACACTGTCAAAGGGTAGTAGGGTGCAAACAACTTTGTTCGGCACCATGTATTTTTCCCTCTAGCCCTCAATATGTTAATATTACACATCAAAAGACTGAGCATGCAGAGCACTTTGCTTGAAATTCATTGCTCTGTTAAGTGTCACAGATGCTCAGGAAATCACGATGATCTGCGGAAACATTTGACATGCACCTACCTACACTGCATTCCCCGAAAGGTGTTTCCTCTACACTTACAGCAAATTTAAAACAAATGTACAGATCTGTCACAGTTCTCCCTGCTTATAGATAGCCAGACCCACTGACTAATAAATACATTTATTAGAATCCATGAAGGTTGATACAGTGCATTCAATATTTCCGTTATATTCATTAAAACACAAAGACAACATATGATAATTCAGCATGTTTGGAGATAGACTTGCAGGATTAAAATACAAGTTATAATTTAATTGCAATAATTCCTCTTGAAATCACAATCCCTCTATCTCACGTCCTTTCTGTGATGTAAAGTGTGTTGATTAGTAATAATAGTTGGAAGGGGTCTATCAGAGAGCCCACCAGCAACAAAACCCATGGTACTGTGTTGTTTTACAAAGTAAAACTCATAATATTGTGTTGTATATAAATGTAGCGTGTAGAAATATATGTATTACAAAGTAAAACTCATAGTATTGTATTGTTTATAAATGTAGCGTGTAGAAATATATGGTCTTTTGAGTGTATCACAGAGCTCAACAATAATGTAACTCACAGTAATGTACATTCTTTGTGCGAGTTTGCAATACACCTCACTTTATTGTATCACAAAACTCCACAGCAACAAAACTTAAGGTAATGATAATGTGAAAAACTCCCCTCTCCAAGTGAGTTTGCCACGAGCTCTTGGAGGGGCCTGCTTGCCAGCCTCCTGCCCACAGACTATGGGCCCTGCAGGGAAACCTGTAAAAAACTACCGAACTTGACCGATTGCTAGCACTGATTTCCCTGGAACTGTTTTCGCTATTCTTTGACTTAGGTTTTTAGGTCCTGCGAGTCCTGTCTTGTAATTTTGGTTCCCTTTTGTTTTGTTTTTTTCTCTCTGTTCTTTATTGAAAAAAACATACCGGTAGTTATGGAAATACAAATATATTTATGGGAAAAAAAAGAAAGTGCTTTGCAGTATTACATTTCAGAGTGATATTCGTGATATTCGTAATGTATGAGTGTATCACAAAGCTCCACAGCAAAATAAAAAACTCACATTAACATACAAAGTATATCTCATGGTTCACTGTAATAAAATTCAAAAGCCTGACAGAGACAAGATGTGTTTGCCTTGAGCTCCGCACTGTGTGTCTCGAGCCTACTTTCTCGAGCCTACTTTCTCCGGATGAGACAGCACTCTCTCCTGGTATATTAGGTAGGAGACCCACACCTACAAACCATGGGGAGGGGGAAAAAAAGCATTGTGTGGATCCTGGCTCCGGGTCCAGATATATAGAAGAGCTGCTCCGCCATACTCAGAGGCCTACTCTATTCAAGATAGCGCCCGATCTAACTCATCTGAGTCCTTGGAGGATTACTCTGGATGAGGACCTGCTAGCTACTTATATCCAAAATATCCACATCATGGGAGTGTACAGGAGAGCATCAACAATGGGAAGCTCCCACACTATCTCTGCCAACACTTTTACTGCCCAAGCAAGCTAAGCTACTCTCCCTGGACAGCTGCCTTAGAATGTTTAAGACATCAAGGGCGCTACAGGGGGCCCCTAGAGATGTGCTGGCCGAATACCTGATGAACTCTGAAAGAGGGCTGCTGGAAACTCCCCTGCCTTGTTTGAAGGGTCGCAACTTACCTTCTACAAGGACTTCTCTAGGGAAAAGGTTCTATGGCGACAGTCTTTCCACTCGTTGACTAAGCTACGGAGAGAGAATGACAACCCCTACAAATGGGGACCGAAATGGCAAGACCCATACCAAAGCAATCATAGCTGTAGCTCCTACTTTTCTGCAAACACTGGGACTGTCTGGAGACTCACTGCTGCCAACGGAATGCCACCACTGGAATGATGGCAGCATCATGCCCTTTGTGCCGATACCCAGCATGTCCGGGATGGAAAGACTCCCTCCATGAAGCAGTTTAAAAGCACTTATTTGTTTCTACAATCTATACTGTTCATCTGGCTTTGTACGCTTTTAACCTGCCTTAGCTTGGCAAACTCACCCCCTTTATCTCTCTCTCCTGAATTGTCACCAGACATGTACCCTCATAGATACATCGTGCTATGCCTTCTTTACTTTTAGGTACAGCACACTGGCTGAGCTTTACAACCTTTAAATCTACAGCCGTGTGTATGAGTGTATCACAGAGCTCCAAAGAAATATCCATAGTAATGTGTGTTTAAACTGCAGTTTAACTTGTTTAGCTATCTTTAACACAATAAAGAGAGATTGCACCAATTATGCATTAGGATATCATACAATGTCTAGATTGCATATGGAAAAAAACATCTACCTCGCAAACTGTAGGTAAGCCAGCAGCTTCTTCTGCCTTCCTTTTGCTGTAGTCTTATTTGGGGGAGTGTTAGTTTGGTTTTTTTGTTTTTTTTGCAGGGACACTCTGGACCCTTAAAACACTTTACCTTGCTTAAATGCACTATGTGTGAAGAGTGTGGCCTCTTCTTTGGCACCTTTATAAATTAACTTTGTTACATCCCCCCAGTTGTCAGACACCTGGTCCTGTTACTTCCTGGTTTGTTAAGCACCTGCCTTGCAAAGACTTCTCATTGAGCTGCATTGGAAAGTATGTGATTGGACAGCCACAGAAAGTCTGGGCAGGGTTAAAAGGGGAGGGTTTGCAAAGGCCTGAAGACAAGAGACCACCAGTTTTTGCAAGCTGTGTTAGATATATCCAAACGGGGAAAACAATGCATAATTAAATGCATGCATGTTTTCATTTGGGGTATATATATATATTTTTTTTGTATTCTTTACTTTTATTCGTGCATATAGGTAACAGGAGGATGTATACTGCAACAACAGCTGGTGTATCCAGGTTAATAGTCACATATGAACACATGGCAATAATAAAACAGTGCACTTTTTTTTTTTTTCGAGGTATATAGATAGACAGAATTCTTTCAGGAGCTTCATTTTAACAACAAAATAACAACAACAAAAATAGAAATAACAAAAGAGGGAACAGTAGCTTGGCTCATGATATGGCAGGAGTAGGAACGTGGCTGGTCTCCTCTAGCTCGCTAAAATGCAGTGTAGAGACTGTGTGTTTACGAACATTAGTGAGCTGTATAGCCAGGAGACAGGCCAGACCAAGTAAGTTACAAAGAATTACGGTGAACTGTATCTCTGGGAAGTACAGCTAGCTACATAGGTATATCTATTACCCTTTGTGATATCCCAGGCTTATACGAGCAGTTGGTGTAGATGGTAAAAGCCACGGGATTGCATTATATATATATAGAACTATCATAAGCACTAAATGCTAAGGAGTGAGATTCTCACTTTAATAAAACCTGCTTGGTCACCATGACAGTAAAGTAGCAGTCAAGAGTTTTAGGAAGAGTAAAGGGCTGAAGCTGACAGAGTGTGTTGGTATGCCTTAGTAAAGTAGTTAGATTAGCACATCTCCACTAGATCTTGACTGGTGGGGAGAGTTAAAAACATATAGGTAAAGACGACAGTTTAAGCATGATAGGGAACAGGTAATGGGGGGTTAAAGGAAAACAGGGAATATATCACGCTATGTTAACTGACATTTTAAAAATAGTAATTTTGCTACCATCAACTTGGCATCTGGGTAAAGCCTAAAGTTCTGGAGCTAAAGCTTGAAGATTGGCAGCTGTATCAAGGGGTCGCCTATAGTGGTACCCTGCACCAATTTGGAGCGTGTGTTCATCGGTATGTGAAAGGGAGGTCTGCCAACCACTAGTCAGGGTATGATTTCGTTGAAAAGTGGCTGTCTAGGGTGAATATTGTGTCGGGAGATTGTCCCGACAAGGTGAATTCCAGTCCCATTATTTTCAGGTGGTAGGTGCGCTGGTCGGTCTTCTGGGGACGAATTCTTCAGCACTGGCGTTGCCCCAGTTCGGTGGGTTTGAAGGACTGTCCGCTGGTGCCGGTAGAGTCATCGAGTCTAACGGGAGGTTCAGCTGCTCCAGTACTGTCGGTGCCTCCTGCATGCTGCGTACTGTGTGTGTAGTGTCGCCCTTGATGATCAGTAGGGTGTGAGCCGGACCCCAGTGGTACCTGATGCTTTGCGCTCGCAGGAGGGATGTCAGTCTTTGCAGAGACCTCCTCCAGGCCAGTGTCGTTCCAGAGAGGTCAGCGTAGAAGGTTAAATTCATTTCTTTGAAAGAGTATGTTGCTTGATCCCTAATTGCTGCTAGGACTGCGGTTTTGTCTTTATAGGACTGGAACTGCAGGACGACGTCTCTCATCGCTGTGGCTGGGGCCCTAGGGGGTTTGGGAATCCGAAAAATGCCTTCTATCTGCACCGCTTTGGCTACTCTCTGGGTTAATAGAGCCGTAAGGAGCCTCCTAGCGACATGGGGAAGTTCAGCCTCTGGTATGTTGTCGGAGATGCCCCTAATCTTAAAGTGCTTAAGGCGGCGTTTGTCTTCAAGCCCAACGAATCGCAGATCAGTCTGCCCAGCTATCAGTTTCAGCTCTTGTACCTCCTGTTGCAGCCTTTGTATTTGGCAGGATTGGGTATGTACAGTGTTTTCGACTGTTCCAACCCGCCCAGACAGGCCCTGCAGTGAGGTCTTGATCGTAGCGATAGCCTCCGAGATTTTCCGGTGATGCTCCGCCATTAGTTCTCTGATGGCCTCCATGCTCACCGGCGTGGAGGCTGAGGTGGGTGGCGGGGGTTGCGATCGGGCTGGCGGTGGCTGAGGCCGGTCTGGGGAGAATATACTTTCACCCTCATACGTCGTCTCCTCGTAGAAGGCAGAGCACCCACCATGTGTAGATTCCATATTGGAGCGCGAGTTGCCATGTGCCTGCCGCCATAACTCCCCGATGTCCATGCCCTTTGTGGGCTTGTCTGGTTTTATTTTTTTATTTTTTCGCCCCATTAGGCTCGTTTGGATGTTGGGGTCTCTCTGTAGTGGGTTTGCCCCGTTCTCTTCACCAGTTAAGCTCCGCCCCCTCCATTTGGGGTATATCAACTAAACAATGATTTTTATTTATTGGCATTTGCAAAGTGCAGTATCCCTTTAACTATAAAAGTGTGCATTAAACCTGCTGGGTGTTTGCTTGGAAAACGTGGTTTAAGGCAGCTTTATGAACTGCTAGGCTATAGAGCCTCACCAGGTATTAAATCTACCTCTCTGCCCCTCTCGCTGTGCACAGAATTTTATTTCAGTCATTCTGCATTCTACTAAAAAGTCATATACTTATACCTATATATATATATATGCAAGAAAAAAAAATCTGCATTTGGTCATAAATAAACATAACCCTTATATTAAAAAATAACTTGTGAGTTTCCCCTGAAGCAGACCGACGCTTTCTGCGGGCTTTTATCAAAGCTGATGTGTACACATGACACTGCCATATTAACTGGAAATTCTACTTTTCAGAAATCTGAGCAGCTTTGCACACTCCGAATATTTGCCTCCAGCAAAATAGGAGACATGTGCACAATCCTTGAAACCTCCTATGTATCTAATGACATCTAACAACCAAGAAACCCAAAATGATGTGCGGAAAAGAAGGGTTTCAAATAAACAATACAAAAATAAGAAAAAAAAATTACAAACCCAGCACTGTTTTTAAACCTGTCCTGATAATGTGCAGTCAGAGGATTCCTGTACATTAGATACCCAGCGCTGTCTGAGCCTGTCCTGATAATGTGCAGTCAGGGGGTCGTTATACATTAGATATAAAACCAGCAATGCTTGAGCCTGTCCTGTCCTGATAATCTGCAGTCAGGGGATCCCTGAACATTACATACAAACCCAGCACTGTCTGAGCCTGTCCTGATAATCTTCAATTAGGTGGTCATTGTACAGTAGATATAAACCCAGCACTACTGTCTGAACCTGTCCTGATAATCTGCAGTCAGCGGGTCGCTGTACATTAGATATAAACCCAGTGCTGTCTGAACCTGTCCTGATATTCTGCAGTAAGCACATCTAAGAAAGAGAGCTATCGATGAAGTCATTTTTCCTGCTGCAAATGCCTGAGTTTTGATTATCCTCTTAAGTAATTTACTTCAATCAAAAAGACAGGTCGAACAATACAATACGCAGAATTCCCCTGGAAAAGTTCTGTGAGTGTATTATGGTTGACATTAACAAATAAAGTCCTTACATTAAGATGGGAAATATACCCCACTGTTGATGGTCCACTAGTGGCGCTGTGGCTGCACAGTTATACATTTCTAATGATGCTAGCCTCCCTAAAGTTTACTAATGTTTTTTTTATAATGTTGTATTCATCTCACCTGCCCCTTTATTAGGAGTATCTCACTCTAATAAAGCCCTTGTTATAGTCATATCGCCTATTCATATGCTGCACCGCCTCTCAGTTGCGGGAAACAGGCTCCTTGTTTATGCTTATTTTTATACTCGTGATATTGTATAATTTTAATTTAAAATTGGGTTCATTACCAATGCATAAATGTTTTATATTGTCTTTGCAAATGTTGCACTTTATGCAAATGTCTTTGAGATGCTACATCTTACCTGCAAAAATAAAGAATTAAAATAAATAAATAAAGCCCTTTACAGTTAAAGGACTACTATAGGCACCCAGACCACTTCAGCTCAATGAAGTGGTCTGGGTGCCAGGTCCATCTAGGCTTAACCCTGCAGCTGTAAACATAGCAGTTTCAGAGAAACTGCTATGTTTACATTAGGGTTAATCCAGCCTCTAGTGGCTGTCTCACTGAAAAATCACAGTGAGAAGACGCTGACGTCCATAGGAAAGCATTGAGTAATACTTTACTATGGACTGATTGAATGCGCGCGTTCTTTAACTTGTTCATATTTTAATTCACTATTTAGCTAATGCTCATAACTATGACCCGGTTAGATGGGCTTCCCCCCTCCCCCTTTTTCTAGCTAAGCGGGACCATGGTTATGCAATGCCACACTCATACATTTTGGGGATGCATCCCCATGGGGGCAGTACACTCTATGAAGGGTTTACTTGCAGATCCTCTAGTGCCTCGTTTCCACTGAGCGGAACGGTTCGGGTCGGTTCGGTACACTATTTTGAGTGTTTCCATTCTGAAATTTGCCCGTACAACCGAACCGCACCATTCCTGGTCCCCCTTCAAATGAAGGTGCATAGGAAATGGTACGGTACGGTTAGGGTGGAGCTACTAGCATCACACTATACAATCCATTGATTGGCCCACAGGAAAACGTCAATGCTCATGACAAATGACACACTAGGCATATGGTCTGAACCCGCATGGCCCCTGGCAGTCCGACTTGCAGTGGAAAAGCTCACCTGAATAGGCTGGACCGTTCTAACCCTTCCAAACTGTACCAATCCGAACCGTTCCGCTCAGTGGAAACGAGGCATAAGAAGCCTATGGGGTACAAACACATACTGCAGTCTTATAATAAAAACACTTACTCTACATCATTTAACAAGTCACAAGAGCAAACACCTCACTCTCTTTTATTTTATGTTGCTGATGTTATGAAGCCATGCTCTGTGATGTGTAAGCTTGACTATATTGTACTCTCATGTAGCACGAGAAAATTAGAAGAAAAAAAGAAAAAAAAGATTTTTAAAAAAGGAGAAGATAAGAATGTTAGGGCCACTTACTAAGGAGTCAATTGTCACAAATTCAAGGGAAATAGCATAAGGGCAATAGGTTAGCTTCATTTTATCTATTGTGGCCTGAGATGTACTTTATATTCCCAAGTCACATTTTATTGAATAACCATGCATGGGTAAAGTTTTGGTTCTCCAGAAAGTTGTATTGAAAAGTTAGTTGTGTCATGTGTACCTCCTAGGGTAGCTATAAAATTAAAACAAAAAAAAAACAAAAAACCCAAAGCCTAACATTTTCATTTAATTGTCACCCAGTCATCTCCCCCGTCCAACAAGCTATTTGTCTTGTTCTGTTTATAGTCATTAAACAAGGGTTCATTAGCCTGATGTTTTTCTCTCTCCCATCCCGCACTAACACAACATATAATAATCTTCAGCCAGCTTACCTGGGTAGTAATTTGATTCTCTCAAAGTGTATATTAAACAGGAGGTAAAATAATGGGTCAATGTGAACCCTGTAATCCCTGTGTGATGTCACCTGTCTGAGTTTGAATTGTCCTACTGCAATTCAATTGAAATTTATAGGTTCTTCCCAGCCCTCTTGTAAATCTGGCATATGCTCTCCTCCGCCGTACCCGTAAGGGTTAAAGCAAATTGGAGGAGGGAGCAGGTTAGTTGCACTCCTGTAGTGTCAGTGCTTCCATGTTTACTTTAATTAAAACAGAATTAACGCTTTTTGGCAGCCAGTAATTACACCTCCCCTTACTACAAGTGTTATGAAGACCTCTCATTAACCTTGCAGGAGTCTAGCTGGGGAGATGACACTTGGCAAGTTGTAAATCACTGCAATATGGGATGATGGGTCTAGGATTTCCCTAGCACCACGTTTAACTGTGTTCAAATCCATAAGATTAGGTTTAAGCATTTGGCTGTCAGCAGATCACATTTGAGAAGATGTCTCTGCGCGTCTCTCCTTAATAGATGCTTAACAGGTTTCTCCAGATCGCTACCGATCTTGCGTCTGAAAACAGACGTAGCCAAATCTTTGTCTTTTTTTGCCTATCTTTCCTTAACTCCTTCGTGCTGAGGGTTTGCATGTCTAATTACATTAGGACAAGTCGTTTACCATGAAGGGGTTAAACAATTCATGCTTTTTCCATCCTTACTAAAGTACCAGGTTTTGTTTTTTTGTAAACAGTTAGGCTTGGCATCCTTTATGATAGTCCTTAAATAGTCCATTAAGAAGATTACCCAAAATCTTGTCAAATCGCGTTACCAAGTAGTTCTTATATCTAGGATATAGTTGAGATTATGGTCACTAGTTGAATGTTACACTATGGGGCTCAATGCAGGAAAATACATGCCTAAATCTGTCCTGTGGCAGATCTAACATAGAGAGGGCCCTGGTGCAAGAACGGATATCTGGAGGCAGACTTAGTGCTGCAATGTAAACAGTGCAGTTTCTCTGAACATTGCAGCATTAAGTGCTATAGGGACACTGCACCCAGACCACTTCAATGAGCTAAAGTGGTCTGGGTGTCCTTTAAGCAAGTTGGTCCACACAAAACTCCATTAAAGTCTCCATAGCACCAGTGGAATTTTTGGCCACTTATTGCAAATCTCTCATTACCACTTGTCCCAAAGTGTTATCTCGTTGTTGCATGGTCACTGGAGGAAAGTCACTGATATCCCTACATAATGATTGCAGAACCAGTATTATTTGCCATGGTTAGGAAAGTCAATAAATGAACTAGAACACATTTGGCTCTGTACTCTGTTTATACTAATCCAAAAAAACAAAAAGACACAATAATGGGCTGCAGACGTTTATCCAAGTGTTGGTGAAAATGAAGATAACCAGATTGCACAGTGGAAAATAACATGAAGAGTATATAGAAGAAAAAAAATAAAAAATTAAAAAATGTAAATCCACGAAGTACATAAAACAAACAATGTAGAATGTGGAGTTATAATAAATACTAACAACATATCTTCATTGTGGTTTGGATTTTGCACCCTATACTTTATTATTTTTGGCCTTCAAATACATTATTAAAAATCACTGAGGAGTTATGTAGTTGTGGAGAGCTGTAGGAATTCTCCACATTCTTTTATTGGCCATCAGATATTTACAATTATAATTTTTTGTCTTAAAAGTCCCATGGCAATGGCAGATTAAGGTGCACCTGTCACCCACAAATACCTCACAACCAGGTTGGGATGGATATAATCTATACACTGTGCTGGTGAGATTGCCAACATAATTATATTATTACTCTATTATCTGTATTCTACTCATTGACCATGCGGCTTTTCTTCCCCATGCATGCCACAATTCCTACTTTGAAAATGCAGGCTAGGGGTCGTGGGAGGTGGCTGAATCATTTGGGGTAAGGGCAGTTATTACATCAGTAAGAGTGGAAAAGTAACAGCTGACATTGCGTGGGAAAGTCTTTATAAGGACTTTCCCCACTACGGGAGCTCAGTCTGCAGTGAGCCTCTGCGAAAGAAGTTAAAGGGACACTATAGTCACCAGAACAACTACAGCTTAATGTAGTTGTTCTGGTGAGTATAATCGCTCCCTTCAGGCATTTTCATGTAAACACTGCCTTTTCAGAGGGACACCTCCAAGTGACCACTCTTCAGATGGCCACTGGAGGGGCTTCCCTGCCGTTCAGCGTCCTGCATGGAGACACTGAATTTTCCTCATAGAGATCCTTTGATTCAATGCATATCTATGAGGAGGTCCTGATTGGCCAAAACTGCATTTGGCCCGCCCCATGCTGATTTTAGCCAATCCAATGCTTTCCCTATCAGGAGGTGCTTTATGTCTCCTTTTGTGTCCGACGAGGAGTCCAGTTCGGCCTCACTCATTTCAAGTGAGATAAGTTTTTCACCATCTTCTTGTGCACCCTCCGAGCTTCCCTCGTCACTCGGCACTGCGGGCGCCATCTTGGAGGACGTGGTCGGAGCAGGCCTTGCAAAGGAAAGCCGGATATATAGCATCTTTGGGGTCTCTGTAGGGCAACATTTTTTATGCTTGCGGCCCATTCTAGTCTCTGGTGGGAGACGTGGTATCTGATATTTTTTGGAGCTGGAAACTGTGCGTTAGAAGACCATATCTGCGGTCTGAGATGGAGCTGCACAGAAATGCATCCTGTCTGGTGTTCGGCGAACCATGCCCCCCAGGTCATCTCCTTTTAATATAATATTTAGTGTCCCCATCCGCCGCCAATGGGTGGGGACCGGGTGAGGGACCTAGTGATGAAGAAACATTATAGTAAAGGATTTGTTCTGGATTTCAATGATTTGTTCTGGATTTCAGCTGTCCAGCAGTGTTTAGTCCAGCTGGAATCCAGACAAGATCCAGGCCCTTTTGGAAAATCTGAACATGAATGATTTTGCATTCATTCCAAATTCAGGCTCTAATTAATAACTCTGAATGTGTAACTTGTCACCATAGCACACAAACCATGCCAGTAAAGAGACTCACCTTGACCATGCATATTCACCCTGTGATTGGACTTAGCAGAAGGTAGCAACTGTGCATATAATGTATAGTGAAAATGTGTGTGTGTGTATATATATATATATATATATATATATATATATATATATATATATATATAAAACAATGTCCAAAAGCTTGCACTCCAGTTTAGTTAACAATGTATAGCCCGGTGCTTGTCGGCAATAATAATATACATAGTAGTATGAAAAGCACTCCAAGGACTTCATATAAGGTGAAAAAATAAACTTAGCTTTATTCTGCAACAACCAAAAGTGATCGACGTTTCAGTCCTATGGCAGGACTTTCATCAGGATAGTCCTGCCATAGGACTGAAACGTCGATCACTTTTGGTTGTTGCAGAATAAAGCTAAGTTTATTTTTTCACCTTATATGAAGTCCTTGGAGTGACTTCCATACTGCTATGTATATATATATATATATATATATAAAACAATGTCCAAAAGCTTGCACTCCAGTTTAGTTAACAATGTATAGCCCGGTGCTTGTCGGCAATAATAATATACATAGTAGTATGAAAAGCACTCCAAGGACTTCATATAAGGTGAAAAAATAAACTTAGCTTTATTCTGCAACAACCAAAAGTGATCGACGTTTCAGTCCTATGGCAGGACTTTCATCAGGATAGTCCTGCCATAGGACTGAAACGTCAATCACTTTTGGTTGTTGCAGAATAAAGCTAAGTTTATTTTTTCACCTTATATGAAGTCCTTGGAGTGACTTCCATACTGCTATGTATATATATATATATATATATATATATATATATATATATATATATATATATGCAAAAATAAATAGCTGATCATAAAATATATATTTGCCCCCGTTTTGCCATTTGGATTTTATTAGTGAAAAATCAGAGTTTAGGGAATAAACCGCCCAGTCTGTGTGTGCAGCACATACTGGAACTTTGCACTGGGATCACTTCAAAACTCTGAAGTGGTCATGGTGCTTGGAGTAATCCTTTAAGGAGAGCACAGAGTGGCAATCATCCAATTACAGCATTTACATTCACGCAGTTAAACAGAAGAAAGGGATCATGGGAATATGACAGTAAATTGTGTGACACGTGATTTTAAAAGGTCAAAGTTATGTCAAAAAGTGTAATTATATAAAACATCTAAAAATACATAACGTATAGAAAAATATCCTTCTTCGGCTCCCTGACCACGGCCATCAGACAATTTGTGTGGGCCGCAGGTGCAGCTAGACTCGGACACACCCAGTTGATTCGCCCAAAATGCCAAGGCGGAGTGGCTCTCCCTTCGCTCCAAACTTACTACCAAGCGACACACCTTCTCAGAGTGGTGGACTGGCACGTACCCGACACCGATAAGCAATGGGTCCACCTAGAACGCCCACAAGTCAAGGGAGCGAATACCTTGGGTCACGTGGCTACTGCGGCCCATACAGACGAGGGACATCCGGAGGCACCCACTCATAGGGGCAACTCTGCAAGTGTGGTCCACTATACGCTATAAGATGGAACTAACTACTAACTCGTCCCCGCTAGTCCCGGTGATTTACAACCCTGAGATTGCGGGAGGGCTCGCGCCGAGAGACGTTACTGGACTGGGAAGCCCGGACAAACCATACTTGGGGGACTGGTGCATGGGGGGACAGCTGAAACCTCTGGAAACCTTGGCCTCCCTGACACCCCTAACTGGGCTGACCCCATTCCGATACCAACAAGTTCGGCATTTCTACCAATCTCTACCGGGCAAGCAGCTGGTACATAGGGGGTTAACCAGCGTCGAGGCCATTTGCACGGAGGGGTGGCGCATACCGAAGGGAGTCTCCACGCTGTACTCCATGCTACTGACTGCAACTCAGAGCCCCCCGGTGCCATACCAATCTAACTGGGAACGAGCCACGGGTGTCACTCTCACGGGCCCAGACTGGGAGAAGATACACACCCTCACGCACCAGGGTACGACCAGTACGAAACTGCAAGAGATGAACTATAAGCTCATGACTTGCTGGTATAGGACGCCCACCTGACTCTTTCGAATGGGCCTGTCACCAACAGCCAGCTGCTAGAGATGTGAGTCCAACGACGGTACGGACCTTCATATCTGGTGGTCCTGCCCTCTCATAGCACCCTTCTGGCAACAAATACACGCAAAGCTACGAGAGCTACTGGACTCAGACATCCCGATGCAGCCTCTACCGATGCTCCTTCACCACACTGCGATGCCCCTGGGGGCCTACAAGAGATCGCTGACGAGACACTTCTTGAATGCTGCCAAGAGCTTGATCCCGGCTCGCTGGAAGACAACTACCGTCCCAACGGTTGCGAACTGGATGGAGAAGGTATAGTAAATATACAGCATGGAGAGCCTCACGGCAGAATTGAGAGGGACGGGGGAGAAATGCAACCGCCTCTGGGCTCCCTGGATTGAGTACATGGCTCGTAGGCCCGCAGGACTGTCGGAGCTGGGGACCGAATAAACGGGTGAACGACGGCGGTGCGGGGTTGGGACATGGGGTGCTGGCGGATTCCCCCCTTCCCTCCCCCCCGCCCTGGCCGACATCCCCCTTCCTCCCTCACCCCCCCCACCCCCTTTTTTTTTTCTTCTCTCCCTTACTATGCATGTCTGACCTTACACCAACACAGCCCGGACAGATAATGGTCACTGACTTGTTAACGCAGAGTGCGGGGCCCGGACTTCCGGCCCGCACTTGAATTGTCCACGACAGCACTCAGGTCATTACCTCAAGCCAAATACACGAGCGGGACGTAGGCGGAGGAAGAGATTAGTCCCCCCCCAAAAAAACACGATACCCTTACCCTACCTTCCCCCATAGTGACATAAAGAACACGTTCTAAAGTTCAGTTTGCGCAGTTGCGCTCGGTTGTTCAGTTAACCACACAGGCTGGGTGGTGAAATACAAGCGGGAAAAAGGGAGTGAGTATTACCATATGTGCGGTAATATACTTGGAGTCTGTAAGCTTTCTACCTGCTTATTCTCTGTATACATGTATACCTTCAATACAAATGAAGATTGCCAAAAAAAAAAAAAAAAAATATATATATATATATATATATAAAGATACAAATAATAGCTTTGCAGGATTCAAAAAATATCCCTATTTAAGTTGCTTTAAGTGACCCTAATTGAAGGGTCTGGATAAATGCTGTAGTTTTAAAGGTAAGTAGGGGTTTAAAGGATCACATTAGTTTAATCCTCTCGATGCATGGGGAGAGAGAAAAATCATTAAATATTTTTTCATAGCTGGCCCAACTTGGCCTTTTTCTGATTTACTCAACCAATTACAAGCATTAGTTTTGTGTTTTAAGGACACATATGGAAATCATTTACAGAACATCTTCTGGTAAAGCACTCTGAGTGAACTAAAACAAAGGCAAAAACAAAGATAATTATTAGTAAGGAAGCCGCGTGCTAGCCAGTTGGACGAAGTTGTTTTTACGTTTTTCAGGACATTATGTGAAGTTAATGTCATTTTCAAGAATGTTTATTAGTATGCAAGGACAGACTCATTTATCCACTGCTGCTAAAATGTTCTCCGATAAACAATCTCAAGGGTTCATTAAAATCTCCAACAGGGGTGGGGTTGAGCACAAACAATTTGAGAAGATAAAACTTTTTCTTTTTTCCTCATGCATATCTGCTGAGTAAATCGGCATTTAGAGGCCTTGTCGGTATGAACGGCAACAAACTATGTTACAACTAAAAAACATAAAAAAAACAACAAGGAAAACACATACGTAACTGTTAGCATGTCTTTAAAGGAAGACTAACCTGTTTTCCTAATTCCTGTTCTCTTCATTTAGACTCAGGCTTGTGTAAATCTAAATACAATTTGGGGAAAAAAAGGTTTTACTTCCTTTTTTTTTTCCCCAGAGTAGAGACTTGGTCTCTGCAGCCGCTAAAACTGCATCCAATGGCATTACGCAGGCGCTTCTAAAAGTCTACTCGTAGAGAAACATTGGGGACTAAAACAACATGCTCGGCAGAGCAGCGCCCTTATTGGTGGTTAGCTAGGTTGTGAGAATCCAGTTCTTTGGATCAGTTCTCACCGTGGATGCTCCTATGGTGGCTGTCATGTAGACAGCTACTAGAGGTGTATTTAAAGAGAAACTCCATACCCCCAAAGCACTTTAGCTTACTGAAAAACTTTAAGTGTGAAAAGTGTGTCCTCTTTTTTTTTTCTTCATTTTGCAAAACGTGCAGATTTCAATAGAAATTGACACTTTTATAAATTAACCTGGTTACACCCCCTGGCTTCCAAGCAGATAACAGGTCTGGTTACTTCCTGGTTTGGTTAGCTCAGTGGAGCTGAACTCTAGAGGCAGCAGTTGCCTAGAGCACCTGCCTTTCAAAGACTTCTAAGCTGTAATTGGAGAGACCCAGAATGTCTGGGCAGGGTTAGTAGGGGAGTGCTTGCTAAGGCTGCAGACAAAAGAAATGCAGGTTTTGCAAGCTGGCTTTTAGATATAAACACAATATATATATATATATATATATATATATATATATATATATATATATCCATTTTTTTTTATCCAATTGCAGTTTAAACATCTGTATAGACTCTGACAAAACCACCTCTTCAGGCAAAGAATTCCATATCCTTATTGCTCTTACTGTAAAAAAAACTTTTCTTTGCCTTAGATGAAATCTCCTTTCTTCAAGCCTAAATGTGTGACCTCGTGTCCTATGTATAGCCCTGTTTATGAATAGATTTCCAGATAATGGTTTGTACTGGCCCCGAATATATTTGTATAATGTTATCATATTGTCAGGGATCTTACCTGGAGTGGGAGTCCGGCAGGCAGAGTTAAGGCACCCTTTGCAATTCGGCACAGACCGAGGGGACTCAGGACAGAAATCCCCAAGGGTGTGACACAGTGCACTGGGGCTGAAATAACCAGTGCTTCCTGGAACGCAGTACAGACAAGGGAAATCCAGAAGAGTAGTTGGTAACAGAATCAGAAGTCAGGGCTGGCGGCAATCAGGCGAAAACAGTAGACGAGCAGGAGATCAAAACCAGGAGTCAGATAAACAGCAGTGAAACCAAACGGAACAGGAAACACGATCTGACCACGAGGACCAGACTTGCGAGGTTTAAATAGGGAGTCTCAAGCAATGATCATGGAACCAGGAACAGGTGTGCAAATCCCAGGCAAACAGGCTCAGGCTACAGGATACCAAGAACATCTAGAAACAGTCAAAGATGCGTGGAGACCAATGTAAGGATCCTGACTGAGATGCAGGCAACTCAGGTTCGATCCCAGCCAGAGCCAAATACACAATATTGTGTAAAACCCAATGATGATCCTGACACATATCCCCTCTCAAGCACCGTTTTTCCAAACTGAAGAGATAAATTTTTTTTTTACCTTTCTTCATAACTAAAATGCTCCATTCCTTTTATCAATTTTGTAGCTCGTCCCTGCACTTTTTCTAGTGGCATGATATCCTTCTTTAGAACAGGTGCCCAAAATTGCACAGCATATTCAAGGAGTGGTTTTACCAGCAATTTATAAAGAGGCAAAATTATATTTTCATCTCGAGAATTTATGCCCCTATTTATACATGACAAAACCTTACTGGCCTTGGCAACGGCAGATTGACATTGCATATTGCTACCTAATTTATTGTCTATAACAATTCCCAAATCCTTCTCGTGTGTGGTTATCCCTAGTTCACTACCATTTAGGGTGTAAATTGCTTGTGCATTCTTAACCCCGAAGTGCATAACTTTGCATTTTTCTACGTTAAATTTCATCTGCCATTTTAGTGCCCAGTCCCCCAATCTATCCAAATCCCTCTGCAGCAAGGCAATATCCTACTCACATTTTATTACTTTACAAAGTTTTTTGTCATCTGCAAACACTGATACATGGCTTTCAATGCCCATTTCAAGATCATTTATAAATATGTTAAATAGAAGTGGTCCCAAAACAGAACCCTGAGGGACACCACTTACCACTTTTGTCCATCTTGAAAATGTACCATTTATGACAACTCGTTCTCTATCCTTAAGCCAATGTTCTACCCAAGAACAAGAATATTCATCTAGACCAATTTCTTTTAATTTGAAGACTAACCTATTGTTGTCAGGGTACCTGAAGTCTCTACCTCTGGGAGAGGTAGAGACTTAGACGTCTATCCATCCGGACGGTCTGTTTCCTCTGCTCCTCGCGGTCCACCCGGTCACATAAACGCCGGCCGCGAGGGAGTCACTTCCTTTTGTAGCATGACGTCCGGAAGTCGACGTCATGACGCCAACCCGGAACGACCTGTCACTCAATTGTTTGGAGACTAATCAAATCTCGTCGGAGGCGTGTCTACCCTTCTGAGCCAGGGTATTTAACAGTGCTTCTCTCATTTGCTCATTGCCCTGTCGTGGTTCTAGCCTGCCTAGTCACACAGTGCTCTGGTATTTTCAGTTATCCCTTTGGTTCCGACCCGGCTTGTTTGACTTACTCTGTTTACCTCTGTTATCCTTGACCCGGCTTGTTCCTCGCTTACCTGTCCTCTCGTTCCCTCGACCTCGGCTTGTCTCTGACCATTCTCTATATTCTCCGTACGTTAGTCCGGCCATTCTAAGGTCCGGTATACGTATCCTGTACCTGTTTGTACTCTGCGTGTTGGATCCCTGTCCCGATCCTGACATTACGACAGGGCCAATGGATCCTGCAAGTACAAACAGTCAGCTTGGTCCTTCTGATCCTAGGTTCGAAGCCATGGAACACAGAATGGATCAAATGGCCCTAGCGCTACAGGCGTTATTATCTCGTGCCAATAATCCACCAGAGGAGACACGTACTACTTCTATCTCCCCTGTAAGTTCTGGCCTAGAGGTAGCCACTGTAGGTGCCTCCTCCCGCATTACCCCACCAGTACGTTATGGTGGTTCACCTGAGAAGTGTCGTGGTTTTTTAAACCAGATTAGTATCCACTTTGAATTGCAACCTCGTTCCTATCCTACAGATAGGGCAAAGGTTGGATTTATTATCACCTTACTCATTGAGAAAGTTCTGAGATGGGCCAATCCACTATGGGAGAACGATAACCCGTTAGTATATAATTATAATGCCTTTGTAGCTGCCTTTAGAAGAACTTTTGACCCCCCTGGTAGAAAGGTCAATGCAGCCAGATTACTGTTGCGCCTGAGACAGGAGAACCGAACACTTGTGGATTATGCACTAGAGTTCAGGTCTCTGGCGTCAGAAGTTAAGTGGAATGAGCAGGCTTATATAGATGTATTTTTGAATGGGCTATCAGACGTAATCCTTGATGAGGTTGCTATTAGAGAACTCCCTGAAAATTTGGAGGATTTAATTTCGTTAATTTCTCGTATTGATGAGCGTTTAAGAGAGAGACAAAACACTCGAGAGAGGAACCTTAGACCTTCCTTTAAATTAGCTCCCGCATTTCAAAGTCCTGATTCCACTACCTCACTGTTTCCTGAACCTATGCAGATAGGCAATACTCGCCTCTCAGAAGAAGAGAGACAGTACAGGAGAAGAGAGGGATTATGCATGTATTGTGGAGTCAGAGGTCACTTACGCCTGAATTGTCCTAATCGCTCGGGAAACGCTCGCACCTAAGTTTCTCTAGAGGACAGGCCTTGGGTGTTTCTATTTTGTCCTCTACTCATAATTATAAAGATCACAGGCTTCTGCTACCAATTTCTTTAACTTGGGAGAAGGGAGTACTAAAGACTATGGCTTTGATAGATTCCGGAGCTGCTGAGAATTATCCCATCCCAGTTGAGGGATACACCCTTGGCCGTTGAAGCCATAGATGGTAGACCTTTACTTGAGCCTGTTATCTTCCGTGAGACCATACCCGTTAACTTAACTGTTGGTATCTTACACGAGGAAAAGTTATCACTTATGCTCATTTCGCCCCCTTCTGTCCCCATAGTCCTGGGGTACCCTTGGTTAAAAAGACATAACCCTATTATCGATTGGGAGTTAGGGGAGATACTCTCATGGGGTCAGGGCTGTCAGGAGAGGTGTTTACGCAGGGTTTCTCCATTGGCTGTAATAAAGACACCAGGTACTTCCACTCAGTCTACAGAGAGACAGATACCGTCTCTCTACCAGGACTTAAAAGCAGTATTCGACAAGAAGAATGCTGATACCTTACCTCCACACAGGTCATTTGATTGTAAAATTAAGCTTCTACCTGGTACTATGCCTCCGAGGGGCAATGTATATCCTCTATCCACTCAAGAGAACTCAGTTCTAGAGGAATATATTCGTGAGAATCTAGAAAAAGGATTCATTAGGAGATCCTCTTCTCCCGCCGGGGCTGGTTTTTTTTTTGTTAAAAAGAAAGATGGTACTCTGAGACCTTGTATTGATTACCGAGGTTTGAATAAGATAACCATCAGAAATGCCTATCCGATTCCTTTGATTACCGAGCTGTTTGATCGTTTAAAGGGCTCTAAAATTTTCACCAAGTTAGATCTCAGAGGGGCGTATAACTTGGTGAGAATCCAGCATGGACACGAGTGGATGACAGCGTTCAATACCCGTTATGGTCACTATGAATACACGGTTATGCCATTTGGTCTTTGTAATGCTCCGGCAGTATTTCAGGATTTGATTAATGAAGTTCTTAGGGAGTTTCAACATGATTGTGTTATTGTATACCTGGATGACATACTTATACACTCTAGGGACATTGAGACCCACCACAGACAAGTCAGAAAGGTATTGCACAAACTTCTGCAACATGGCTTATACTGTAAATTGGAGAAATGCAGTTTTGACCAGTCTCAGATAGACTTTCTTGGTTACGTGATTTCTGGGGAAGGCTTTAAGATGGATCCTGACAAACTCCAATCTATTTTAGATTGGCCATTGCCTAAGGGACTCAAGGCGATTCAGAGGTTTATTGGTTTCTCTAATTATTATAGGCGCTTTATTAAGGGATACTCTTCTATTATTGCGCCTATTACCAATATGACCAAACAAGGGGCTGATATTAAGACCTGGTCTACTGAGGCCCTTGTTGCTTTCAAGACTCTCAAGGAACTTTTTGCTTCTGCCCCAATTTTAGTCCATCCTGATACGACTCTGCCGTTCCTACTCGAGGTCGATGCCTCTGAGACGGGAGTAGGTGCTGTTCTGTCACAAAGGTTAGGGGTGGACAAACCGTTACACCCTTGTGGTTTTTTCTCTAAGAAACTATCTGGCCCTGAAAGCAGATATGACATCGGTGACAGGGAACTGTTAGCGGTCATTATGGCTCTAAAGGAGTGGAGACATTTATTAGAAGGGACCTTACAAGAACGGACCACAAGAACTTGTCCTACATTGGGGAGGCTAAGTGCCTATCCGCCAGGCAAGCTCGTTGGTCCTTATTCCTGACTCACTTCAATTATGTGCTTACTTATAGACCTGGTTCTAAGAACTCTAAAGCCGATGCTTTATCTCGCCAATATGAACCGTCCACTATAGCTGAGCCAGTTCTTTCCTCGATAGTTCCTAAATGTAATATCATCGCTAACACGAATCTCAGGATTCATTCTCCGTTGCTTGCTGAGATCATGAAGTTACAACATCTAGCTCCTAAACAGACTCCTGGGGATAGACACTTCGTTCCTCCTGCTCTCCAACTGGAAGTGTTACGGTGTTTCCACAACAGCAAGGTAGCTGGGCATCCTGGCATTCGCAAGACGTATGCTTTAATCTCCAAAGATTTCTGGTGGCCTGCTTTACGTAAGGATGTTAAGGATTTCATCGGTACGTGTGAGGTTTGTACTAAGACTAAGCAACCTCATACGCTCCCATGTGGATTTCTGCATCCCTTAGAGGTTCCAGAGAAGCCATGGTCCTGTTTAGCTATGGACTTCATTGTCGATTTACCTATCTCTAAAAAACAGACTGTTATCCTCACCGTGGTTGACAGATTCACCAAGATGGCTCACTTCGTTCCACTGCCTAAACTCCCGTCTTCCCCCGAATTGGCAGAGATATTCGCAAGGGAGATTTTTCGTTTACATGGGATACCCTCCCAAATTGTGTCTGACAGAGGTTCCCAATTTGTTTCCCGTTTTTGGAGGTCCTTCTGCTCTCAACTGGGTATCAAATTGAATTTCTCTTCTGCCTATCATCCTCAGTCTAACGGAGCTGCTGAACGCACCAACCAAAAGATTGAACAATATTTACGTTGTTTTGTTTCTGAACACCAGGACGATTCCTTGGGCGGAGTTTGCACACAACAATCTCGTTTGTGATTCTACTCATTCAAGCCCCTTCTTCATGAATTATGGCTTTCATCCATCTATTCTTCCCTCGGCTTCTCCTTCCCAAGGGTTACCGTCGGTTGATGTTCATGTTGCCAATTTGAGGAAGTTGTGGGATCAGACTCGACAAATTCTTCTGCACAATTCTATGCTGGTTAAGAAACACGCTGATAAACGTAGAAGGGCGGCTCCGGTGTTTGTTACAGGTGATAGAGTATGGTTGAGTACAAGAAACATTCGTTTAAAAGTGCCTTCCATGAAGTTCGCTCCTCGTTATATTGGACCTTACAGGGTGCTGACTCGAATTAACCCAGTTGCGTATCGTCTAGCTCTTCCATCTGCCTTGGGTGCCTCAAGAGGATGTTCATGCTCCTCGTCTCCGCAGGGCGTTTCACTTCCGCTTCCCATCTCGTCCCGGTTCATTCCGCCCGGTGGGCGTTTCTGAGAGGGGGGGTACTGTCAGGGTACCTGAAGTCTCTACCTCTGGGAGAGGTAGAGACTTAGACGTCTATCCATCCGGACGGTCTGTTTCCTCTGCTCCTCGCGGTCCACCCGGTCACATAAACGCCGGCCGCGAGGGAGTCACTTCCTTTTGTAGCATGACGTCCGGAAGTCGACGTCATGACTCCAACCCGGAACGACCTGTCACTCAATTGTTTGGAGACTAATCAGATCTCGTCGGAGGCGTGTCTACCCTTCTGAGCCAGGGTATTTAACAGTGCTTCTCTCATTTGCTCATTGCCCTGTTGTGGTTCTAGCCTGCCTAGTCACACAGTGCTCTGGTATTTTCAGTTATCCCTTTGGTTCCGACCCGGCTTGTTTGACTTACTCTGTTTACCTCTGTTATCCTTGACCCGGCTTGTTCCTAGCTTACCTGTCCTCTCGTTCCCTCGACCTCGGCTTGTCTCTGACCATTCTCTATATTCTCCGTACGTTAGTCCGGCCATTCTAAGGTCCGGTATACGTATCCTGTACCTGTTTGTACTCTGCGTGTTGGATCCCTGTCCCGATCCTGACAATTGTGAGGAACTGTATCAAATGCCTTGGCAAAATCCAAGTAGATCACATCCACTGCAACACTCTGATCTATATTTCTACTTACTTCTTCGTAGAATGTAATTAGGTTAGTTTGACATGACCTATGTTTCATAAAACAATGCTGATTATTGCTAATAACACAGTTCTTCCCAATGAATTCCTGAATACTATCCCTTAATAGCCGTTCAAATCATTTCCCAATCACAGAAGTTAAGCTCACAGGTCTATAATTTCCAGGCAAGGATTTTGAACCCTTTTTAAATATAGGAACAACATCTGCCTTCCTCCAATCCTCCGGTACAATACCTGAAACAAAAGAATCTTGAAAAATTAAATACAGAGGTTCACTTATTTCACCACTTAGCTCCTTAAGTACTCGTGGGTGGATACCGTCAGGCCCCGGAGCTTTATTTACATAAATTTTCTTTAATACCTGTAGCACCTTGTCTCGAGTTATCCAATCACAAATTATCTGCAAGTTTGTTGCAGCAATCATTTGCATATTTCTTGCCATAGGATCCTCATTAATAAATACTGAAGAAAAAAAGTTATTTAAAATTTCTGCCTTTTCCTGGTCTTCATTGACTAACAGACCCATCTCTGTTTTCAGTGTACCTACACTTTCATTTTTTGTTTTTTTTTATCAATTTCTCATTTTCTAGTTTAGCCACTTTAATTGCCTTTTTGCAAGTATTATTGGCTTCCTTATATCTTATATAGGATACCTCTGATTTGTCCGATTTAAATGCTTTAAAAGCATATATATAATTAAATGCATATATGCTGTCGTATCTGCTAAACGGCAATGTTTTCACTTGTAGGGTTAAAGCTCAAAGACCTCTGCACCAGACCACTTCATTAAGCTGAAGTAGTGTGGGTGCCCTTACTGGTCCTTTAAACAGACACTCCCGGTACCCATAACTGGTGTAATGTGCATGTTAGGATACATGTACTTCTACTCTGTGCTTTTAAAAAAAAGAATATATAGTTTGGCGGGTTTTTGTTTGTTTGATAGCTAACAAAATACTCAACTTTTTCCCTCCTTTACAACCTGCAGTGTTTCTTTTTTTGCTCTAAAAATATGGCTGTTCTTGATGTCCTGACCAGCATTCTAAAGTAGATGTCAATAATGACAATGGAACTAAAACGTTTAGAAACTATGGCTTACCCCATTCCTCACAATATTGACTGATAAGGATGGTCTAGGCCCGCATTAAAGGCTTGAGTCTCATAGGCATCACTTTTGTAAAAAAAAAATTAAATCCACATTCATAAGATATAAGCCCGAAACTTTTGCAAAGCATGGAAACTTTTCACTCCTTGGGTATTGGCGAGACAGTGGCTTCTAAATAGGACCCAGGAGCATGAAGGGACATTTGGATTGAGTTTAACGCTGTGGGCATTGGTTTAAGTAATTGCGAGGAAAAGGTTTTATAGTAAGTGGTAGTGAAAGCGTCAGGTCCCAGGCTCTTTGATAATGTATGGCATGAGTCCGTTCTTCTTCTAAAAAAAAAGGGATGTTGAGAGTCACCGCCACTGATGTTGGAATCGTAGATGGAGATAGAGATATTCCCTTTTTGAGTGTAGTGGGGGTAGATTCTCCTTAAGGGAATTTAAGGATTGATAATAATCTTGAAGGGCAGCTGTTATAGCTGTATTACAATGGTGAGTGACCCCTTTGGAATCACTAATGTTGGGTAGAAAGTTAGCAAGTCGTTTATGTAGGTGGTCATTGTGCAAAATAAGTTTGTTTTGAAAGAAATATTGCTCTTTTAGCTTTGTGTTCTAGTAATTATTTCAGTTATGTTCTACAGTTTAACAGGGTTTGTGTAAGGATTCTAGATGAGTTATTTCGGAGAGCAAATGTTCGACTCAGTCTAGTCTTTGTTTCTTTTGAAATGAACCCATTTTGATCCATTCTCCCCCTGATCACTGCTTTATATGCTTTTCATTGGATAATCGGTGATGTGTTTGGAATGTTATTTTGTATAACGTAAGAGGTGATATGTGAGGCTATCTGGGTTTTAGTATGTTCGTCACTTCCTAATATACAGTTACAATCAAAATGATTCAGCCCCTATTGAAAATCAGGTTTACCGTCAAAATTTACAGACGTTCAGCTGTTTGCAATGAACAAATCAAACAAAAGCAATTAAAATAGCTCAACACAACAAATGCTTTAAGTGGTTTCCCCAAATTCAACTGATGGACATCTGCAGATAGACTGTCCATTTTATGCTGAATGGAGGTCTCCAATTTTGAGGTCTTCCTTAGAAGGTAAGTTTTAAAGTAGCTCTTGGATGTCAGGATTCTTAGAAGATGTTGGGGCATCAGAGTCTGCTGGGCTTGGAAAGGGGTGAGCCTTATAGTGGAGCTGCTGGTGCCATATTGGAGTCATGTTGGGTAGGCTGCCGGCCATATCATGGATATATTTTATTAAAGCCTCAGGTTTTCCGCTCAGATCACCCTTAGAAGGGATTAAAGTTGGATGGGGGTCTTTTCTTTGCATTTTCAAAAGGGTTTAGCCACAAAGAAACAATTTTGCCTCTATATGCAAGGAGCCTCCACACGTCCATACAATGCACTCGCCAAGCCACACCACCGACATAATGTTAGTTTTGCATGTGGCCTCAGTGGTACTAGAATCATGTGTGTGTGTGTGTGTATGTGTTTGTTTATAATTTCACACAATATTGGCTTTTGTGTTGAAAGTAAATAGAAATGAAGTCTTCATTCATCTAGACCGGCTAGAGCAAGATTTTTCAGGTGTACCATTTTTAATAAAACACACATAAAAAACAGCTAGTAAAGTATTAAAAAAAAAAAAAAAAAATAAAATTCATCCAACTTCCTGCTATTTTGGCTGCAAAATTATTGGGTTTGAAAGGCTTACAGCAAGAGGATCTTCTTGTAAGTACATTTAAAGTATATGGAGATACGGTAATACAGTAAAAAAATATTTTCAATGGAAGAATTTTCAATCTTTGATGTAGCAAATAGTTCAAAAGACTAACTAAGAAACTTAAAAAGAGTCATGAAAAGACACTGAAAGTAAAACAGTAACATAACAAGCCAAACTTCAGAATGCACAGTAACTAGAGAACAGTTTCATGAGCAAGCAGAGTTCAGGATTTAAGGAATCAGGAACTATCTGACAAGCTAAATAAGCTGGACACAGTGGTGGAACTACAGCGGTCGCACCTGTGACAGGGCCCACCACTCCAGGGGACCCAGCCGCCCTGCGGACCCCTGCAACCGTGGTGCTCGCCGCCATGTGTTGTGGCCCAGCCCGCACGGTAGAACAGCCGGGACCAAACGTTCAAGAGCCCAAACAGCATGGGCCACCCGATGGAAATTAATTTCCAGGGGGCACGATCAGCGCTTTGGCACGTTAACAGCGCGACCGGCCCATCAGAACTGAGAGGAAGTGACTGCCCCGGTCACTCCTCCCAGCGTACATAGAGCCCGTGCGGGAGGAAGGAGAGGAGGGAGTCAGAGTGGTAACTCTTACTCCCATCAGGCTGAGCCACTACTGGACACCAGGGAAAGTCACCCTCCTGCACCAAAAAGGTAGGAAACAGGAGGGTGACAACATTTTTTGTATATGTGTGTGTTTGTGTATGTGTGTCTGTATGAATGTTTCTCTGTATGTGTGTGTGTCTGTCTGTGTGTGTATGTATGTATGTGTACAAATATACACATACATGCATACACACACACACGCACACAGACAAACAGTATGTGTGTATGTGTCTGTGTGCGTGTATGTGTCTTGGTATGTATGTGTCTGTCTGTATGTATGTGTGTATGTGTGTGTGTCTGCATGTGTATCTGTTTTGTGTGGGGGGCAACATAGACGTGTGGGGGGTAGACATACGGGGGTGGGGGGGGAGGGCAGGGCAGTTTTTGCACCAGGGCCCCATGGTTTCCAGTTATGCCTCTGTCTGGACACTTTTGAGAATAAGCAATGCAGAAGTAAAACGCCATAAATGCATTACAAGTTATAATAGCATTTCAATAATTTTACTTTAGACTGGAAGAAAGAAGATTTCGTCTAAGGCAAAGAAAATGTTTTTTTTTTACTGTAAGAACAATAAGGATGTGGGATTCTCTGCCTGGAGAAGTGGTTTTTATCAGAGTCCATACAGATGTTCAAACAGCAACTAGATACATACAGAATATTCAAGGATATCATTTTTCAATGTAGGGTAATAGCTTCTTGATCCAAGGATAAATCTGACTGCCATTCTGGGGTCAAGAAGGAATTTTTTTTCCTAGTTTGTTGCAAAATTGGAAGTGCTTCAAACTGGGTTTTTTTGCCTTCTTTTGGATCAACAGCAAAAAACTAATGTGAGGAACGCTGAACTTGATGGACGCAAGTCTCTTTTCAGCTATGTAACTATGTAACTAGCTGTAGCTTATTTTCACCAATAGAAGATATTAGAAAATGTTATACATGTTTGATTCAGGTAAAATGTATCCATAGCATCATAGGAAGATACACTTCCCTTGGTACTAGGGGAGTCCCATTAAAGTGACAATAAACACTGAATCTATATTAATCAATGACACATTAATAAAAAAAAAAAGTCCTACATGTTGTGTAAGCAATGTAAAATGATTTGGAAGTTTTTACGGCATTTAAAAAAATAATATTATGTTAACTATAATTAAAATAATGAATTAGATTTAGATATTGACATTTAAAGCTGACATGCTAAATACATTCCCCTCCCCCTCATTCCTGGACGCCTAATTGTAACATGCATTAAAAATACAGATACTCATCACCAATTCACAGCAAAAAGCGTTTTGTTTATTTTCATTAAAATAGCAGAAAACACGCTGAAATCTTTATAAACAATATAATATTTAATGAGAGTTATCTATAGATACATGCCAATGTCTCTTTATTTGGCAGCTGAACCATTCAAATATCGGCGCATACCGGTAAACACATTATAAATCCAGTATGCAGATATTTCGAAGAGAGTGAGGTTTGCAACTGATGGTTTGTTATTTCGGCTAACTCCCCACATTGTAACTGGCTCACTGAAGTCAGGGGACCAGATGTAACATCCCAGAAAGCAATGCTTGTGCTACACCTCGCCACACCTTAGGGTGTGCACCTGCAGACTAGCCAAGTTCATAATTACATCTGTATTGCTGGATAACTTGCTCATACCACACCCCGTACACATTCTAACTGCTGCATGACATCTTACCGTCTCATCACACTGCTTTCTGTGCTAAAAATTCTGTATATGCAATGTGCTAGCGAAGGTATAGATACAATGTAATTAGGTGTTGCATTTTGGGATACTACTATGGGAGTGCGGAAGAGTTGCGCTAGACCTGCCAAGCATACCCAATGCTTGCCTCTCACGTGGTCCTTAAGCCACTTTCTGTTTCAGTTTGAGTTGGCTCATTATTCACAGTAATTTTTTTTATGGTTAAAGATCAATCATTTCCTGGGGATTAAAAAATAAAATAAAAAATACATTGCTTAAGGGTTACTTCAACAAAAAATAATATTTGATAGTACGGCTTGCTGGCATAGTCTTCCTTGTAGAAGAAAATACAAATTAAGAAATAAAGGATTCACTTACCTGATTTTGCACACCAAGGTCAAGTTCTCCCTCCAGCCCAATCCTCCTCTGGTGATGTCACCCACCCTTAGAACAAGCAACTAACTTTTTTTTTTTTCTTCCACTTATTGTACTAAGTCTTCCTATTGGCTACTTGTAAGATGAAATCGAAGTATTCCTGGAGATGAAAATACATTTCCATATTAGCAAGGAGCTGCATATATGTTTGTTTAAATATATACTGTATGTGTCCCCTCCCTCCCCCCCTTTTTTTTTATACTTTTATATCTGCTTCTGAAAAAGACACTCAAAGCACAATAATCACTATAGTGTCTGGCGTGCCCTAGTATTGTCCCAGTGTTAAGAGTATAACCATTTTGAACAGCTTGACACATACTTGCTATCTCAGTGTCCTGCATGCACTCCCATGTGGCATCATTTCTAATGCAGCACACTATAACCACATTGTGGTTTATGCTTGCAGTCACCTCTAGGGGAGCTTTGTGCCATGCACAGCTTCTGTAGTTACTGGGCAAGACATACTGGGAACCTCTATATTTCCTCCAAAGACTATATTCTGTTGTAACTCAGCCAACATCAGACGTAGCAAGCACAAACATTTTTACTGATTCAGGATAGTATCACTCTGTCTTCATTACTGACGCAACCCAAGGTGTCTGTGCAGAGACGTATCATCAGCCATTTTTGATGCAACTCAAACTGTCACTAAAGAGTCGTGCTATGCTGGCATCATTATTGACGTCGGCATCGGACACGTCATTTTGGCATTAGTGGTGACGTGAGACTTGCATCTCGCTGTTCCTCATGACCAAATAGTGTGTTTCCTTGCAGTTATGATTTTTGGTTCTGATCTTGGCTTGTTACTTGATTATCCTGATCTCTGTGCTCCCGATCTTTTGGCTGTTTATCCTGTTTTCACCTGCCCTTGACCTTGACTCATTCTCTTAATATTTTTACCATTAAGGTGGGCCACTCTAAGGACCGGTAATACGGACAATCATGCTGTTTATACTATGGACATGTCATCTTTGAGAATGTTAAAGCAGTCATTGGAGCAGGAAAAAATACCTATATGTTAGGATCTGTTAAATATCTTTAAAGAGAAGTTAAATGAAACTTAAAATAAATACCAATTAAATTAAATAGATACTAAAACAACACATAAATTAGATTTGACTTGTTTTTGTTTTAGGGATATTTTTTTTTTTTCTCATTACAAAACTGGCTATATGTTTTTTTTTTCTCATTACAAAACTGGCTATATGTTTTTTATTTTTTTTTTTTTTTTTTTTTCAAAATGTGTTTTCCTTTTAAATGATTGCTAAGGCAGTTAGAATGTTAGCCATAAGTGATTTATCATTTTTTAACAAGACTACTTAAATATGCCTGCTGACTCAACTTCAAACACTTTAATTCATTTTAAAAAGCCATCACTTCCATATTGTCCCGATATGTACATAACTATAACGTATGAAGTAAAAGACAAGTTAAACAACCTACACACAGATGAGATACAGGTCTGCTATTCACTATAGTTAGTCCCTGGTCCAGCAGAAGATTTGTTAATTTTCTGGTGCACAAATCTCTCACTCACTGCTCTGATGATACTTGAAGAGGAACTAGATAATACAGGACACCTGATAACATTCACAAGCACTTTGGGTAATACCAGAGCGTGGAAGGAAAGATGGGTGCATAGCAACATGACCACATCTCATGCTGGACCACCAAGATCATCAGGACACACATCTTGAACAACAACTGGTGGTCCACCGGGTAAGTTGCACATATCCTCTCACCAATGTGCCACTTGCAAAAGGGACTGAAATTTGACCTAACGCTCTTCCACCAGGGATGTCCCCCAAAGTCTATGTTTTTTTGGCTGGCACAACATCTGGTCTTGTGTTATAGGAATTCTGGATAACAAATATCCACAAATAACAAGCACGGTCTAGTAAATCAAACTGTATGTGAATACAGAATCCTGATGGCATGACTCAGAAAAAAAAATAACTATGAACATATTCCTTAAACAAATACGTAAGGAAATCAATTATGTATGAATTAAATTACATAATTAAAGCCTTTCATGGGGCATTTCCATGAAATACTGCGTAGGACTTGCCACTGGCTGATAAATAATTGTAATATACAAAAAGATCTATCTATAAATATATAAGTATATACAATGAATACGCAACATTGTATTATGGTAAATCTGGTTAACAAACATCCACAGTCGTAATGTTACCCAGCAGCAGCCTAGTACACCAAACCAGGGCCTGACTAGGACAAAAATTCAGCCTGGGTAATTAAAAGCCGAGCAGCCCACTAGGAGTGAATCTGGAGGGACATGACTTTAACATAATCATTTTTTTTGGAGGGGGGAGAGAAGGGGGGAGGGGGGGCGTGCTTGTCATTGGTGATAACAAAACATGACCCCTTTCTGACTCCATCACTCATAGTGGGCTGCTCTGCTTTTAATGATGGGGCTGAATTTCTGTCCCAGATTGACTCTGGTGTAATGTGTGTGTGTGTATAGGGGGTATAGAGTATGTTTTGTGTGTGTGTGTGTGTGTGTATGTGTGTATGTATGTGTGAGTGCAGGGGGTGTAGTGTATATTTATAAGGGAAATTGTGTGTTTGTACAGGGGATATAGTGTTTGTGTAGATTGTGTGAGTGCATGGGGGTGTAGTATGTGTGCAGTGGGTAGGATGGGAGCTTAATTATTTTATTTTATTATTTATTTATTTTTAAAATGTACTCCCGCTATCACTTTCCAGGGCTTAACAATGGAAACATTCTGATAATATCGGAACTCACATGTGCGAGAGAGAGACAGAGGCTGCCTTGCTCTCGTCCGTGGTAATCTATGAAGGAACAGAGCTCCCTCGTAGGGTCGGTGCTGCTCTGCATCAACTGATAAAAACATTACTGTAATATGCACAAATAGTTATCTTTAAATACATGATATATAAGTTATGATTACTATTATCAAAAAATATTATTAACCAGCAAACATCCTTCCTGATCACACAACAAAATATCCCAGTCTCTTTCTGAGCCTCTTAACCCAAGATACAACAGCAAAAATGTTTAACTCGAGTCCAGTGACAGCACACATTTTTAACATCCATGTCTGACCTTTGTCAAGTTTAAGTTGTTAAAAACTGGACGGACTTGAAATGCCTGTGTTTACTGGAACAGTCCAGACCATATTTTGTTTTCTCCAACAGCTCAGATGTCCCCTTTAGGTTTTTCGAAAATTCACCCACACAGTCAATAAGGACAAAATATCTCTAGGACGGGTTTAGTGCTAAAATTACAACGTTAACCAACTTGTTAGATATTTTCAGTCTGAGTTACTTCAACCCCTTCAAAACTAACCTACCCAATAAAAGCCTGTATCCTTAAAATTACATTTCTACTGTCCATCCTTCTTTCCCTGATAATTCCCCTCTTCTGTCTAGAAGGGAATCAACACAGTAAAGGGCGAGACACAACAAGAGGACAAAGTCTTAAATTACAGGGGAAAAGGTTTAAAAATAGTATCAGGAAGTATTACTTTACTGAGAGGGTAGTGGATGCATGGAATAGGCTTCCAGCTGAAGTGGTAGAGGGTAACACAGTGAAGGAGTTTAAGCATGCGTGGGATAGGCATAAGGCTATCCTAGCAATAAGATAAGGCCAGGGACTAATGAAAGTTTTTAGAAAATTGGGCAGATTAGATGGGCTGAATGGTTCTTATCTGACGTCACATTCTATGTTTCTATTCAAACTAATTTTTCCCACTTAACTGTTTATCCTCTGACTCTGATATTCCCCTAATGATTGTCAATCATCTCCAGAATCTAATTCTGAAAAGGTCCTGACCCAACCTGTTAAGCCCTTACTAAAGCTGTCTCATTTCCAAAAAATCTCGCAACTCTCCTCTTCATTCTGCCAAGATATAGACAAACCCCTTTTACAAAATCTACGCAATTTACTGTTTTAGTCCATAACTCCCTATGGGTCCAATGGTTAGCTCACTGGTGTCACTCATATGAGCTTCCTAACAGAGTCCCTTAGATGGCAAAACCTAAATTGTATCTTTCCAGGTAAAAAATAATTAATTTGTCTGTGTTGCAATTCACAGTCTTAAGAATAATTTATTAAATATTGCAATACGGTTTCCATTTTCTTAAAGAACCACATATATATATTTTCATAGGCTTAAAGCATTATATTAAAAAATGAAAAAATAAATCATACTCACTTTATACTTGGCACCCTTTAAAACAATTACAGCCACCCCTGCCATATCCATATTTTATCATTAAAAAATAAGTACAAAGTAAAAAGATAAAAATGATAGAAAAAAAAATATCGATGTGTCTTTTAAACATCACACCCCGGTTCATTCTTTAAACTAAAAATTATTTGAATAATAAAGCGAGATTTGGTTACATGAGAATTTGCGGAGAAAGTTTTTATTTCGGTTAACTTTCTATATATTGATTTATTTGAAGCAAATCTTTTGCAGCTCATAATCAGGGCCTTGGATAAAGGGAAACACTTAACCTCTCTGATATGTTTCCTGCACCCGCCGAATTATCGTCAAAATGTACTGAATTTATTGGCAAGCGCGATAAACAAAAGGAATCTCCCTGGAGATTGTAGCTTATAAAAAAACAGATGTTTCCAGATTGTGCAGAAGACTGGCTGTGTACATCTCTTTGTGTACTGCCAAGTTGCAGGAAGACACACACACACATCTATATACATACACACACAATCTTCTCAAAGGCCAAAACTTCCACAAACAAACACTCAGAATCCGTTCTCTTTCCTCTGTCATTTAAGGACCTTTCATTGCCAAAGACAATCTTGCCCCCAGCAATGAGTTTCCTGACTTGTACTTGGGATCTTGCAAGTCACCTTTGAACTATGAGCATTAAGATGCGAGATGTCTTCCTGCAAGATGTTTGGCTGATGAATGAGTGCTGGCCTGGACTCACATGTGGAAGAGAGAGATAAAACCAGCATGCTCTTGTGATGTTGGTCAAGAAATTAGCTTTATCCCAATGTAGAAGGTCAGGGGCTTTGGCCCTTCCTCCAGCTGAAAGATTTTATCTCTGCAACCTGTTTCCACCACCTTCCCTTCTCCTTCATTCCATACAATTAAGACGTCTGTCGGATGCTCAAATGTGTCCATTGTTCCCATTAACGTTATGCCAAAAAAATAAAAAATGTTTCTTTTCCTTAAAATTTTACCGGGCCTGCCAACTTCAGCGTTAGTTTTATAGGTTAGCTGTTAGAGCCTAGGCTTCGATTTAATAATTTTGGATAAGCTTTTAACATTTTTGGATAAACCTTAAAATTTTTATGAAAATATTAAAATATATCATATGTAAAAAAAAAATAGATATAAAAAGATATAAATGGAACAATATAAAGAACCTCAACTAATTTTTGTTTTCAGATATGAACGTGATTTGCAGAAGAGAGGGAAACTATTTGCTTTGCACACCAGCTACCTATATATTAAAGGAATAGAGTTAGGAATACAAATATGGAGTACACCGTTTAGGTGACTGGGCCGGCACTGTTGGGTTTAAAAAAAGGTTTACCTTTCAGCCCTAGCAGCGCTGGATTCCTCCATGATGCTCCACCTCTTTTGCTATCATCAAGATCGATGATCTCAGCCAATCCGATGCTTTCCCATAGGAAATTATTGGGAGGTTAGAGTGCATGCGCAGCAAAATGCTGTGTTGTGCCTATCAGATGGCTTTCTCAGATCATCTGATTGAAAGCACGTAGAGTATCTGTCATACTGACAGCCAGTAGGGCAGGTTATCCCTACAAAGAAAACATGGTTAAAACGGGGGGGAGGTGGGGTGGGGTGACTGGGGTGGGGTGACTGGGGTGGGAGGGGGGGCACATGGCACCCAGACCACTTAATTGAGAAAATATAGTCTGTGTGCCTATAGTGTTCATTTAACGTAATATCTCATTAAATAACGCTTAGAAGTGTATTGTATTAGACTGTATTTTTTATTCAAATTGGCATTGGATTGAAAATGCAGGTTAATAAACAATAATAATGAACGTGACTTCATATCCTGGTACTCTGCTTTATACATTTTCGCAAGGCCTACAGACCCATTAACCACTGTCCCAATGGTATCAAGAACGGGTTATTCCACAGATTCACGCGGATGCCTATATTGATTATGGTATTTAAATCCAATGTTAAAAAAAGGCACACAAATGTAGCCCATGGAACAGCGCAGCTAAGGGGAGTGGGCCTTGACAGAGCTAGGAGGCGGGCATATGTGGAAAGGGGAGTTATGGTCAGGTGGTCACAAGGGGTGTGGCCATTAACAGGATGCCAGATATTAATAACCAGCATCTTAGATCAGGAGCCATTTTAAGTAATCACACTTACCTGTTGTTGTCCCACCCTCCCTCCCTTTATTTTGGTTTTGGTTTGTTTCTCCCGTTGGGCCACGGTGACGGGGGTTGGTGAAGACATTGGCGGAAGATATTGGAGGCTAGGTAGTTTTGCTAGCTGGAAGCTTGGTTGGTTAACAATGTTTACATGGTTGAATTTGGTATTTGGTAGGTTGGAGCCCGTAGGTGGTTCTCAGCCTGGTGGGGTAGGGGTGTCGGCGGTATGCCCCTACTATCTAAATTTGGAGGTTGGAACCCGGAGGTGGTTCTCAACCTGGTGGGGTAGGGGTGTCTCGGTATGCCCCTACTACGAAAATCAATTGGTATGAGGCATGTTGTGGCCATGTTGGTTATGTCAATTATGTATGGTTATGTGCTATTGTATTATATGTTAGGGGTCATTGCCGGTGGGTCTAGTACTGTTAATAATTGGGGTAAAGTACAGATTATGTGATCTTGGGAATGTTTGGCAATGACCCAAATTATTATTTATATATTTATTATATTTAATAAAGCCGTGGCAAAGTTTTTCTCCACTTTAAATCTGTGTCCGTGTCTTATTGGGGAGGTGTAAGGTAATGTCTTGGAACATATGCCCAAAAGGTCGACTATGCGCATGTCATGAAAACAATCTGTGTTTATTAAGATGGCTGCTCCCTGTAGTTATAGTTTGTTAATTGAATTAACACATATCAGAAAAGTGCAACTGTATAAATGTATTAAATAATGACATGGAAAGTTGGAGCGTTAAATAGGTAATTACACACCAATAATGCATCCAAGGGCAATTTCCCTTTAAATTAGATGCATAGAGTGACACGGAAAATGTTCAGGAATTTTAGCTGTATAATTTTCTTTACCTTGCATAAATTGTTTTATGTTAAGCATAACATATGTGACAACTCCACTCAGACTACCCTGAAACCTTGTTCTAACCGAGTAAGTCACGCAATATACAGCTGTACTTAATATCCTGTGTATTTTTGTAATTCGGCGGTGACATTTTTAAAAACGCAGGGAGGTTTATTCACCGAATATTGATTATGTTGTAGATGAAACACATGCTATAGCCGGTTGAAAAAAAAATCTCCAAATGACTTACAGTAACAGCGAGCCTTTTTTAACCTGAATTTTCCGATTGGTTTTTCAATCCACTGCAAATCGCTGTTTAGTGAATAAACCCCGACGCGTTTAGAAAAAGGAAGAAATATGATAAGGGAACAAATATAAAGTGAAACTGAAGAAGATGGCTTTGGAAGAACAGCACGTTTTTATGCCCAGTACATTATCTTGCAATGCCCTTATCCTAGTTTCAGAATACAGATTCTGAACATACACGGATTGCACATTACACATGTGAATAGGCAAACACCTGACACCCAAAGGGTTAATCTCCTCTTGACATAGATTATAAGTGCCCTGCCTAGCACTTGTCATGACAGGGTTAAATCTTGGGGAGGTTGTGTGTTTAAAAACAGCCAATGAAATAAAATGACAGATCTGCTAATCTTTCAATGTTAAATCTTAATAAGCTGAAGTAGTACGTTAATGCTTTGATTTAGCAGTTTAAAAAAAAAACAACAACGAAAAACAACAGCATATGAGCTCTCTTGAATCCATGGCCAGCTAGCTTGAAGCACGGAATTTAGCAACGGCAAAAAATTACCACCACATAATGGGGGGGAAAATATTAGTGGATAATTAGTATGTAGCCATCAGTGTAATTTCAACCACAAACAAAGCGGCTTTTGTGGAACATAAAGCATCGCTCTCTAGCTCACAATAAAGGAAAATCTCTGTTCTACAATGACCTCAATATTCCCAAACTAAGGGAAATGGGTCAAGAAGACTCTACATGGTTGAAACCAATAACTATGTACATTCCAGATTCCTGAACATTTGTTTTGCTTCTGAGCAGCTGAATGAGTCAATGCACAGTGATCTAGAAGCAGCTGGAGGGTGAATGCTAGGCTGAAGAATACAGGAACTTTTTGGGAGTTAGAGATGAAGGGTTTATTGACCAAGATCTTTAAATTAACTGTTGAGTTTGTTAGAAGACACCTGGATTAGACCATTTTTTCTAGTCGAATAGAACTTTATCAGCATTTGTCATATGAAAGAATTGATAAGATAAAATACAAATAGTGGTGAGAGCACTCGGAATAAATAAATAACAATACCCAAATTTCAGTCAGTCAATCTAAAAGAATAAACCAGAAAGTATGTAAGCTGGCTCAAACTTCAAGCCTTGAACAAATGGAAAGAAGGACTTCTTGCAGGAACTTCAATGTAGTCTGTACCTGGTACCTCCAAATTCATTCAGGATGCAGAATGTAGGGGGTTACATAAAAATTTATTGAAAATAATAAATAAAACAGAATGAAATATATATAATAAAAAAGTCCCACAAAAAGAAAGTCCAAACTCTCTCCAATCACTCTACGCGTTTCGGCTCTCGCCTTCGTCAGGAATGTTTCTTTGTCGCAAGGCTTGTTCTTTTTATTCACACTTTTGGCGCGCTTTTTTCGGCTACCGTTGCCGGTCTTCCGCTTCTGGTTTCGGCGTGGGCATAATGACGTCAGCCCGCGTCCTCACGTCCCGACGCTTTCACTTCCGGTTCAGTCCGTTTAATTCCGTGTAACGAGCGTCGGGCCGTCCAGGGATGACGTCAGATGCACCCACAATAGATCATTAAATCTATTTGTATTTGTACCTTATACATATGAAATAATTGTTGAAGAGTTCACTTATCTTGCCATTTAAATAATTATCTGTAACACCATTGTACAGACCCGTCACTTTTATAAATATACCGTAAGTGGCCTGGTTCGACAAAGAACCCTTACAGAGTCAAAGGACTAACCAGATTTTAACGTTACAACTCCACAGCTAAATCTCATGCATGGTAATGGTAATCCCTTCAATGTGACAGATCCATGTGAAGGTGCTACAGGCAATTATATGTTTTGATTGGTGGTTTCTGTCCTTAAATATCCATCCTTCTTTGACATAAAGATAAAGAACGCTTAGGTAGAAAGCAAAGCAAGCCTTTCTGTGACTTTTACACGTATTCTTTTTTTAACTTTATTTCTGCTTAATATTAGCACATTCCGAGGAGGTATGAACTCTGGTGGATCGAAAAAAGCACACGTATCTTAAGTACTGGTGAAGCTCGAGTCTGAAGACTGAGGTTGAGTGAATGAGGTCTAAGCAAAGTGCGTAGAGTAGCCAGGATGGTGGGAAAGGCAAATGAAACTGGAATAATGGGCAAAGTAGCAGAAGGGAAGGTAGGGATTATTGTGCGATTACAAAAAAACGGAGAAGAATAACACATTTTTCTTTAACACAATGCTTTTATTCCTTGACAAAACTTTTTTTTCTACAGTATGTCCTTTTTAATTTGAATATTTGAATGAATAAAAAAATACCACGCCAATCATGTTAAACAAGTGTATTTATGTACCTGGAACTCTAATGAAAAGGAACAGAACTTTCAAATCAAAAAGCACTATTCTTTGGATAGTTAATGTTTCACCGAGGAGACATCTTTCGAAATGCCAATCAGTTTGACAAGCAATTACCTGCTGCGATTAATTGAAGGACCTCCAGAAGTGATAACAAAAGGGGGAAAATATTCAGTTTATTGTCTAGTTACACTTCCTTGTCGGAGAATAGATTATGGAATTTGTTAATGAAAGAACCTCTGAAACGTGAACAGAATAACAGGTCAGCACCACAGTTTTACGTAAATGGGTTGCTGTACGGCACTTTTCAAATTTCTTAAAGGGAATCAATAAGTGCAGTTCTGTACGATTTTAATCCTTAAAAAACATGGCAGTGATGACTAACCAGGTGATTCGGAACTACAACATCCTTGTTGCCTTGACAGATCCCTTTTATGCTAGTGAATTACATTACTGGCAGGGTTACACCAGTCTTGCCCCCACCCAAGATGTTGTCGAGTATGCCAGTAATAATGTCGCTTGCAAACGATGTGGCTAAAAGGCAAGATAATGAATATTACCTTCAGGGTAATTCAATAGTGTGAAATGTCAGGAATTCTAATTGAATTTCATATCGCAGGTCAAAATAGTCAAACAAAAAACATAATTTACGCACAGGTATTTTGGCCTAAAATGTAAAAATCACTCTGAATTCCTGACAATTCACGCATTAGCAAAATATCCGGCTTGAAATTTTAAGATGACCATAGAGAATACACTTGCCAATATACTAGGGCCATTTGCCAATTTAAAACATAAAACTGAATTTAAAAAAAACTATTTTGTCAGATCCCCCATACCTGACAACCTTTCATTTATATATTCATGGGATTATTCACTGTGCACTCATTGCATAGGTTATGGTGCTAGGAGGTCACTGGACTGGTGTGTTTCTCAATACAGTTGTATAAATGCTAATCACTGCAGCTTCACACAGAAGATCCAATGTTTTGTGGAATGGAATATAAACCAGATCTCTAATGTAAGTGCTCAAACACGGTAACTGTAAACTTGGAGTCGGTAAGTTATCGAAGTTTGGCTGCTGCTTTCTGGGACTTCTCTGGGTGAGGTTTGAGGTGTTAAACACCATCAATTCAATTCACCACCAGATCTCTACCAGATGTGTATGTATTATTACAACCCTTCTCCAATCAATAGGAGTTATAGTGAAGGATATATAAAGTAATTGGAGGAGTTATAGGGAGGGTTATATGGAGCAATATAAGGGGGGTTTTAGGGTTGGTTATATGGAGCAATAGGAGGAGTTATAGGGAGGGTTATATGGAGCAATAGGAGGAGTTATAGGGAGGGTTATATGGAGCAATAGGAGGAGTTATAGGGAGGGTTATATGGAGTAATAGGAGGAGTTATAGGGAGGGTTATATGGAGTAAAAGGAGGATTATTATTGAGGGTTATATGGAGTAAAAGGAGGAGTTATAGGGAGGGCTATATGGAGCAATAGGAGGAGTTATAGGGAGGGTTATATGGAGTAATAGGAGGAGTTATAGTAAGGGTTATATGGAGCAATAAGAGGAGTTATAGGGAGGGCTATATGGAGCAATAGGAGGAGTTATATGGAGCTACAGGAGGAGTTATATGGAGGGCTTTATGGTGCATGGAAATGAGTTACAGGAACGTTTATATTGAGCAATAGGAAGAGTTATATGAAATAGTTAAATTGAGCAATAAGATGAGTTATACATCTTTATTATATACATCAGGAGTTATGGGATTTTAGTAGACAAACTATATTATCAGTTACTGGGTGTAACCGCAGATGAAAAGAAAAAAAAATGTCTAAAAATTCCAAGTGTGAAGCTTTCCATGATTCCGGAGTCTTGTGTACCTATTTTGGAAAAGCATTTGGCAAACAGAAAAAGTTAATGTTTTAAAAATGAGATAATTGAGCTCTCAGCATTCTAGAAAGCTTTACAAATTTGCCAAGTTTATGTCAGTTCTTATCTGCACATCTCAGGGTAATCCTATAAGTGACATAACGTAAGCATAAAGCCTAGAACTTAAATCCCCCCAGGTTTGGGTTAAAAATATCTTGGAACTCGATTTCCATGAGGAAACTTGGAATATAGTGAGAAACGTACATTAATACATGTAATTCTCTGTGAACGTTATGACGAGTAACAGTCTGGGAATATATAAGCCAGACTGATCACGGTAAACGTGGGGCAAGTGATGGCAATCTGAAGCACAGTTATTCAGATCTGAGGATATTGGTTCAAGTTACCCAGAGATCTCTGCATTTCTTAGGGGTAAAATGAGGGGTAGGAGTATGAACCAATGGCAAGAAATGAATAGTAAGGCACCAAGAATTCCGGAACGGGCTGAGCTGGTACAGCACAAAACTTTAAAGGGACACTAAAGGCACCTCAACAACTTTCTCTTAATGAAGCAGTTTTGGTGTATAGATCATGCCCATGCAGTCTCACGGCTCAATTCTCTGCCTTTTAGGAGTTAAATCCCTTTGTTTATACAGTCCTACCCACACCTCCCTGCTAGTAACATGCACAGCCTTCATAAACACTTCCTGAAAAGGCACCTAGATGTTTTTTTTTTTTGTAAATATGTTTTTATTTGTTTTCAAATAGTAAGAGTAGCAATGAGACTCGCAGGTCTCCGATTTGTAACCGTTTGTGTTAACATTTCAATTGTGCGTTTCGAAACTCGCAGGTTTCAATAGTTGTGAGTACATCATACTTTTGGAGACGCGCAGGTCTCTCGTCTTTCTGCATTCCTGTGGCTCGTAAGCCCGAAGTAATAGATTGTAATAGGTGGGTTTTGCTGAGTTCTGTGTTTTGGTTGTGTGTGTCATTTGTTAGGTTCTGCCTCGTGTGTTAGTCTTAGTTCGGAATGTCCTGCACCAAAGGGTGGCCGCGTGGTGGCTTTCTTGTGTTTCGGCATGTCTCAGTGTATTGGTCGTCTAGACAAGTGTGCGGCTTCTTGCGCAGTGTTGTGGTCGTGAGTGCCCACCAGGGTGGTATTGTGTCAGTACCGTGGGTCGGTGTCAGGGTTTGTTGGTTTGTGTGCAGTATTGGGTGGGTTTGGGAGTTGGGTTATTTGTCAGGGAAGACGTATGGCTGTCAGGGCTGTCTTTGTCTGCGTTGTCTGTCATGGCTTCGGTCCGGGCTGCCCCCCTGCCTACCCGTCGTATTGGAGCCTATCCATGAACTCAGTCTTACTAGTCGTCAGCAGCCAGTGCGTCCATATTTCCAGGTATTTGTCTGGCATGTTGTTTGCGCTCATGTTAAGTTCCTCTATGGCTCTAAGTTCTTCCATTTGGCTGTCAGTGGGGGCGTCACTGTTTGCTTCCAGAATTGTGGAAGTACTTGCTTGGCCACGTTTAGAATTCTAATGGTGAGTGACTTTTTATAGCGGGATCTGGGTGTCTTCGTGTGGTGGAGGAGCATGGCCTCTGGGAGAAAGGGTGGTGGTGCGTCTGAGAATGTTTGGAGTAAGTCGTGTATGCCCTTCCAGAAGGGTTGGATGACCTCACAGCTCCACCAGAGGTGTAGCATGGTGACGGCTTCTTTGTTGCATCGCCAGCAAAGGTCAGTGTGATCTGGGTATATGGCGTGAAGCATGATTGGTGTGCGGTACCAGTTTGTCAGCAGTTTGAACGCCGTTTCCTGGGTCCTGCTGAAGACCGAGCAGTGGTGTGTTAGGTAGCATATCTTCTCCCATTCACCGTCTGTGAATGTTTTACCTAGTGTTTGTTCCAATATCCCCATGAACTTGGGCGTCTCCGTCGGGGTTTCCCTCTGTAGCGTGGCATAGATAAGTGAGATCCCGTGGGGTTGGGGGTCGGGGTCTAAACATAGTCTCTCAAACGTGGTGTGGGCCCTTGTTCGTACCGTGCCCCCTGGGAGGGTGTGTACATAGCTCTGTAGTTGTCTGTACTTAAGTGTCTGTAGGGGGGTGGGATTGCTACCCTTTAGCAAGGTCGGTAGTGTCTTACAGTCAGTCCTGTCAAGGAGGTGGTGTAGTCGAGGCATCTTGTGGCGAAGCAGGTCTCTGAACGCCCTAGGGTCCATGCCCGGTGGGAAGCTTTTGTTGTGTGTCAAGGGAGGAGGGGGAACGGGTACAGTGCCAGCCCATATCTCTTCATTGCTTTCTTCCATACCCGCATGGTTGCTGTCGTGCACGGTGCGCACTGTCCCCGGTCCACCCCCCCTCAGCCATGGCAGAGTGGACAACGGCCTTCCGGCCTCCGCCTCCTCTACGTCTTTCCATCTCTTATGTACCCCCCCTTTCGACAACTCCTGGTTCGTTGAAGGTGGCAAGAGTCAGAGTACAGGGCAAAGTCTGGCATAGCCAGGCCGCCCCTGTCTTTGGGTAACGTCAGTGTGGCCATCCTGACTCTCGGTCGCCTCTGATTCCATACGTATTTCCCCATTGCCTGTCTTAGTGTGCGGAAGAGGGATCTGGGGATAGTGATAGGGAGTGCCTGCATGAGATACAATAGGCGTGGGAGAAAGTCAATTTTTATGACTTGTATCCCGCCGAGCCAGGATATGTGTGGGTATGCCCAAGCAGATAGGTCTTTTTGGAACCTGTTCAGTAGGGGGGTAAAGTTCTCCCTGAATAGGTCTTTATCTTTCCTGGTCAGCCATGTGCCCAGGTATTGTATTTTATGTGCTGCCCATTGGAATGTGTAGCTCTGTCTCAGTGGGGTGGCTCTGTGTTCTGATATGTTGACATTTAGGATCCAGGACTTAGAGAAGTTGATTTTTAAGTTTGATATTTCCCCAAAGACCCTAAAGGCGTTCAGGATATTCGGGAGTGAGACCTCCGGATTGGTAACAAAGAACAAGAGGTCGTCGGCGTATGCCGCCACCTTGTGTTGTGTGTCTCCTCTCCCGATTCCCCCTATGTCGGCATTGTGGCGTATGTGCGACAGGAAGGGCTCGAGCGTCATCACGAAGAGCAGGGGGGATAATGGGCATCCCTGCCTGGTGCCGTTGCATATTTGGAGTTCAGAAGTCAGGGCTCCGTTAATGATGACGTGGGCAGTCGGCCCCTTATATAATGCCTCTACCCAGCCCCTGAAGTGTGGTCCCAGTCCCATGTGCGTTAGTGTGTGAAACATGTAGCTCCAATCTACCCTGTCGAAGGCCTTCTCTGCGTCCGTGGACAGCAAGAGAACGCCTCCGTCCCCGCTCTTCCTTCCGTGCATGAGAGCCAGTGCCCGGGTCGTATTGCCTCTCGCCTCTCGACCCATGATGAAGCCCACCTGATCTGGGCGTATTAGTGTGGGGATGTGTGTTTGGAGGCGTGTTGCTAGGATTTTTGCCAGTAATTTGATGTCGCAGTTGATGAGCGAGATGGGCCTATAATTCCCGCAGTGTTCCCTGTCTTTGCCCTCCTTCGTGATGATTGCTATATGTGTGGTCAGTGATTGTTTGGGGAAGTGATGGCCCTCTCTCATCGCGTTGAGAGCTTCTAGAAGTGGGGGGGGTACCGGTGTTCCGCGAATGTTTTATAATATCTCAGTGGTAGTCCGTCTGGTCCTGGGCTTTTGCCTTGTTTCGTCATTTTGATGGCCTGAGCCAGTTCTTCCGTGGAGATGTGTTCGTCTAGTTGGTCTGCGGCTCCGCCATCTATAGTCGGGAGGGGGTGGGCCGTCAGGTATTCCTGTATATTCTGTCTTAAGCTGGCTTTCGCCTTGTCTGTTCAGGGTTGTGGGAGGGTATATAGGTTTGAGTAGTAGCCCCGGATTACTTCTAGGATTTTAGCGGGGAGGCGGTGTATGGTGCCCTGCGCATCATGGATTTTGTCTATGCACGTCGTCTGTCTCTTGTTGGCGAGCATCCTGGCCAGCAGTTTACCGCTTTTGTTGCCATGGAGTTGAAAGAAGACCTTATGCCTAGCCACTTCCCTATGGAGAAGGCTAGTCAGGTCTCGTCTCAGCTGTAGTAATATCGCCTGTTGTGTTTTACTTGGGCTGATTTTATCGAGTGTGTCCAGTTTTTGTATTTCCCTAACGAGTTCCGTCATTCTGCTGTCGGTCTGTTTTTTGAGGGTGGCACCCTGTCGGATAAAGTGTCCTCGGATCACACTTTTGTGTGCCTGTCATCTGATGGTCGGTGAGGTTTGTTCAGCCGTGTTTGTCGTAAAGTATTCCTTGAGTGCCTCTCCTATATCCGCAGTTAAGTCAGGTCTGGTTAAGAGGTAGTCATTTAACCTCCATTTGCTGAATTTGGGTCTGTATAGGGGGGATGAGAGTGTCACGGTCACTGGTGCGTGGTCTGATCATGTCGCCACTCCGTGTTCTGCACCCCGTGTTAGGAGCAGGTGGTAGTGCGTGGTGAATAGGTAGTCCAGTCTGGTGTATGCGCTGTGGGGGTGCGAGAAAAAGGTGTAGTCTCTCTCGTCTGGGTGGTGGGCCCTCCAGCAGTCTATCAATTTATGGCAGGTCAGTAGGGTCTTGATCGAGGTCAGGTGTTGTGTCGGGACCCGTGAGGTGCCGGAGGAGGAGTCCCATCGCGGGTCTAGTGCCACGTTGAGGTCGCCCCCCACGATGAGGACCCCCTCCGCAAAGGACTGTAGTTTTCTAAGTGTGCGTGCTAGAAATTTGTATTGCCTGTGGTTGGGGGCGTAAAGGTTTGCAAGTGTATATGCCTGTCCTGCTATTGTGCCCTTCAAGAAGAGGTATCTACCCTCTCTGTCCTTCATCTGTCCCAGCTCAGCGAAGGGTATTTTTTTGCTGATCAGGATGGCTGTGCCCCTGGACTTTCCTACATAATATTCGCTGTAGTACCCCGTCGGGAAGTTGTGGTTGGTCATTTTGGGTCTAGATCCCTCTCGAAAATGTGTCTCCTGAATCAAGACTATTGAAGCCCGTTTGGCGTAGAAGTCTCTCAATGCCCCCGAGTGCCTCTCTGGTTGGCACCTAGATGTTTTATGTTCCTTTGTTGCTGTCAGGATCGGGACAGGGATCCAACACGCAGAGTACAAACAGTAGCCAGATACGTATACCGGACCTTAGAATGGCCGGACTAACGTAAGTAGTACAGTATAGAATGGTCAAAGACAAGCCGAGGTCGAGGGTAACAGAAGACAGGTAAGCGAGAGACAAGCCGAATCAAGGGTAACAGAGATAAGCAGAGTAAGGTAAACAAGCCGGGTCAAAACCAAAAGGGATAATAGAATACACAAGCACTGAGTGACTAGAACAAGCTAGAACCACGACAGGGCAATGAGCTAATGAAAGAAGCTCTGTTAAATACCCTGTTCAGAGCAGTAACCACGCCTCCGAGGCGTCCTGATTGGTCCTGCAGCAATTGAGTGACAGGTCGTTCCGGAGGAGTGTCCTGATGACAACTTCCTGCCTAGATGCTGTAAAAGGCAGTCACTACCTCGCGGCCGGCCTTGCATGACCGGATAGACCGTGGGGAAGGGAGCCATCAGGCCGTCTGGATGGAGGAACAGCTAAGTCTCTACCTCTTTCGGAGGTAGAGACCACAGGTACCCTGACAGTACCCCCCCCTCTCAGATACGCCCACCGGGCGGAATACACCAGGGCGAGAAGGAAATCGAGAGTGAAACGCCCTGCGGAGACGGGGAGCATGCACCTCCTCCTGAGGTACCCAACTTCTCTCCTCAGGACCATAACCCTTCCAATCGACCAGATATTGCAGTTTCCCCCGGGAGATTCGAGAATCAACGATGGAATTGACCTCATACTCCTCCTGACCCTCCACCTGAACTGAGCGGGGAGGGGCGATCGTGGAGGAGAACCTGTTACATATTAATGGTTTTAGCAAGGAAACATGAAATGAATTAGGAATGCGTAAGGCATTAGGCAACGCTAAACGATACGCAACTGGGTTGATTTGAGACAGTACCCTGTAAGGTCCAATATATCGAGGAGCAAACTTCATGGACGGCACTTTTAACCGAATGTTTCTAGTACTTAACCATACTCTATCGCCTGGAACAAACACCGGTGCTGCCCTTCTACGTTTGTCAGCGTGTTTTTTAACCAGCGTAGAATTGTGCAGAAGGATTTGTCGAGTTTGATCCCACAACTTTCTTAAATTGGCAACATGAACATCCACCGACGGTATCCCTTGAGAAGAAGACTCCGAAGGAAGGATGGAAGGATGAAAGCCATAATTCAAGAAAAAAGGGCTAGAATGCGTAGAATCACAAATGAGATTGTTATGTGCAAACTCCGCCCAAGGAATCAAACCGACCCAATCGTCCTGGTGTTCTGAAACGAAACAACGTAAATATTGTTCAACTTTTTGGTTAGTGCGTTCAGCAGCTCCATTGGACTGAGGATGATAGGCAGAGGAGAAATTCAATTTGATGCCTAGTTGGGAGCAGAATGATCTCCAAAAACGGGAAACAAATTGGGAGCCTCTGTCAGAGACAATCTGGGAAGGTATCCCATGCAAACGGAAATCTCCCTGGCGAATATCTCCGCTAATTCGGGCGAAGATGGGAGTTTAGGTAAGGGAATGAAGTGAGCCATTTTAGTAAATCTGTCTACCACAGTGAGGATGACAGTCTGCTTTTTAGAGATAGGTAAATCAACAATGAAGTCCATTGCCAGGCAGGACCAAGGCTTTTCAGGAACCTCTAAAGGGTGCAGAAATCCGCATGGAAGCGAATGGGGTAGCTTGGTCTTGGTACAAACTTCACATGCCCCGATGAATTCTTTAATATCCTTGCGTAAGTCAGGCCACCAAAAATCTTTAGAGACCAGCGCATAAGTCTTGCGGATGCCAGGATGCCCAGCCACCCTGCTGTTATGGAGACAGCGTAGCACCTCCAGTTGGAGAGCGGCAGGAACGAAGTGTCGATCCCCAGGGGTCTGTTTGGGTGCCAAATGCTGAAACTTCATGATCTCAGAAAGCAATGGAGAGTGAATCCTGAGATTCGTGTTCGCAATGATATTCCCCTTAGGAACTATGGAGGACAGAAGTGGTTCAGTTATAGTGGATGGTTCATATTGACGAGACAATGCATCGGCTTTCGAGTTCTTAGAACCAGGTCTATACGTAAGGACATAATTAAAGTGAGTGAGGAACAAGGCCCAGCGAGCCTGCCTGGCGGACAAGCGCTTCGCCTCCCCAATATAAGACAAGTTCTTATGATCCGTTAGAATAGTAACAGGGTGTAGTGTCCCTTCCAGTAAATGTCTCCACTCCTTTAAAGCCTTAATGACCGCTAACAGTTCCCTCTCCCCGATGTCATATCTGCTCTCAGGCCCAGAATTTTTTTTAGAGAAGAAACCACAAGGGTGTAACGGTTTATCCACCCCTAACCTTTGAGACAGAACAGCCCCAACTCCTGTCTCAGAAGCATCGACCTCGAGCAAGAAAGGCAGAGTCGTATCAGGATGAACCAGAATGGGAGCTGAGGCAAAAAGTTCCTTGAGAGTCTTAAAAGCACCAAGAGCTTCCTCAGACCAGAACTTAGTATCAGCCCCTTGTTTGGTCATATTGGTAATAGGCGCAATGATAGAGGAGTAACCCTTAATGAAGCGCCTATAGTAGTTGGAAAAACCAATAAACCTCTGGATAGCCTTGAGTCCTTTGGGCAAAGGCCAGTCTAAAATAGATTGGAGTTTACCAGGATCCATTTTAAAACCTTCCCCAGAAATCACGTACCCAAGAAAGTCTACCTGAGACTGATCAAAACTGCACTTCTCCAATTTGCAGTATAGACCATGTTGCAGAAGTTTGTGTAACACCTTTCTGACCTGTCTATGGTGAGTCTCAATCTCCTTAGAGTGTATTAGTATGTCGTCCAGGTAAACAATAACACAATCATGCTGAAACTCCCTAAGTACCTCATTAATCAAATCTTGAAATACTGCAGGAGCATTGCATAGTCCAAATGGCATAACAGTGTATTCGTAATGGCCATACCGGGTATTGAATGCCGTCATCCACTCGTGACCCTGCTGGATTCTCACCAAATTGTAAGCCCCTCTGAGATCTAACTTGGTGAAGATTTTGGAGCCCTTAAGACGATCAAATAACTCGGTAATCAGTGGGATAGGATAGGCATTTCTGACAGTTATTTTATTCAAGCCTCGGTAATCGATACAAGGTCTCAGCGTGCCATCCTTCTTCTTAATGAAAAAGAACCCCGCCCCGGCCGGAGAAGAAGACCTCCTGATAAATCCCTTTTCTAAATTCTCCTGAATATACTCCTCTAGAACCGAGTTTTCCTGAACAGACAAAGGATATACATGGCCCCTCGGAGGCATAGTCCCGGGTAGAAGCTTAATTTTACAGTCAAATGACCTGTGTGGCGGCAAAGAATCAGCATTCTTCTTGTCAAACACTGCCCTTAAGTCTAGGTAAAGGTCTGGTATTTGTCTCTCTGTGGACTGAGTAGGATTCTCCTGTATGTTAATATTAGCTAATGGAGAAACCTTGCACAAACACCGATCCTGGCAGCCCTGGCCCCACGAGAGTATCTCCCCTAACTCCCAATCGATAATAGGGTTATGTTCTTTCAACCATGGGTACCCCAGAACTATGGGAACGGAAGGAGACGAAATGAGCAGAAGAGATAAATTCTCCACGTGTAGGATACCAACATTTAACTCAATGGGTATGGTCTCACGAAAGATAACAGGGTCTAGTAGTGGTCTACCATCTATGGCCTCAACGGCCAAGGGTGTCTCCCTTAGCTGGGATGGGAAATTGTTTTTACTAGCAAAGGCTTGGTCGATAAAATTCTCAGCAGCACCGGAATCTATCAAAGCCATAGCCCTTACTACTTCCCTCCCGCAAGTTAAGGAAACTGGTAGCAGAAGCCTGTGATCTTTATAATTAGGAGTAGAGGACAAAATAGAAACACCCAAGGCCTGTCCTCTAGAGAGACTTAGGTGCGAGCGTTTCCCGGGCGGTTAGAACAGTTCGAGAGTAAATGACCCTTAGCTCCACAATACATACACAAACCCTCTCTTCTCCTGTACTGTCTTTCCTCCTCAGAGAGGCGGGTATACCCTATCTGCATAGGTTCAGGAAGCAAAGATACCGTGGAGTCAGGACTTGGAAAAGCGGGGGCTAACCTAAAAGAAGGTCTCCGGTTCCTCTCTCGAGTGTTCTGTCTCTCTCTTAAACGTTCATCTATACGAGAGATGAACGAAATTAGATCCTCTAAATTCTCAGGGAGTTCTCTGGTAGCAACCTCATCAAGGATTACTTCAGATAAGCCATTCAAAAATACATCCATATACGCCTGCTCATTCCACTTGACCTCTGACGCCAGAGACCTGAACTTTAGTGCATAATCCACCAGTGTTTGGTTCTCCTGTTTCAGACGCAACAGTAATCTGGCTGCATTAACCTTTCTACCTGGAGGGTCAAATGTTCTTCTAAAAGCAGTTACAAAGGCGTTATAGTTATAAACTAATGGGTTATCGTTCTCCCATAATGGGTTGGCCCATCTCAGAGCTTTCTCAATAAGTAGGGTGATAATAAATCCTACCTTTGCCCTATCTGTAGGATAAGAGCGAGGTTGCAATTCAAAGTGGATACTAATTTGGTTTAAGAAACCACGACACTTCTCAGGAGCCCCACCATAGCGTACTGGGGGGGTAATGCGAGAAGAAGCACCCACTGTGGCTACCTCTAGACCTGAACCTACAGGAGAAACAGGGGTATTACGTATCTCCTCTGGTGGGTTATTGGCACGAGATAATAGAGCCTGTAGCGCAAGCGCCATCTGATCCATTCTGTGATCCATGGCTTCAAACCTAGGATCAGGAGAAGCCAGCTGACTGTTTGTACTTGCAGGATCCATTGGCCCTGTCGTAATGTCAGGATCGGGACAGGGATCCAACACGCAGAGTACAAACAGTAGCCAGATACGTATACCGGACCTTAGAATGGCCGGACTAACGTAAGTAGTACAGTATAGAATGGTCAAAGACAAGCCGAGGTCGAGGGTAACAGAAGACAGGTAAGCGAGAGACAAGCCGAATCAAGGGTAACAGAGATAAGCAGAGTAAGGTAAACAAGCCGGGTCAAAACCAAAAGGGATAATAGAATACACAAGCACTGAGTGACTAGAACAAGCTAGAACCACGACAGGGCAATGAGCTAATGAAAGAAGCTCTGTTAAATACCCTGTTCAGAGCAGTAACCACGCCTCCGAGGCGTCCTGATTGGTCCTGCAGCAATTGAGTGACAGGTCGTTCCGGAGGAGTGTCCTGATGACAACTTCCTGCCTAGATGCTGTAAAAGGCAGTCACTCCCTCGCGGACGGCCTTGCATGACCGGATAGACCGTGGGGAAGGGAGCCATCAGGCCGTCTGGATGGAGGAACAGCTAAGTCTCTACCTCTTTCGGAGGTAGAGACCACAGGTACCCTGACAGTTGCACCATCAGTTTAATTTTCAATTTCCTATCTCCTTCTCTGTTAATACCCTTGTTCTCCCGCCCACCCCCTCCCCGCTCCACCTCCCATAAGCCGGTGGGGAATATCCCAGTCCCAGGAGAACGTTCCTATGCTCCGCAGCAACACTATCAACGGGAGCTTACCGCACCAAAAATTACGGAGGTCACAGAATGGCCTTCTCAAGCTATTCCCCAACGGCTGGATGATATTTTGGCAGCCTTCTGGCTCCACATTGCAGAGAGACAGAGAGGCTCCCCACTGATCCCACAATATGCCTCACCTGTTGTGGACTGTGAAGGAGACCCTGCCGGGCTGACAACAGCTGACGCGCCAAGCAGTCAGGACCTCAAGCAACGGTCCGTAACATAGGCTTAAAATGGAAATCATTTTTCATCCAGGCTGTGCCAGGGGAGGTGTGGCTAGGGCTGCATAAACAGAAACAAAAGTAATTGAACTCCTAAATGGCATAGAATTGAGCAGCGAGACTGGAGAGGCATGATCTATACACCCAAACTGCATCATTAAGTTAAAGTTATTTGGATGCCTATAGTGTCCCTTTAAAGTACTTACAGAGTTATTAGCTTGAACTGCCAGGAATTCAAAGTGAATTTCAAATTTTCAACCAGAGTAAGTGAACTGAAAAAATTGCAGACTAAAATGTGAAATTCACTTTGATGGTATATTGATGATATATGGAATTATGTTATACCTCTCTAATGGGTTTTAATAAGTAGTCAACTGCGATTAATCATCTCTTTTCAATGGTTCATTAGTGAGTATCCCCAAAGTACCTTCTGTTAAAGTAAAACCTTTCAAGTCGAAAAGAGGTTTGAGCATGGGGTGTGTGTCTGCCCGTGTCATGGTATATGTGTGTTTCTGTGTCTGTCATGGTGTATATGTGTGTTTTAGAAATAGTGTTTTTGCGCACCTTTTTTCCCCCACGCAGCGTGCTGGTCTCCCCTCGACTGGCCCTGCCCCTGTGGCTAAGATCATCAAGCTTGATGATCTCAGCCAATCCAATGCTTTGCCATAGGGTTGGCTGCAAAACGCTACACCATCAGCATCTCCTCATAGAGATGCATTGAATCAATGTATCTCTATGGGAACATTCAGCGCCTCCAGAGTGTGGAGGCCCTGAATGTAGGTGCACTGACACAGGAAGCACCTCTAGTGATGGTCTGAGTGACTGTCACTAGCGGTGTCACTTTGAAGCAATGTAAACACTGCCTTTTCTCTGAAAAGTCAACGTTTACGTTGAAAACCTGTAGAGACATGCTATAGACACCAGTACCACTACATTAAGCTGTGTGTGTGTGCGTCTGCTAGTGAGTGAGCTTGCTTGCATGTGTGTGCCTGCTAGTGAGTGAGCTTGTGTTATTATGTCAATGAGCTTATGTTTATCAGTGAGATTTTGTCTATGAGGCTGTGTATCAATGAGCTTGTGTGTGTCATTGAGATGTCAGTGTCTGCATGTGAGTATGCTTACTGTATAATTAAACGTTTTACTCTGAAAGGACCAATATTTTATATTAGAAAAAGCAATATATATATATATATATATATATATATATATATATATATATATATATATATATATATTACTCAATCATCTGTCATCTAAGGTGGTAAGATATAGCCTTACATATTACATACGGCAATATATGGCGCAATGACTTATGGGGCTGGCATTACATTTTTTTCCAGGGCTGCTTTGTATCCCCAGTCCGGCCCTGGGCTACCTTCCCCCAAATGTCCCTTTTGCTACCTTCCCCCAAATGTCCCATAGGTCTACCTTCCCCCAAATGTCCCTTTTCTGTACACGGAGATAATTGAGTTTGTACAGTTCCTGACTCAATTATCTCTCAGGCATAGGGGATGAGTTTACCGTGTGTATAAATTCTGTAACTGTGCCTGCATTAAACAGATCAACTTCCAGCATTAAGTCTTGGCTAATGTGTGAGGGGAATGCTATACTGGCTATAACTACTGCTATACAGCAATACTCTTTGGAAGAGAGATTTGACCACTGGGAGCTGGATCCAGGACTCGGATCAATGGTGGAAGAGACGGCGAGACCCCAGCAAAGCTGCGGCGGCTAAGGGGCTGAAAGTGCTTATGGTGTCCCGTCAATAGCTAGGAAGTGTGTTTGGCGGAGGTACCCAGTCGGGGTACCAGGTGGTCCGCCACAAGTATGTTATCCAAAGGGCTGTCTTAGTGTTTCCAGCTTGATACACCAGTTTATATCCACCTATGCCAGCTTCATTAGGAAGGCCAATATTAAGTCTGTGCATATCCGCAGTCTGCCCTCAGCACGCATAGCATGATGGTGATAGATGGTCAGTGGCAACACTGTCCCCCTCCCCTCCCCCCCCCCCCTCTTCCCATTGCCAACCAAGTTATCCCCTGATTTCCTGAGTACCCATCATCCTGCAGTTCGAAGTAACGGGCTGCAGGGATAACTTGGCCTCATAGTGGGATTACAGGTAAATATATTTTAAATCTTCATTTTTATTTGATTTTTTTTAGTAAAACACTGTTTTTTCTTGGAATAACTCTTTCATTTGAAATAGAAAAATAGTGTATTTTATTCACTCCCTGCTGAAATGAAATGAAGATTATGTTTAGGAAACTGAGTTTTTCTTGAATAATGGGCGGCAAACTGTGACTTTTGACCTGTGTTTGTTTAAATCAATGATAAGTAAACTATATGTAATACTTGAAGTGGACTGGTAAACAAGAGATAAGAGAGGAAACGTCTTGTAATCTCTAAACTTCTACACTTCAGGTTAAATCAGTTTCTATACACATAAATTATATATATATTTGTGGTCGGAATACAAAAGGCCATAAGCTGTAAGAAATAAACATAACATAGGAAACGTAACATAGCGATAAAGTTGGTTGAGGTGTGCCCTAAAAATGCTCTGTACTACATATAATTTATAACATAATTGTTTTTAAATTACAGATAGGGTAAGTATATCCATAAATAGGTAAACATGAGTGATTTACACAGTGATATCACCAGTGGCGTACTATGGGGGGGACAGGGGGCGTGGTCCGCAATGTGCAGAGCTGCAGACCATGGATCTTGCGTGCACTGCCCAATCAGAGCGTTGCCGCAGGTTACCACAGCAACGCTCTGACTGGGTCTCGCAAGATCCATGGTCTGCAGCTCTGTGGAGCTGCAGACTGGAATTGATGGCCGCCGGAGCACCAGGGAGCCCACCGGACCACCAGGCAGCCCCACTGGACCACCAGGGATTTAAGGTAATTTTTTAGTAACCCCTGCATCACCCCCCTTTCCTCACACAATAACTCCCCCCCTCTATCACACAATCACCCCCTCCCTCTCCTCATCACCCCCCCTCCCTCTCACAATCAGACCCCCTCCGTCACAATCACCCACTCTCCCTCTCCTCATCACCCCCTCTCACAATCATCCCCCTCCCTCTCCTCATCACCCCCTCTCACAATCATCCCCCTCCCTCTCCTCATCACCCCCTCTCACAATCACCCCCTCCCTCTCCTCATCACCCCCTCTCACAATCACCCCCTCCCTCTCCTCATCACCCCCTCTCACAATCACACCCTCCCTCTCCTCATCACCGCCTCTCACAATCACACCCTCCCTCTCCTCATCACCCCCTCTCACAATCACACCCTCCCTCTCACAATCTCCCCCTCCCTCTCATCTTCACACCCCCCTTACAATCACCCCTCTCCCTGAGCTCCCTCTCACAATACTCCCCCTCCCTCTCACAATCACCTTATCACCCCCTCCCTCTCATCATCACCCCTCCCTCTCCTCATCACCCCCTCAATCACCCTCCTCCCTCTCCTCATCACCCCCCCTCATTCATCCCCCTCCCTCTCCTTATCACCCCCTCAATTACCCCCCTCCCTCTCCTCATCACCCCCTCCCTCTCACAAGTATCCCCTCCCTCTCATCTTCACCCCCTCACACCATCACCCACTATATAAGCACACACACTGCATTCACAATACAAACACACACAGACACATACTTATGCATGTGTGTTGGTATGTGTATCTGTATGTGTCAGTGCGTGTATGTGTATCTGTTTGTGTGCCTGTGTTTGTATCACTGTGTCTGTATGTGTGTCTGTATGTGTGTGTGTTTTTATCTATATGTGTGTTTGTATCTGTGTGTCTATCTGTATGTGTCAGTGTTTGTCAGTATCTGTGTATGACTGTTTCTATGTACCTGCATGTGTGTACCTATGTGTCTGTGTATGTGAGCCAGTGTGTGTATATGTAAGTATATGTATGCATATGTGCATACATCTCAGCATTTCGCCTACACTACACACAAATACAATCCTCCATCCAAATGTCAACCCTACCTAAAAACACACCACCATATTCAAAAACCACACTACAGAAAAATGCACGCCTGCATTCAAATGCCAATACGTGCAAACACACCCGTACATTCACTCACACACACAAAAACATAGAGGGGGGTGCCAAATATAGGACCCGCCCCAGGTGCCAAATGCTCCAGGTACGCCCCTAGATATCACCTGTTTCTTTAGGTAAGATTAATTCTGTATATACACCTTTAAAACAAGAGCTGGCAGAATAGTGTGACACCATAAATCTATAGAATAAGTGTTTAAAAATCAAAGACGCACATGCTCCAGAGCTAAAACCCTTTATGCTCCATTATTTTGACCAAGGCTGGCCCATAAGTACTGACCGCCTAGCCCTAGGGCATTCTGTGCATCAAGTGCATCTTGGGCTTCTAGATCACTGGCACTGGCTACGATGGATAATCACAATAAATCAAAAGCTTTATGTTTCCAGAGACATAATATTTTTCTTTCGAATACCTCTTTGTTCGTTTACAACATGTCCTGCTATTTAAGTGCAATCAGCACGTACACCAACACTTCTTGTGACTAAGCTTTTCAGAACAGCTGGAGTGCACGTTCCCAGATTAAAAACCCTGGCACCGTGTAATTAGCCTTTGATCTTCCATAAAACAAGCACATATTTTAATTGGATAATAACTGTTCCTATGTGAACACCTTGAGTTCTGAGGATGGAACCAGTCCAAGGCAATGATTGCTAATGATACTGAAGCTGTGGCACAAACAAGTAAACATGTCTGACCAGTCTAGGAACTCAAAGGTTGGGAAATATAAAGTTTAATCCCCAGGAGAAGATAAGACAGCAATAGAATGTAGAACAGATTGGGACAGAAATGTTCTATCCAAAACAGCAAATAGAGAAGCAGGTTAAATATAAATCAGGGCATAGATTTTTACAGCAGGTAGAAGAAGGACAAGATAAGGTGCAGATACCATGCAGATATATCCAAGAAAAATATATTTAAAATGTCGTAATCATCGCAGAGTTCCTCTGTGCTATAATAAATCATCAACACAATGCATAGACTATATGTTGCCTATTCTATTAGTGCATTATGAGGTCATTAAAATACAGGATTTTTCCTACTGTGTACGTTGGAATGTAGGCCGGTAAACAGCTCAACTGCGGAGAGCGTTGGTTCTCGTAGGCTATTGACGTTGCATGCTCTAATCTGCATTTTGAAAAATAATTTAGTAATAAAATAATAATAATAAAAAGTTCTGAATTTTTCATGTCAGTCGAAGACAAGAATACAGTGCCTCTCAAATAGTATAATCCACAACACATGAGTTCGGACCCAAAAAATGGGTCCTCATGTCACTTAGAAAAAAGGCGCTTGTTCAGCTTTCTGGTTTTTACCAGAATGAATACATTAGATACACTTCAGTTGTACAAACGCAACATAAGTAATTCTGAATGTACGAGAATAGGTCAGAAACTTTCTTTGCACAGGTAGCACTGAATGCCACTTCAATTGGAATGCTGGCATGCACTCTTTTTAGATGAGACTAGGGGTGTAGGATTTTTTTTTTTTTAAATTGACTTTTCCAAGGGTAGCTCAATCTACTTGACCTGACACAAAATAATATCAATCACAAAGACTAGGTGCTCTTGCTTAAAGTCATTGACCTTGACAGAACTATTTGCAATGTGTGTGTGTGTGGTTGCTGTATGTACTGTGTGTTGGCTGTATGTAACGTGTGTGTGTTGTGTGCTGGCTGTATGTACTGTGTGTGTGGTGTGTGCTGGCTGTATTTATTGTGTGTGTGCTGCCTGAATGTAATGTATGTGTGGTGTGTGCTGGTTGTATGTACTGTGTGTGTAGTGTGTGCTGGCTATATGTAATGTGTGTGTGCTATCTAATGTGTCTAACATCATGATGTATGCCAGGGGCTAAACCGCTGAGCATTGTGAAGAGTTGCTGCCCCTACTTGAACCTTCCCATGCCCTGCGGTCTACTGCAGCCCCTAGCTGGCATTATGCGCATCAGACAGTCCTTCCACCGCACCTCTGGCAGCAGGCCTGCCACTTGTTCGCGGCAGGGCTATTAGAATAGAAAACCTGCTTGCCTGGAGCCCGGAACTGCATGTCCTAGGTGTCAGTAGATATAAATTCACCATCCCTGGAATGCCCCCTGTAACAGGAACAGGGTAGACTGGTCCTCAGCTTGAGTTTCAGACATGTTCTCTCCGACCCTTCTTCGCTGGCACCAGAGACCATCATCAGGATTCTTCAGGGTAAGCTCTTACCCTATACCCACTAGACAGGCACATATCTCCTCTGACCGCTCGTTCTACCAGATAGGAATAAATAATGTTGAGTGCACCCAACCTCATCTTCAAAAATAAATTTTTGTTTCACAGGCCCAACTGATTAAGCTCTCAGCGCACAAGTCTGAAGACTCCATCACTATACCCCCAAATAACAGAGACAACACTCCTGTTTAGGGGGGCAAAAATATCCAAGCCACCTCCACTACTATTTACTACTTCACTAAGGACTAGCCTTGAAAACAAATTTCATTGTGACATAGAAAAATACTATATTAAATATAAAAATAGAGAACAGATATACAATATCAGTATATAATAAAATATCTATTCTTAACTATTCTTAACGTAAGAAAGACACAGACATCATAATGTAAAGAAATGTGTCTGCAAGCATCAGAATATTCAAATATATGCAAGTTAGACCAATTAAAAGGTTCAGCATTCTCACTACAACCCTAAAAGACAAAGACTTCAATGGCAGTGACACACTCAGAAAGATATCCCGTTACATCACCAATGACACAAACAGAGTCACTGGTACAAACATCATTTCTGCATTTATATTTCTCGAAGCTGTGGGGCATCGCCGGCAACACCAGCATGTGCCCCCAACCTCCAAATTTTCTGTGGACAGTTCTGAGGGTATGTTTAGGAAACGTCAAGTTTCATCCACCTCTACTGCAACTTTCGATCTCTAAACACTGTAATTTCTATGTAGTTAAGAGAAGTTGAAAAGCATAGGTAAAAGTAAATGTCTAGGAAAATAAAATCCAACTTGGCTACTTTACAGCAATTGCTACACTGGCCAATATTTTGCACCTAAATTGGCAATTCCTGTAAATGACCACAGCTCCCTGTTAGGTGACCTAACCTCTTTGAAATATTATGGAATCTCATGAACTTTTGTCTCTCCCTCTGCTGCTTATATTTAATTGACTAATCACTATCCATGAACTGGTGTACCTCCAGCATCAAGGTTTGAGCCAAGACGTCTCAATGCGAGACAATTCTAATTAAAGAATTGGCCATACTGGTGTGAATATTCTAAAACACGGAAATAGCTCCATCCGTAAACCAAGAGTCATACTTTTAAATATGCCTAGTCATTGTGCAACATAACTCACAGTTTTTTTGGGGTATAATCTTTAGATTCTTCATTTCATTTTTTTACTAGTTTTTTTCATTACAGATAAGATGCAGTGCACACACCTGTTTCTATTTGTTTTATTTAAAAATAAATAGTCCAAATGCCTTTTATCAAATAATTATGTGAAAAAAATTATGTTCCTTTCAATTTTTTATTTTTTTGGGGGTGGGGGACGGAGGGAGTAGAGGGTATTTTATTACTGTTACTTGTCTTAATTATTGGCTTTGAAGAAGTTTCTGCTATCGGATAAGAAATAATAATTATTTTTTTTTAATGAATTTGTGGTCTACTGGTTTTGGAATAATAAAAGATGTTGTCTCAAGCAGCTTCGTTTAAAAACATGGTTTTCTAACTGTGTGACCCTCGTCCTGTCTATCAATCCATCATGTTGATCCTATTGTGCTGCCCTGAAAAATAATTAATCTTTATAATGGACCATTACAAGAAGTCTATGACTGTTCTCTGTAGGTGGGCAGGTAAGTTAAAAAAGCACACATTCAAATTTCCAAGGAATTTCTCATTATTGATTAAAGAGGCAAAGGAAAACCAAAAAATGCCAGTTTATATCACAAGGGACTAACAGATAAATAAGTGCAAGCTTGACAAAAAAGTTCTTGACAAAGTAGAGTGGATAGAAGTGTGGTTCTAAACATGTTGTTGACTGGTGCCTCGTTCTATCTGATGACATGTGTTCCTGCTGTGATACAAAGTATCTCTAATCTTTAGATGATTGGTTGCCACTCCAGGAAGCGATAGGCTTTCTCATTGATGGTCATTTGCCTAGATGATATCTCCCTATCCTGCTGAGTAGGGTTGGAGACACCCATCCATAAGTCATATCCACCCTTTGGTCTGCATATAAGATTCCTGAAGCTGTATTATCAATGCAGATAGAGCATGATCATCAAAGTGGATGCTGATAGGGGCCCATAATATTGCTGTCTGTGGTCTTAAAGGAGCGGCATGCTAGATTAATCTACTCTTCCAGTGTGGCCTTGGAATCTTTGCTGCATTCCTCCAGCTATCAGACTCTACCAGTCCTAGTGTGATGCTGGTCATAGTATAACCCCTTTATCAGTCATTGCAGAGAGATCCATGATATTCATTGCCTAGAACTATCTTTAACCATTCAGTGTGCAGAAGACCAGGCAACACGTAACGTATTACATAACAAATGTCTCTTTCAATGCAGCCCCTATCATTGGGTAATCCGAGGCATTATTCTAACTCAGTCCATGTAGACCTAATTCATGAAGTAACCTACAAACTAATAGCTTCAGACGCTTTAGAGATCTGTTCATTCTAATTAAGTTGGGCATTCCACTTATTTGGCAGAAATGGGTTTACAGGATCACCCCCACTGCTTAGTTTGAGTCTGTGATTTGGCCAGGACAGGACTCTTTAAGATGTCCAAGAATGTGAATATATTTTGGTGTGTGCATTTCAGCCTTGAAATCAATGACTGCACCGTAACTATATTCCAAATATACACACAGCCTAGCAGGGTGGCATGGACTCTTTGTAGACACTTAGACCTGGTTTTCAATTAAGAAGAACTTGTAAGTAGCGGATAGTAACTTCTGCTTGTCCTCAATGGAAAATATAGTCTCGAGCAATTATTATATATGGATTTCATGAGAATTCCATGAGAATGTAATCATGTTTTAATTTGAATATAAAAAGGCTAAAAAAATGAATGCTACTGAACAGCAGAAAAATGCAGTTGTGTAATCATAGAAATGCTGAAGTCAAAAGGAGGGTATGTATCACAACACTGTAATTACCAAAATCCCCTGAACTCTTTCCTCGAGGTCTTGTAGGAGGCAGGAGAAAGACTCAGGTGACTCCGCTGCAACACTGACTAAGGCACAAGATTACAACGCAAGACCCTTGCTCACTCTTAATTTGGATTGGAATGGATCAGACACAGGCGGGTTCTTTGTCTTCTAAAACCCAAACACCAGCACAGACACGAAAACAGGAGTGCCCAGGGTTTGTTAATGCATAGTTCTAGTTGCCCATAGTTTTATTACACTTATCACTGGGATAGTATCATAACATTGTCTGAAGACATAATAAAATGGTGAAAGAAGTAGGACTTACAGCTTCCTGTTCAATACAATATTTCACCATTTTGCCAAAAAACAGTAAAAAGGCCATAGTATTGAACGCTTCATTATTGTGAAGACATGTCTCCTTCTCATACAATGTCAAAATAAAAATCAGGTTTAATGGGAGAATTTAGAATTCATGCATTCGCAACATTCGCCAGTATGTCACTTATAAGTTCAGAGCTATATCAGGCAGGGAAACAGAACATGTTCACCTCATCTGAAAAAGACTGGATATTAGAGGCAAAAACAAAACACAAAAGACAGATATTGTTTGTTGCTTTGTTAATAGTGCTGCCATATGAGAACTACTTTCTCTATTGGTCTATTGGTGACCCTGGAAGTTAAGAAGGAATCACATCATCCCTCCCTTCTTGTTTTTTGTTCTGAATGTGAATGAAATTCTCCGTCCCCAAGGACAATTGATTTTTGCCACGAACATCTCTCACAAAAGCGATAATTTACAAATGTTCTGTAATTACACTTCTTGTGAGACGGCCTCTTATCTGATCATCACGATGCTGTGTTACATTTACTGTCAGTCCATCAAATGAAGCAGATCCCCAGGTGTCCCTATTTAGTCTCTCTTTAGGTTGAGAAATTGTGCTATTTATTAAGGTGCGCGTTAAGATTCATTCAGTGGGAACTATTTACACTGATAATTTCAATATTTGGGATGGCTGCAATAAAGCAGGGATGGAAAGTGGAATCAGTTGTTGGGAGGTCTGTGCCAGGCAATGGCCAGATCTCTAGTGGCTCTCATTGAAAGAACATTAAAGACGATTTGCCTCTTTTGCTAAACATGTACCACAAGTACAGACAGGATAGGGGGATATTTTGGCACCAAGCAAGAACTCACTGGGGTCTAGCCCACCATTGTAGTCTTCTTCTATCATTATCTATATTAAAGCTAAGAATTCAAAAACTCTAGCTGTCCATGCCTGGTTGAGCCACAGACTGGGTTGTTCTCCATGTCTATTCGTGGACAGTTGGCTGTGAACTCTCTGCAATCTTTTCGACTTCTAGATGTTTTCTTGGAACTAACACACAAATGTATTCTTTCTAACTAGGTTACTTTTAGTAGTTGCTTTGGGCGAAGTATTTTCTTTTTAGACGTAACTGAGATAGATGTTTATAATAATGCATTTCCGTACTTTGGCCTATTTAAATACAGATGCCTTTATTGTCATGTTAGCCAACCTTATTACATGGCTCTTTACAAGCGCCTTGTCCGTGTTCCATTATTAAGGGAAGTGGCTGCTTTTGGCATTATTCTATAAAACCGCATTCCATTATTTTCATTTTGCAGTTTGTGCTATGCTGTGTGTTCATTGCCAATAATTATTTTGCACCTCTTATATGTTTTACTACACAGCTGTTTTGTAATGATGGGATGTCTAATACAAATAGATTGACAACAACATTTAAAAACATAAAAAAATAAAATTCTGGCTGTATGCAGCCAAAACTCATTTAAACCTTGGGGGAGGAAAGTTGCAAGACAAAAATGTTAATACATTTGTGTAAATAATTTCGCAAAAATAGAGAGGAATGAGGAACCCTCTCCTGAAGCCAGAGAAAGATACCCAAAAATCAAAGGGCTGCTACCATAATTTGCTTGCAAAACGCTGGGCATATCTGACAATGTGGGAGCATTGCACATGGACAGCCTTGATTGGCTGGCTAGCACAACTTTTTCGTGCCGTCAATGCATCTTTATGAGGAAAATTCAGCGTCTCCATGCAGAGCGTTGGGACGCTAAACGGCAGGGCTGCTTACTGTGCAGCCCTAAACCAGGAAGCCCCTCCATTGACCATCTAAGGAGTGGCCACTTGGAGGTGTCCCTAGGGGCAATGTAAACACTGCCTTTTCTCTGAAAAGACAGTGTTGACACGAAAATGCCTGACGGGAGCTATTATACTCACCAGGACAACTACATTAAGCTGTAGTTGTTCTGGTGACTATAGTGTCACTTTAAAATAGGTCTTTGAAGAAAAGAGCGACAACATAGGGCTCGGCAAAAGGTGTGAATGGCATAATGCTTGGCAAGAGGTAGTAGATAGTATAAAGCTCTGCCAGAAGGAGGGAATACAAACCTCTGCCAAGTAAAAGAGTCAATACAAGGCTCTGCTAGAAGAAGGAGGGCTCACAAGGCTCTGCTAAAGGAAGGAGGGAGTACAATGCTCAGAACAGGGATGGATGTAGTTCAAGGCTTGGCAGAAGTGGATATAGTAGCACTGGGTTTTAGAGGGTGGGAGGAGGTAACAGAAGGTCCAAGGAGTTAGCATAAGGCTAAGGAGTTAATATAAGGAGGAGGCTAAAAGCCGTGTAGGAGTAGGTTGTGGCGTAAGGCTCTGCAGGACAGGGAGATAGTAAAAGACTGCAGGGGAATGAACGCACAAAAATATCCTGCAGGATGAGAAAGAAATAAAATGTCTATTTAGTGACAAATAAGGCTACATTGGCCTCTACAAAGAAAAGAATGAAAAAAAAAGGTGCAGAGGGAAAGAGGGAGGAGAAAAGTTGAAGGGGGAGTAGGTAGCACAGGGTTCTGCGCATGACTTGTCACCATTGTATCTGTAGTCCCCATCATTGTCACCAATAAGAATAGGGAAGTTCATGATGCACCCACAGATGTCGTGCCCCCATGCCCCCCCCCCCCCCCCCCCCCCCCCCCGCGCCCACATCATAACTGTCCCCTCTGTACTTTGATGATTTGTTTTGATGAGCGTTAAGTTACAGGGAAAAATGATCAAGCTTACAGAGTCCATAAATAACAAAAATAGGCAGTCTGAAAGTAAAATAATAAACATAAGATCTTTTTTTTTTTCCAAGTTGTCAAAAACAACTGTTTATAAGAAGAAACAAAACAGAAGTAATAAGGCATATTTATCACACTCCATTACCAAGCTAAAAATGTCTAATGCCAGGGATAGCATTACAGCAACAAATACCATAATGAACTGACTGCCTGGCACGGAACGAGATGCTTTTTTTAAAGTTATGTTCTATTTATTACAAGGTACAAATAGGCTCTGAGGAAGGGTGATACAGAGTGTGATAAAAATAGGATTTACATTAATCTATTTAAAGAAGCCTGTCATTTTACAGTTTATAAAAACCCTTTTCCTTTTTTTTTTTTTTCATTCAGAGGTTTTATTAAGGTCATACATTAGGTACAGGTGAGTGTGATCACACAGATGTCCGAGTACAGTGACATGAAGTTCAGGTTGGTATACAATGAAATAACAGGTTGAAAGCGTATCATGCCTACATAGTATATTACATGTCTAACATCGGTTGTTAAGGGAGGTTTTTTTTGTTTTTTCCATTTTTTTCAAGTAATAAGTTACTGGTGAGGTTATGTTATGTGGCGGGGTCAAGTTGCGGTTCGCCGCCCTCGTGAGCGGTGGGGTTGGTCTGTCAACGAGGTTTTGGTGAGGCCGTCTGGGGCCTAGCGTTCAGGGGCAAGGGGGGGGGGGGGTTGCGGCAGGGGGGCTGGTTGATGGGGTCCTTCCTGCACCCGGTATATGTGGGGGGGGGAGGCAGGGGGTTGTCAGTCTGTTCGTTAGCGTGTGGTGGGGGGGCCGTCTCTGGGGTGTTGTTGCGTGTGTTTGTGTGTGTGAGTGTGTGTGTTGGGAGACGTAGTTGTGTCCCCGGGGATTAGTGGAGTTGTATGTATCCTTCCCATGTCCAGGGGGTAAGGTGGGGGGGGAGGGGGGGTGGAGGGAATGTGTGTAGCTTGGTGCGTTGGTTGTCTAGTGCAATTACTTGTTTCTGTGTTGCTTCGTCTCTGGTGGGCTGTGTGTGGTCAGAGCCAGTCTGAGGAGGCGGGGAGGAAGTAGGGGGAGAAGGATAGGGAGGGGGTGAATGGGTTTAAGGTAAGCAGGGTAAGGAATGGCGGGGTGGTGGTGGGCAAGAGGGGGGGGGGTCCGGGTCCCGGTCCCGCCCCAGCTCTCCCCGCCCCCCGGCCCGGAGTCGGCGGTCGGGTCGGAGGCCAGCCATCTTAGCCAGTGGTACCAGGTGTCGTGATATCTCTGTATACGTCCCGCCGCCGAGAGGACAAGCTCCTCAATACATCTGATGTCCTCCACTCTGGTCATCCACTCTCTCAGCGTCGGGGCCGTGGTTCGTTTCCAGTGCCTCGGGATGAGGCTTCGGGCCGCATTTAGTAGGTGCGGTATCACTGATTTTTTGAATTTGTTCATGGGGATGGGGGTCAGGTGGAGGAGGTAGGTTTCAGGTGCGAGTTGTAGGTTTGCTTCCGTTACGGTCTCTAGGGTTGTGTGGATTTCTGTCCAGAAGGGTTTGATGAGTGGGCAGGTCCACCAAATATGGAAGAGTGTTCCCAATTCTCTCCCGCATCTCCAGCATTCGGGTTCGTGGGTGGCTTTCATAATCGATAGTTTCTCTGGTGTGTTGTACCAGTGTGTGAGCATTTTATAACCTGCTTCTTGGAATTTCGTGGCTATGGAGGCCTTATGTATAAGTGTGAACACAGTAGTCCATTGTTCCCCGGTGAGTTCGTGTCCTAGGTCTTTTTCCCAGTATCTGGTGAAGTATGGGAGAGGTGTATCGTTGGCGGGTGTGATTTGTAGGCGGTAGAGGAAGGAAATAGCATGCGGTAGGGACGGGGGGTTTGAGCAAATTGCCTCAAAGGTAGAGAGTGTCCGTGATGCCGAGTTCAGTCCAGGTATGTTCTTCAAGAATCTGGTCAATTGGTGGTGTCTGAAGCAAAGTGGCCAGTTTTGTGGGTCGGTCGGGACTAGGTCTTCTAAAGGCGTGATCGTGCCTCGTTTGTATATGTCATGTATCCTGCAGGGGTACGGTAGTCCCAATGTCGAGGTATAGCGGGGATCCTCAGCCGGGGGGAATCATGGGTTGTGTGATATGGGGCATAGAGGCGAGAGCTCCAGGGCAAGGTCTTTGTGCGGCGCTATGTGTCTCCTGTCAGGGTACCTGAAGTCTCTACCTCGGAGGAGGTTAGACTTTCAAACGGCCGTCCTCTCAGGGGGGCTGATTCACCCAATCCTCACAGCTCTCATAGCCGTTCACACGCCGGCCGCGATAGCCCCGCTTCCTTTTATGACGCGGCGCTCAGGAGCCGACGTCATGACGGCAATCACATCCCGACCTGTCAATCTAGTTCTAAACAACGAATCAGGGCTCGGCAAGGGCGGAGTCATCAATTAAAGAACCAAGGTATAAAAGAGGGATGTGTGTAATGGTTCATTGCCCTGTCGTGGTTCTAGCTTGTCTGGTCACTCAGTGCTCTTATTACTATTGTCTCTTTGGTTCTGACTCGGCTTGTACTTTCGTTCCTGCTTATTTCTCGTGTCCTTTGACCTCGGCTCGTCTCTCGCTTACCTGTTCTCTTGTTCCCTCGACCTCGGCTTGTCTCTGACCATTCTTTGCTTTCTCCTTACGTTAGTCCGGCCATTCTAAGGTCCGGTATACGTACCTATCTCCTGTTTGTATTCTGCGTGTTGGATCCCTGTCCCGATCCTGACATTACGACAGGGCCAATGGATCCTGCAGGTACAAACGCTCAGATTGGTTCTCCTGACTCGAGATTTGAAGCCATGGACCATAGTATGGACCAGATGGCTCTAGCGCTGCAAGCATTACTATCCCATCCTAGTAATCAAGCAGAGGAGATGCGTACACCACCCATCTCTCTTGTTAATACAGGCCTAGAGGTAGCCACAGTGGGAGCCTCTTCCCGTGTTACTTCCCCTTTACGGTATGGCGGTTCTCCGGATACCTGTCGAGGTTTCCTAAACCAGATAGGGATTCATTTTGAATTACAACCCCGCGCCTACCCTACAGACAGGGCGATTCATAATCTCGCTACTCATTGACAAAGCTCTAGATGGGCTAACCCTCTGTGGGAAAATGATAATCCAGTAGTCTATAATTATAATGCATTTGTCACTACTTTTAGGAGGACTTTTGATCCTCCAGGAAGAAAGGCCAGTGCAGCTAGACTACTATTACGTCTTAGACAGCATAGCCTAACCCTTGTGGATTATGCGTTAGAGTTCAGATCCTTGGCGGCAGAGGTCAAGTGGAATGAACAAGCCTATATGGACGTATTTCTGAACGGATTATCAGATGAGATCTTAGACGAGGTTGACACAAGAGATCTTCCTGAAAATTTGGAAGAATTAATTTCATTTATTTCTCGAATAGATGAACGCATGAGACAGAGGCAGAACACTCGAGATAGAAGTCATAGACCTTCCTTAAGACTAGCCCCCGCATTTCAGAATTCTGAATCTACTACTCTAGCTCTCCCAGAACCTATGCAAATTGGTAACACTCGTCTCTCAGAAAGTGAAGAAGGGAGGGTCTGTGTATGTATTGTGGAGTAGGAGGTCACCTACGCCTAAATTGCTCTAACCGTCCGGGAAACGCTCGCACCTAAGTTTCTCAAGAGGACAGGCCTTGGGTGTTTCTATTTTGTCCTCTACATATGATTACAAGGATCATAGGCTTCTGTTACCTGTTTCTTTAACTTGGGAAAAGGGAGTACTTAATGCTATGGCATTACTAGATTCTGGAGCAGCTGAAAGCTTTATTGACCAAGCCTTTGTCAAGAACCACTCTATCCCATCTCAGCTAAGGGATACACCCTTGGCCGTTGAGGCCATAGATGGTAGACCATTATCAGATCCTGTTATTTCTCGTGAGACTATACCAGTTAAGTTGACCATTGGTATTTTACACGAGGAGGATATATCTCTCATGCTTATCTCATCTCCTTCAGTTCCAATAGTCTTGGGGTACCCCTGGCTTAAGAAGCATAACCCTACTATTGATTGGGAACAAGGTGAGATAGTCTCCTGGGGTCAGGGTTGCCAGAAAGGTTGTTTACGGAAAATCTCACCGGTTTGCGTAGTTGACACACCTAGTAACTCTAACCAGCCCACAGATTTACGGATACCATCTCAGTACCTGGATTTAAAGGCAGTCTTTGATAAAAAGAGGGCTGATACTTTACCCCCACACAGGTCCTTTGACTGTAAGATTAGACTCCTGCCTGGTACTATGCCTCCGAGGGGTACTGTATATCCTCTATCCACTAAGGAGAACTGAGTCTTACAGGAATACATACAGGAGAACTTAGACAAGGGATTTATTAGGAGATCCTCTTCTCCAGCCGGGGCCGGTTTCATTTTTGTAGATAAGAAAGACGGCACTCTACGGCCTTGCATTGATTATCGGGGCTTGAATAAGATAACGATCAGAAATGCTTATCCTATTCCCTTGATTACTGAGCTATTTGATCGCCTGAAAGGCTCCAAGATTTTTTACCAAGTTAGATCTGAGGGGAGCTTATAACTTGGTGAGAATTCAGCAGGGTGATGAATGGAAAACGGCTTTCAATACCCGGTATGGCCACTATGAGTATACGGTAATGCCCTTCGGGCTTTGCAATGCTCCTGCTGTATTCCAGGACCTAATTAATGAGGTTCTTAGGGAATTTCAACATGAATGTGTTATAGTTTATTTGGATGATTTACTAATACACTCTAGAGAGCCTGAGACTCACCACAAACAAGTCAGAAGGGTATTGCATAAGCTTCTACAACACGGTTTGTACTGCAAATTGGAGAAGTGTAGCTTTGACCAATCTCAGATAAACTTTCTTGGTTACGTTATTTCTGGAGACGGGTTTAGGATGGACCCGGTTAAACTCCAATCAATCTTAGATTGGCCATTACCCAAGGGACTCAAGGCCATTCAGAGGTTTATCGGATTCTCCAATTATTATAGGCGCTTCATTAAGGGGTACTCGTCTATTATTGCTCCTATTACCAACATGACTAGACAGGGTGCTGATACCAAGACCTGGTCTCCTGAGGCGCTTGTTTCTTTCAGTACTCTCAAGGAACAGTTTGCCTCAGCACCGATATTAGTTCATCCTAACACTTCTTTGCCTTTTTTACTCGAGGTAGACGCCTCAGAGACAGGTGTAGGCGCTATCTTGTCCCAAAGGCTAGGTTTGAATAAACCGCTGCACCCATGTGTTTTTTTTTCCAAGAAATTGTCTGGGCCTGAAAGCAGTATGATATTGGTGACAGGGAACTATTAGCGGTCATTATGGCTTTAAAGGAGTGGACACATTTGTTGGAAGGGACTTTACACCCGGTTACTATTTTGACGGATCACAAGAATTTGTCATATATAGGGGAAGCCAAACGCTTGTCAGCCAGGCAGGCTCGTTGGTCTTTGTTCCTTACTCATTTCAACTACGTGCTCACTTATAGACCTGGTTCTAAGAACTCTAAGGCAGATGCATTGTCCCGCCTTAGACTTCGTCGGGGCATGTGATGTCTGTATGAGGACTAAACAACCTCATACGCTTCCATGTGGGCTTTTGCACCCCCTAGAAATTCCAGAGAAACCATGGTCTTGTTTGGCTATGGACTTCATTGTCGATTTGCCTGTTTCTAAGAAACATACTGTTATCCTCACAGTGATTGACAGGTTTACTAAAATGGCTCATTTTGTACCCCTGCCTAAATTGCCTAGATTTTCGCGAGGGAGATTTTTCGTTTACATGGTATTCCTTCTGAAATTGTTTCTGATAGAGGGTCCCAATTTGTTTCCCGGTTTTGGAGGTCCTTCTGTTCTCAATTAGGCATCAAATTGAATTTTTCCTCTGCCTATCATCGCCAGTCCAACGGAGCTGCCGAACGCACCAACCAAAAGGTTGAACAGTTTTTGCGTTGTTTTGTTTCTGAACACCAGGACGATTGAGTCGGTCTGATTCCTTGGGCGGAGTTTGCGCACAACAACCTTGTTTGCGATTCTACTCGTTCTAGCCCCTTTTTCATGAATTATGGCTTCCATCCTTCCGTTCTTCCGTCGGTTTCCCCGTCCCAAGGGATACCGTCGGTTGATGTTCATGTTGCCAATCTGAGGAAGTTGTGGGATCAGACTCGACGAATTCTTCTTCATAATTCCACGGTGTCCAAACGACACGCTGACAAACGTAGACGGGTGGCTCCGGTGTTTTCCCCGGGTGATAGGGTATGGCTGAGTACCAGAAACATCCGCTTGAAGGTTCCTTCCATGAAATTTGCTCCTCGTTACATAGGTCCTTACAGGGTTCTGTCTCGTATAAACCCGGTTGCGTATCGTCTGGCTCTTCCGCCTGTCCTGCGCATCCCGAACTCCTTTCATGTTTCCTTATTGAAACCTTTGGTTTGTAACAGATTTTCCTCCGTTGTGTCCTCCCCTCGTTCTGTTCAGGTTGAGGGTCAGGAGGAGTATGAGGTCAAGTCCATTCTCGATTCTCGAGTTTCTCGGGGGAGGGTGCAATATCTTGTTGACTGGAAAGGTTATGGTCCTGAGGAAAGGTCTTGGGTGGTCCAGGAAGATGTGCATGCTCCTCGTCTCCTCAGGGCTTTTCATGCTCGTTTTCCGTCTCGCCACGGTTCCTTCCGCCCGGTGGGCGTTTCTGAGAGGGGGGTACTGTCAGGGTACCTGAAGTCTCTACCTCGGAGGAGGTTAGACTTTGAAACGGCCGTCCTCTCAGGGGGGCTGATTCACCCAATCCTCACAGCTCTCATAGCCATTCACACGCCGGCCGCGATAGTCCCGCTTCCTTTTATGACGCGGCGCTCAGGAGCCGACGTCATGACGGCAATCACATCCCGACCTGTCAATCTAGTTCTGAACAACGAATCAGGGCTCGGCAAGGGCGGAGTCATCAATTAAAGAACCAAGGTATAAAAGAGGGATGTGTGTAATGGTTCATTGCCCTGTCGTGGTTCTAGCTTGTCTGGTCACTCAGTGCTCTTATTACTATTGTCTCTTTGGTTCTGACTCGGCTTGTACTTTCGTTCCTGCTTATCTCTCATGTCCTTTGACCTCGCGTCGTCTCTCGCTTACCTGTTCTCTCGTTCCCTCGACCTCGGCTTGTCTCTGACCATTCTTTGCTTTCTCCTTACGTTAGTCCGGCCATTCTAAGGTCCGGTATACGTACCTATCTCCTGTTTGTATTCTGCGTGTTGGATCCCTGTCCCGATCCTGACATCTCCAGACTTTCATGGTGGCACCTAGGGTTGGGTGTCGTTTTGGTAGTTCGCCGGTCATGGCCTTCGGTAGCCAAGGGAGAAGGGATAGAGGTATTTGTGAGAAGCTTGCTTCTATTGGAATCCAGAGTTTGTCTCTTGGATTGTGCGTCCATTCGATCAGGCGCTGGAGGTGGACGGCCCATCGATATTTAGCCAGGTCTGGTAGTCCTAGTCCCCCCTGCTGCTTAGGTTTTGTGAGGGTGGCGATAAAAACCCTTTTCTAATCAATTTAACAATTTTATTTTTGGAAAATCACGTACAACACTTAGTGGACAAGATTAGCATAGGAGAGCACTCACCTCCAGCTTGTAAGAGTTGAAAAATGTGGGCCTATGGCAATAGGTCTTTTTGGGGTCAAATGTGACACCCAGAAGTCTCTTTAATAAGACTTTGACTGGATCATGTCTTTGCTGTTACTCTAGGTGGGTGTCAACCCATGCTGGCCAAGACAGACTGCCTGTTAAGAATAACTCACGAATGTTCTGTAGTTGTCCTCACCATTCTGATTTGGGTCCCTAAATCAGCTATTTTAAAGGGACACAATAGGCACCCAGACCATTTCATCTAATTGAAGTGGTCTGGGTGCAGTGTCCCTGTTCTCCTTAATCTTAAAATGTAAAAAGGCTGTGGAAGGTTCAATGCAAGCAAGACACTCGCCACACATGAGCAACTCTTTAACTGCAACGGGGAGGGCGTTCGAGGGGGGGAGCAGAGGGACACTATAGTATTAGGAATACAGCCTGGTATTCCAGAGACACCTGAAAAAAGAAAAAAAAAACAGCTTAAAATTGGTCAAATGTAAATAACAGAGGATTAAGGAGAATGCTCTCATGTGCCTGTAAAATGGGTTCTAGAGTGATCAGGACACATGCAAATCATTTAAAGGAACACTATTCACTGTCATTTAGGAGTTAAATCACTTTGTTTCTGTTTATGCAGCCCTAGCCACACCTCCCCTGGCTATGATTGACAGAGCCTGCATGAAAAAAAAAACTGGTTTCACTTTCAAACAGATGTAATTTACCTTAAATAATTGTATCTCAATCTCTAAACTGAACTTTAATCACATACAGGAGGCTCTTGCAGGGTCTAGCAAGCTATTAGCATAGCAGGGGATAAGAAAATCTTAATTAAACAGAACTTGCAATAAAGAAAGCCTAAATAGGGCTCTCTTTACAGGAAGTGTTTATGGAAGGCTGTGCAAGTCACATGCAGGGAGGTGTGACTAGGGTTCATAAATAAAGGGATATAACTCCTAAATAGCAGAGGATTGAGCAGTGAGGCTGCAGGGGCATGTTCTATACACCAAAACTTCTTCATTAAGCTAAAGTTGTTCAGGTGACTATAGTGTCCATTTAAAGCTCATGTGCATCAACTCCAAAGTAAGTTTGCCAACCTAACCAACCACCTTTACAATTCACACCCTGGTTTCCACTGAGCATATTCTGTGAACTATGTGCATTAAGCATGTTGGATAATATGTATATACATTTTGTGATTTATTTTTTTTATTTTTTTTTACTGTAATTAAAAAGATTTATAGGGGGCGGGGCCGGACCGCCATGCGGAACGGTCGCAAAATGGAGAGGCTCCTACAAACTCTACCAGTTTTATAGCACAAAAACGACTTGATAAGTACCTGGCACAGCGATCCAGTGCAGGAAGCCACCCTGGTTCCGAGGAGAGGCTTGCTGTAACGTTCTAGTCCCTCGGAGGGGCGCTCTCCGTCACCCACGATGGGGACTGCTCGGGCGGTGAGTGGAGCAGACGGCCGCTGCCCCGCTATCCTGCCCACCAGCGAGGTGAGCGAAGCACAGAGCTAGGTGGAACCGGTCCTGTCCTCCCCCCTCTGGACCGGGGGGGTGATCCCGGTCCCCATCTGAACCCTGCCAGCGCGCAGCAACAACAGCACCCCAGGCTGTGACAGTGAGGCCCAATCCTCAAGGGCCGTAATCAAAATGGCGGAGACCGCATGTCGAGCCACCCGCGACATACAGCAGACGGACGCATTCGCCTCACAGTGGTAGCGGGCCGGCATGAGCCATAGGGGAACTGGCGGGCACCTGCAAAGAACCACCCAGAACCCGGCCAAACTGACGGAAAAGCCGGAGCCTCCTAACGCCAACACAAACAGCACCACAAGCAACCAATCGCCTAAACACCACCACTGGCCCAACTCACAGAGGAAACAGTGACCCAACGACCTAGATCCACATTCTGAATCTCTAGCGGTACCGTGCAAGACACACATGGACACGATGAGGAAGGAACCGCAAGTACACCACTAGGGGACTTTCACTATGTCTAACACAGTGGTTCCCGGGCCCTTACCCTTCTGCCACGTTTAAGCTACCCAATAGGGTCTCCTGACACAAAACCAACGCCTATCCCCTTGCTGGACTGTGGGTTACCCGGGGTGGAAAGAATCAAAATGCAATCACTCCTGCTTCAGCGAAGAGGCCTTTTCATAAAAACCTTAGACATGCTAGATAACACAATGCCTAGGCTATAGTCTTTAATTGCATTAACTACTCTAAGAAATATGCATTGTACTATTGTAATACTACTAGATCTGATCAGATTAAAGCTACTGTTACTATTCACTTAAGAGTTTACTATGACAGATGTAGATATGGCATGTACCTAGCTTGTTACTAGAGAGATTTAAAAAAGCATGTTTATAATCCTGATATACCTACTTTTAAAAAAAAAATGGTGCATCTTAAACTAAATGCCTTACTGCTTGTACATTATGTATCCTGACTCTCTTGTCAATTGCTATTGGGGCATGACAAGACGTATGTTCTTATCTGCACTACAAAAATAAAGAATTTAAAAAAAAAAGATTTATAGAGTGTTGTCAGTTATTAAACCATAATAAAAAAGAAATCGAATTAAAGGAGAACTCTAAGCACCATAACCACTGTAATAACTCAGTCAGGTCTAAAAAATGTTTTGCTCACTCGTGCCATTACAGAGAGAACCTATTCTTTTTGCATATCAGACTGACCCCACCAATGTCAGAACTGAAAAACCATCAAGTGCTCCCTGCACAAGAGAGATAGAGAGTTCTCATATTCTCTGTTTTTGTTGCAATGCATTTGCTTGGGCTCTCTCTAAGCTAAAAGGGTAATCCAGACGTGGATCCCATGCTCACTGTGTCCAGAGGGGTATCAGCTATACATTGCTGAGGAGGCTCAAAGAAGGTCGAAACAATTGTCCAGGGTTGCTGTATCTCTCGTGTTGAGAGAACTTGCTGACATTCTGGTTCTGGACTCTTGCTATGGGCATGATCAGTCGGATCTAAAAACGGTATAGCTTCTCTTTGTACTGGCACAAATGAACAAAACAAATTTGAGAGCTGAGCGAGAACTTAAAGGGAAAGCTACTGCGTTTCTCGAAGCTTTTGCCTGCTCTCAGAGATCTCATATTAACTATTTTTGAACTTTCCTCAATTTGACATTAATTGAGAGGATGGACTTGGGCGTTCTTAATTCCTTATGATTTTGTTAAACTTCTTGTAAATAGTTTAAGGGTGCAAGTGGGAGTAATCATGTGGGTTAAGGGAGCATATGACTTAAAGTGAACCTGTTAATAAAAAGACCAAACTACCTTAAATTGCTCCCATATCATATATTGCAAAAATATGTGATGTATACAATGTAAAATATTGAGATATACTCACCTCACCTCTATCTTCTGAGCTTCAGGGATGTAACTCCCACCTCTGGTCCATCCTCGGCTCCTCCTGCTGATTTGCCCTGTTTGGAAACGCTTCCCCAGGCAGGGCAAAACTCCTCAGTGATGCTGACATGGAATTATGTCAGTCACTCCTTTCCTATATCTCCTGGCCTGCGCTAGCCGTGCCGGCTATTAAGATTATATAGCAACCACAGCACATGTGCTGCGGTTGCTATGCTTTGGAGAATAGAATGACTCCCCGTGGGAGGTCTTTTCTACTGTCTCTTGTCAGTCAAATATTCAGTATAGGGTCGTTGCTGAAGATTTGACCGAGAAGTGGGAGACTTATTTTTAAATGGCGTTTTCTCCCAATTCATAAATTTGCTAGCAAAACTGACAGCACAATATATAGATGATATCATATGCTCTTCCAAAAGAGCATGAGTGGTTTGGGGCATGACAGGTAAAAAAAAATAAAAAAAATAAATAAATATATATTGTATGTGTGTGTGAAATCCTGGGGGTGATTACTTTTCTTTTTGTGAGTATATGGTTTTAACACACAGAAGGCAACCCCAAACATTTATATTTATCTGTTAAAACATTGTTGGTTTTTCCACCCTACCGTGACTGTTTGTGTGCAATACTTGTGAATGCACATGTAGGTGTGTGAATGTATTTGTACGTAATATGTATGGGAGTGCGGGCTGACCTTTCAATTTCACGGTGCCCAGTAGAAATTATAACCAAGTATAAACTAAAATAACCTACCCCTCCCCAGACAGTACACGTTATACAAGAGAGGTACGCAAAACTGAATGCAACTCTATGATATAACCAGAGGACAGTGCAGTCACAGCTTGGTACCTGGTACCACCTGGATAAAAAAAAAAAAAACTTGTGTTTGTTGCATGCCCAGTGCCCAGTCCCTGTTTAGCCTAACAAAGTAAATTTTCAATGACATTCCATGACATATATGATGTCATAGATCGAGCATTCTGTCACCTAGAGTGCAGGTATTTTTTTCTTGTACTAATTGCAGTTGTTGGACAATTTTGAACTTGCAACAAACTAACGAAGCAATTATACTAATTGAGCAGAGCATCGGCCCTATCAGCCTCCCCTACCAGACTACCTGTAGCTCTCCCAGGTATGTAGAGGAGGCATTCTTTATCAATGGACGTCTGAATATAAAGCAGCAGTGAATAGAATCCAGACTCTAGATTAATTGTATTAACTCAGTACGAAAAGTGAATAAACGTCAGTGAAGACGTTGGAGACCCAAGGCTTCCCTCGCCAGGCTCACCTCTTCAACTTAAACACGACCTGAAAGCCGAACGATCCCAGGTGCTAACAGACATTGCTGCCTGTGCAGCACCTGAACTGTCTACCTCTTTGCTGTACCAGACAGGTGTGGGTGAAACAGCGAGACAGACAGTGAATCAGCACAGAGTTCAGACAGGGATCTCATACACAGCAATTAAACCACCCTGAGAAATAAGGAACAATTACTAGAAACAATATCTACACTGGGACCCAGCCCCTGTCATGTCTACCGCTGCACACTATACACAGCGGTAAGGTAATGTCTGGGTCTGTCTAAACACACACCTCTCATCCTCCTCTATAACCAGGAATCTGCCAGATCGCCTCCCCTCCATACCTACCCATCTACACTAGATAGACACATAGTATAGTGTAATCGCACAATGGGGGTTAAGTATAAAAAGTGTTGTGCTCACACGTTAGGCTGCTTTCTGGCACTTTTTGTCTTTACACCTTTTGGTTCACAACATAATAATAAAATAATAACAGTAATGGTTTAACATAACAATACAACCATAACAATAAGTGGTGCCTGAGTTGTCACAATTCTCACCCCAGCAAGGAGAGGACAGATTGGGGTACTCTTGGACAGACCCAACAATTCTGTCCGAATGAAAAATATTTCTAACAGTTGTCTTGTCTTAAAAGGCCATCAGCGTTTCCATGAGCATGACCTTGTCCATGTTACCATCACATCATTTTCATTGCATAACACAGACCAAGTCATGCTCATTAAAACACTAATGGCCTTTCAAGACAAGAGGACTGTTGGAAATGTTATACATTTGGACCGAATTGTTGGGTCTGGTCAAGACTACCCCAATCTGTCCTCTCCTTGATGGGTGGGGGGGAGGGGGGAGGGGGGGAGAGAGTGTGACAACTCATACTCTACTTATTGTTATGGTTGTATTGTTATGTTAAACCCTTACTGGTATTATTTTGTTATTATTATAGAACAAAAACAGTGGTTCACGCTCTGTTTTTGGGAAGATGACATCTAATATTCAGTAGCCATGACACATTTGCCATCTCTTTATAATATATAGCCACTGTGACACATATCCACCAACTCTCATAATGAGCAGATATTAGTACATATATGCACTCAACTCTCCTAATTCACAGCTATCCAGTCACACACTTCTTAACTTCTCTTAATAAATAGACATCAGGACACACACCTCTCACCTCCTCCTAATACACAGACATCAGGACACACACCTCTCACCTCCTCCCAATACACAGACATCAGGACACGCACCTCCTCATAATACACAGACATTAAGCCATACACATCCTCATAATACACATAGACTAATATAAGTATATTAAAATGAAAGCAAAGAAACTGTAAATGTAGGCCAGTTTGGCTATTTCACATAAAATGTTCACTTCTCCTGTCAATACATCCCAATAAAGTTTAGTGAATAACCCCATTGGTTTCATAGAAAGCTTCCCAAGACCCCGATGCCAGGACGTGCCTGTTATTATAGCAGACTGTCTTTGAGCAGTAGGTTGTTCTAAGCTAAACATTAAAAGCAAAGAGAAGGGGTGTAGGCATCGCTGGGATCAGTGCTTTGCTCTCGCCTCCTTGCCAAGTTGGACTGCATGGTGTTAACGCTTAGTGCCTGTTTATAGATTTGTGTTGCAGTAGGTCTATAGGCTGACTCCAGCACAGATAGGGTTATCAACGCGTCCTGTCTCAGTAACACTCGCTGCCCTGGGCATGCCGGGGGATATGTGACAGGTCGAGGCCTATCACTCTCTCATCACTCAGCACTCCACTCTGTTTATTGTCGTACAACTTGTTAGACCGGCTCTCTGATGCGTTACCGCTGTAACCCATGCTGTGCCGGAGGCTGGCAATCAGACTGAACCATATAAAAAATGGGAGGTGGAACACAAATAAAGCTCGAGGGATGAAGAGATACAAGTTCAGGCTACTTACATATGTGAGATCAGACTCTGTATTGTACAGTCAATTGGACCCTGCACTGTAGTGGAGATCAAACCTTCATATATGGATTCATGTATTTGAGGCCAGCCCTATATTAGAATATGGGGTGGGATCAGACTCTATATGCATTATAGAAGAGGGGAGGCAGGTGATAGAACACTTTGTATTATACAGCACGGTAAACATATCACTCTAGGATGAAAAGATCAGACCCTGTATTGTACAACATGAGTAAGGAGATCAGACCCTGTATTGTACAATAAGGAGATCAGACCCTGTATTGTACAATATGAGTAAGGAGATCAGACCCTGTTTTGTACAATATGAGTAAGGAGATCAGACCCTGTTTTGTACAATAAGGAGATCAGACCCTGTTTGTACAATAAGGAGATCAGACCCTGTTTGTACAATAAGGAGATCCGACCCTGTATTGTACAATATGAGTAAGGAGATCAGACCCTGTATTGTACAATAAGGAGATCAGACCCTGTATTGTACAATAAGGAGATCAGACCCTGTATTGTACAATAAGGAGATCAGACCCTGTATTGTACAATAGTGATGTCGCAAACACGAAATTTTCGGTTTGCGAACGGCGAACAGGAACTTCCGCAAACGTTCGCGAACCGGGCGAACCGCCATTGACTTCAATGGGCAGGCGAATTTTAAAACCCACAGGGACTCTTTCTGGCCACAAAAGTGATGGAAAAGTTGTTTCAAGGGAACTAACACCTGGACTGTGGCATGCCGGAGGGGGATCCATGGCAAAACTCCCATGGAAAATTACACAGTTGATGCAGAGTCTGGTTTAAATTCATAAAGGGCATAAATCACCAACATTCCTAAATCACAATGGATATGGATTGACACCTGACATATTGACACCTTGACATATGGATTGACACCTGTCCTCAGAGACCCTGATACACACTGACACAGAGCAGAATAGGGACTGTTCACCCTACATAGGGTCACTTGGCAGGTATGGATTGACACCTGTCCTCAGAGACCATGATACACACTGACACAGAGCAGAATAGAGACTGTTCCCCCTACATAGGATCACTTGGCAGATATGGATTGACACCTGTCCTCAGAGCCCCTGATACACACTGACACAGAGCAGAATAGAGACTGTTCCCCCTACATAGGGTCACTTGGCAGATATGGATTGACACCTGTCCTCAGAGACCATGATACACACTGACACAGAGCAGAATAGAGACTGTTCCCCCTACATAGGGTCACTTGGCAGATATGGATTGACACCTGTCCTCAGAGACCATGATACACACTGAGACAGAGCAGAATAGAGACTGTTCCCCCTACATAGGGTCACTTGGCAGATATTGATTGACACCTGTCCTCAGAGCCCCTGATACACACTGACACAGAGCAGAATAGGGACTGTCCCCCCTACATAGGTTCACTTGGCAGATATGGATTGACACCTGTCCTCAGAGACCTAATTGTGTAATAATGGTAATACTATTACCTATTATATAATATTGGCAGGGGCAAGGAAATTCCCTCTAAATAGATGGGTATAGGTAGAGAGTATGGAGACCGGAGTGATAAAGTGTCAATAAGGTGATATAAAGTTAAATGTATCACAGACACACAGACACCCTTTCTCTTAGCTAGTTTCCAGAAATGCTGGATAGGTAGAAGGGCTATAAAGACTCAGAGAGGTCTAAGAAGAATCCTCTAAACTAGCCCTAATCTCCTTAAACACCTTCAAGGGTGTTCTAAGCTAAAGCTCAAGCTAAACGCTTAGATGACTGCCTGATTTCCCATCACAGATGCTGGCTAGGAATAACAGTGTGCAAGACAAAGAGTGGGTCTAAGTGCCCATAGTGCAGTAAAGTGTCCCTAGTGAAGTGAAAAAGAGAATAACGAGCTGGCGCCCAAGAGAATAACGAGCTGGCACTCTATCAGTGGACGTGTATATGGCATCGATTTTAGGAACCGGGAGATGGAAAAAGATGCTTGGTCGGTCCTCCTACTTCAAATTTGGGGCACTGCGCGTGCAATCTAATGTGCCACCAGATAGGAGTGGCACTGTGCAAACTGGCAGAGTACATGCTGTTGGCCTGACACACAGACGCTTGCAGACAACTAACTGCTAATTAATCTATTACAGTGAAAAAAAATTGTTTTTAAATGCAAGCTTAAGCTATTGTGACACCAGATATGAGTGGTAGCACTGGGCAAGTGGGCACAGTATCCACTGTGAGCCTGACACAGACGCTTGCAGACAACTAACTGCAATTCAATCTATTACAGTGAAAAAAAAGTTTGTGGGCTTTTAAATGCACGCTATTGTGCCACCAGATATGAGTGGCACTTTGCACACTGGCAGAGTACATGCTGTTGGCCTGACACACAGACGCTTGCAGACAACTAACTGCTAATTAATCCATTACAGTGAAAAAAATTTGTTTGTTTTTAAATGCAAGCTTAAGCTATTGTGACACCAGATATGAGTGGTGGCACTGGGCAAGTGGGCACAGTATCCACTGTGAGCCTGACACAGAAGCTGGCAGACAACTAACTGCTATTCAATCTATTACAGTGAAAAAACAATGTTGTTTTTAAATGCAAGCTTAAGCTATTGTGACAACAGATATGAGTGGTGGCACTGGGCAAGTGGGCACAGTATCCACTGTGAGCCTGACACAAAAGCTGGCAGGCAGGCAACTGCTATTCAATCTATTACAGTGAAAACAAATTTTTGTTTTTTAAATGCAAGCTTAAACTATTGTGACACCAGATATGAGTGGTGGCACTGGGCAAGTGGGCACAGTATCCACTGTGAGCCTGACACAGAAGCTGGAAGGCAGGCAACTGGAATTACATTACAGAAAGAAAAAAAAAGCAGAGTGATGTTCTAGCCCTAAAAAGGGCTTTTTGAGGTGCTGTCCTTACAGCAGAGATCAGATGAGTCCTTCAGGACTGTAGTGGACACTGAATACCCTAGCCTAGCTATCAATTTCCCTATCAAATGAGCAGCAGCTACACTTTCCCTCCTCTATCTAAGAATGCAGCTTCAGAATGAATCTAAAATGGATGCTGTACAGGAGGTGGGAGGGTCTGGAAGGGAGGGTCTGCTGCTAATTTGCTGGAATGTGTCTGCTGACCGTGAGGTACAGGGTCAAAGTTTACTCAATGATGACGAATAGGGGGCGGATCGAACCGCGCATGTGGTCGCCCGCCGCGGCGAACGCGAACACGCTATGTTCGCCGGGAACTATTCGCCTGCGAACAGTTCGGTACATCGCTATTGTACAATAAGGAGATCAGACCCTGTATTGTACAATAAGGAGATCAGACCCTGTATTGTACAATATGGAGATCAGACCCTGTATTATACAATAAGGAGATCAGACCCTGTATTTTACGATATGAGTAAGGGGATCAGACCCTGTATTGTACAATAAGGAGATCAGACCCTGTATTGTACAATAAGGAGATCAGACCCTGTATTGTACGATATGAGTAAGGAGATCAGACCCTGTATTGTACAATATGAGTAAGGAAATCAGACCCTGTATTGTACAATATGAGTAAGGAGATCAGACCCTGTATTGTACAATATGAGTAAGGAGATCAGACCCTGTATTGTATGGTATGAGTAAGGAGATCCGACCCTGTATTGTACAATAAGGAGATCAGACCCTGTATTGTACAATATGAGTAAGGAGATCAGACCCTGTATTGTACAATATGAGTAAGGAGATCAGATCCTGTATTGTACAATAAGGAGATCAGACCCTGTATTGTACGATATGAGTAAGGAGATCAGACCCTGTTTTGTACAATAAGGAGATCAGACCCTGTATTGTACGATATGAGTAAGGAGATCAGACCCTGTATTGTACAATAAGGAGATCAGACCCTGTATTGTACAATAAGGAGATCAGACCCTGTATTGTACGATATGAGTAAGGAGATCAGACCCTGTATTGTACAATAAGGAGATCAGACCCTGTATTGTACAATATGGAGATCAGACCCTGTATTGTACAATATGGAGATCAGGCCCTGTATTGTACAATAAGGAGATCAGACCCTGTATTTTACGATATGAGTAAGGGGATCAGACCCTGTATTGTACAATAAGGAGATCAGACCCTGTATTGTACAATAAGGAGATCAGACCCTGTATTGTACAATAAGGAGATCAGACCCTGTATTGTACGATATGAGTAAGGAGATCAGACCCTGTATTGTACAATATGAGTAAGGAAATCAGACCCTGTATTGTACAATAAGGAGATCAGACCCTGTATTGTACAATATGGAGATCAGACCCTGTATTGTACAATATGGAGATCAGACCCTGTATTGTACAATAAGGAGATCAGACCCTGTATTTTACGATATGAGTAAGGGGATCAGACCCTGTATTGTACAATAAGGAGATCAGACCCTGTATTGTACAATAAGGAGATCAGACCCTGTATTGTACAATAAGGAGATCAGACCCTGTATTGTACGATATGAGTAAGGAGATCAGACCCTGTATTGCACAATATGAGTAAGGAAATCAGACCCTGTATTATACAATATGAGTAAGGAGATCAGACCCTGTATTGTACAATATGAGTAAGGAGATCAGACCCTGTATTGTACAATATGAGTAAGGAGATCAGACCCTGTATTGTACAATATGAGTAAGGAGATCAGACCCTGTATTGTACAATATTAGTAAGGAGATCAGACCCTGTATTGTACAATATGAGTAAGGAGATCAGACCCTGTATTGTACAATAAGGAGATCAGACCCTGTATTGTACAATAAGGAGATCAGACCCTGTATTGTACGATATGAGTAAGGGGATCAGACCCTGTATTGTACAATAAGGAGATCAGACCCTGTATTGTACGATATGAGTAAGGGGATCAGACCCTGTATTGTACAATAAGGAGATCAGACCCTGTATTGTACAATATGAGTAAGGAGATCAGACCCTGTATTGTACAATAAGGAGATCAGACCCTGTATTGTACAATAAGGGGATCAGACCCTGTATTGTACAATAAGGAGATCAGACCCTGTATTGTACGATATGAGTAAGGAGATCAGACCCTGTATTGTACAATAAGGAGATCAGACCCTGTATTGTACAATAAGGAGATCAGAACCTGTATTGTACAATAAGGAGATCAGACCCTGTATTGTACAATAAGGAGATCAGACCCTGTATTGTACAATATGAGTAAGGAGATCAGACCCTGTATTGTAAAATATGAGTAAGGAGATCAGACCCTGTATTGTACAATAAGGAGATCAGACCCTGTATTGTACAATATGAGTAAGGAGATCAGACCCTGTATTGTAAAATATGAGTAAGGAGATCAGACCCTGTATTGTACAATAAAGAGATCAGACCCTGTATTGTACAACATGAGTAAGGAGATCAGACCCTGTATTGTACAATAAGGAGATCAGACCCTGTATTGTACGATATGGGTAAGGAGATCAGACCCTGTATTGTACAATAAGGAGATCAGACCCTGTATTGTACGATATGAGTAAGGAGATCAGACCCTGTGTTGTACAATAAGGAGATCAGACCCTGTATTGTACGATATGAGTAAGGAGATCAGACCCTGTATTGTACAATAAGGAGATCAGACCCTGTATTGTACAATATGAGTAAGGAGATCAGACCCTGTATTGTACAATAAGGAGATCAGACCCTGTATTGTACGATATGAGTAAGGAGATCAGACCCTGTATTGTACCATAAGGAGATCAGACCCTGTATTGTACGATATGAGTAAGGAGATCAGACCCTGTATTGTACAATAAGGAGATCAGACCCTGTATTGTACGATATGAGTAAGGAGATCAGACCCTGTATTGTACAATAAGGAGATCAGACCCTGTATTGTACGATATGAGTAAGGAGATCAGACCCTGTATTGTACAATAAGGAGATCAGACCCTGTATTGTACGATATGAGTAAGGAGATCAGACCCTGTATTGTACAATAAGGAGATCAGACCCTGTATTGTACAATATGAGTAAGGAGATCAGACCCTGTATTGTACAATAAGGAGATCAGACCCTGTATTGTACAATATGAGTAAGGAGATCAGACCCTGTATTGTACAATAAGGAGATCAGACCCTGTATTGTACGATATGAGTAAGGAGATCAGACCCTGTATTGTACAATAAGGAGATCAGATCCTGTATTGTACAATAAGGAGATCAGACCCTGTATTGTACGATATGAGTAAGGAGATCAGACCCTGTATTGTACAATAAGGAGATCAGACCCTGTATTGTACGATATGAGTAAGGAGATCAGACCCTGTATTGTACAATAAGGAGATCAGACCCTGTATTGTACGATAAAGGAAAGGAGATCAGACAGAATAACAGAACATTTGGAGTAGGGAAGGCAGGGTATAAAAACAATGTGTGGGGGGCGGCGCTTGACTACTGAAGCGACTGGTCGCATGGCTGAAGAGCTCCAGGCCACTACAACCAAAAACGGCGTTTTTAACCCTTATTATCGGGTTAATCTATCCCCGTAGGGACCCCAAAGCATACCGGCACCTAAATGGGGCGAAAAACAAAAAAACTTAAACCGGACAAACCCAGACTGGACTTACAGATCGACGAACTCTGGCGGAAGGCCCAGGGCGCAACTAGCTCCAGAATGGCGTCCATGCATGGAGGATGCTCGGATTTTTACGAGGAAACTTCCGATGAAGCGGAGGAGATGACCCCTCCGGCCCGGCCACATCAGACACCGGATCGGAGACAGCCCCAGCCAACCGCGGTAAAACCCACGCCGGTAAGCATGGAGGCAATCAGAGATCTGATGGCGGAACACCATCAAAAAATCTCGGCCGATGTGGCATCACTCAGGGAGGCCTTGCAGGGCCTAGACGGCAGGCTAAGGGTGGTGGACACAACCTTAGAAACCCACGGCGGCCAAATCAAGGAACTGCAGCAGGCTGTTGCAGAGCTTAGACAGCAAAACGAAAAGACTGAGTTGAAACTCGCCACGATGGAAAATAACCGCCGCCTGAAACATTTGAAGATCAGAGGCGTTAAAGATGATATACCTGATGCTGAACTGCCCCACTTCGCACGCAGGCTCCTCTCAGCACTGCTGACCCCGAAGTCTGCTAAGGCAGTGACGCTGGAAGGCCTATTCCGCATCCCAAAGCCTGTAACAGCCCCGGCCACAGCTACTAAAGATGTGATCCTTCAATTCCAAACCCAGAGGGACAGGACCGCAGTCCAGACAGCTGCCAGAGAACACCCAACTTACCTTTTTGAGGACATGAACCTTGAGTTCTATGCGGATCTCTCTGGGGCCACCCTGGCTTGGAGGAGAGCCCTACGGCCATTTACTGCTCACTTGCGCACACACCACGTGAAGTACCGCTGGGGCCCTGCGCACACCCTGCAGGTTAACAAAGGCGAATCCACGCACACCATTAGGTCCCTGCAGGAAGCAACGATGGCCCTGAGGCACCTAGGCTTACCCCTGGACATACCTAACTTGTCTAAGCCTCCGACGAGTCTCCAACACCCTCCACGCTGGGCAACTGCTACCGCCCCGGAATTTGTCCCCAGGCGGCCATCGGACTTACCGGCAGACGCGGCCACAACCTGAACTTCAACGAAGACTGAAGGTGCCATAACCCAGGGCTCCGGCCCGTACCCACAGGAACCCGAACAACTACCTGCATTTCCGAGACTCTTATGTTCCCGGTCCCGAAGGTTCATGTGACTGCATATGGACGACCACTACCAGGGCAATTACCGCCCTATCATATACTTAGCTCCTCAGGACAGTTGGCTATCAGCACCCGGTGCTCCCAAACACGACACCCATCACGCTGAGCCACGGATGGACCTATCTACCTAAGCGAGCGGATGACATCAGGAGACGGCTTGCAGCTCCTTTTATTTTTATTTTTACTCTTATTTTTATTATTGTACCAGCGCCCGTCCGGGCGAGAGAGCGGGACTTATTAAGTGCATATGTAGTTTTTTATACGCTGCATACCTAGCGATGGATATGCTCCCTTATATTAGTCCTAGCTGTAGAACAGCCTGCCACCACACATCTCACACTACCCCCTTGCTTGGGAAGCCAGAGGTACCTCATGCACTTAACACTGCAGGCCCAATCCTTACACGCCATAACCTGGCTATTGCTTATCCCGTCCTAGGCTAACGCTTCTCACGGGCTTATTGTAAATACCTCTCACTACATTACTAGCGTAGCTGACCGATCCCCGGACGTCATAGCCTAGTTAACGTCAGCTTGCTTATGTCATATAAACACACAAAGCTTCTCATGCAGTTGCTCCACTGCCAAAGACCATCCGGCAACACTTACACCTGTCTTACTAACATGCTTGACATGCCATCTACCCTCTTCCTCACTCTCCCAGACAGGGCACAGCAACACTAGCGTTAACAGCACAACTCACTACCCGGGTTCAGACGTTCCCATCCACCTACACTGTATTTGAGCATTGTGATAGCTGCCCTTACTACTATTATTTTACTAATTTTCTTACCCATTACGAATTGTATATATGCTTTTCTTTAACTTCTGTGTATAACCATTCAACGTTTATGTATTGACTGTTTACCTCTCAATTTACAAAAAAAAAAGTGCTAGTATTTAATTGCCATACCTGTGAATTGCTGTAATACTTTGCGACTTGCAAATGCTATTGTGGCATGGTGAGTTGCTATGTTTATGTTAGCACACAAAAATAAAGAATTAAAAAAAAAAAAAAACAATGTGTGTTCTGTATATAGAGGCTTCCTTTTTAATGGAGAGTGTGGTACAGAAAAAAACAACTACAAAAAACACAAGCACTGCATGTTGCATATTAAAAAGAAACCTGGCATGTTACAATGTGAATAAAGATTTATTTGTTCTCACTACGGAATATCATCAGTTAAATAACTGGGTGAGATGTTACCTTTCAACTTCAGAGAAAACACACAGAAAAAAAAAAAAGTGAAAAAGGACCCAAGGGAATAATAACAATATATAATAAAAAAATTCTCCCATCAATTACCCGTGTCAGGATGCCTTTCAGCAGGGCCGGCTGCAACACCTGTGATTTACTGAAGAGTCATTCAAGTGACAGAGATAGCCCTGCGGCGCAATGAGGAGGTTCTGCCTTTCGGCTCTGAGCAAGCCTTTATTTAATGCTACGAAAAGTCAAGAGTCTTACATTATTATACAGGTGGGGTGGGCAGTGGGTAGCTTCCTAAGCGAAGAAAGGAACGATTTCGAGTTTTATGTCAACAATGGACAACTAACTACCAAGCTGCTTATGGTGATAAATATCAATATAACGTGTTTCTATGTTATGCAGGCATTATGCAAAAGTAATCTACCAGTTATTTGGACAAGGGAAATCAACAGGTGGGCTAGAAACTGGAAAAGCATCATGGGAGATGTAAATTTGGGGGGCAACAGACAGCCTTAATAGATAATAGTAAGCTACCATGACATATTGCTGGGATAAAGGCATATTACAAAGAAAAAAGGAAAATTAGCACTGTTAGGTTGGTAGGCAGAGGATACATGGTGTGACGGACAAAATGAGCTTATACTAAGGGATGTATACAATAATTGGTGAATTCTGGTGACTAGAGAAGCAAAATACAAAAATTAGGCTTACAATAGCTGAATTAGGACAATAAACCTCAATTCAGCCAATTGCAAATATTAGCCAACTAGGATACTTGGGTCTTAAATGAACATCATCGGGACCGAGAGCACTTCATCTCATTGAAGTGGTCTGGAGGCAGTGTCCCTGCCCACTTAGTCCTGCGATGTTAATCATTGAGGTTTTTTTTTTAGAAACTACAATGTTTACATTGCAGTAATAAGACAGCCTCTAAAGATGCTTCCGATAGTTTACCGGATTATAGGTTCCTTAAATGACACTAGACGTCCTCACGCTCTGCATGAAGACAACCAGCATCAGTAAAATCCCTATAGAAAAGCATTGATGGAATCTGATGATGTCAGAGTAGGCAGAGCACCGACCCAGCACCGAGGAAGATTGGGTCTGGAATCGGGTGAGTAAATAAAGTAGTTTAAAAAAAACAAAAAACAAACAAAAAAAACTCAATGTGCCCGGGGTCCATGAGGGCACTACAGTGTTAAGAATACAGATTTGTATTCCTTTTTTATAGTATTCCTTTAATTTAACAATCCATTCTCATGTCCTCCCAAATGTAGTTTTCATTGTATTCATTATCTTTGTAATTTTTAAAAACATGCACATAAGTTGTTTGGGGCAGTGTATAATAATGCAATGCATAATAATTTTAACATATGTTTGCTGCAATGTATAATACTATTATAACGTTGATGACGATGATTTGCTTAAAGGGACACTATAGTCACCTGAACAACTTTGGCTTAATGAAGCAGTTTTGGTGTATAGAACATGCCCCTGCAGCCTCACTGCTCAATCCTCTGCCATTTAGGAGTTAAATCCCTTTGTTTATGAACCCTAGTCACACCTCCCTGCATGTGACTTGCACAGTCTTCCATAAACACTTCCTGTAAAGAGAGCCCTATTTAGGCTTTCTTTATTGCAAGTTCTGTTTAATTAAGATTTTCTTATCCCCTTCTATGCTAATAGCTTGCTAGACCCTGCAAGAGCCTCCTGTATGTGATTAATGTTCAATTTAGAGATTGAGATACAATTATTTAAGGTAAATTACATCTGTTTGAAAGTGAAACCAGTTTTTTTTTCATGCAGACTCTGTCAATCATAGCCAGGGGAGGTGTGGCTAGGGCTGCATAAACAGAAACAAAGTGATTTAACTCCTAAATGACAGTGAATTGAGCAGTGAAATTGCAGGGGAATGATCTATACACTAAAACTGCTTAATTTAGCTAAAGTAATTTAGGTGACTATAGTGTTCCTTTAACCCCTTAAGGACACATGACATGTGTGACATGTCATGCCCTTTTATTCCAGAAGTTTGGTCCTTAAGGGGTAAACCTGTGTTTCAAGCCCAGAACACCAAAAATATCTGGTGAGCTACGTTTGTGCAAAGCATTAATCATGCTGTGTGTTAGTGAGACTTTGTCTCCAATCTTTGCTGTCACCCTTACACGCAGTGTCGTTCTGCATTTGTTTTTACATTGTCTTTCACATTATTCATGTTTCTTTGGCTTTCTTTTTAAATACTGCCGTACCACTTAGATCTAACATAAGAAGTGCTGTAGCATGTTAAGCTAAGAAATTGAAGCAAATCTGTCATTTGACTTTTTCATTAATAGTTTTACAATACTGATCGCTAACCTTAGGCCCTGCAGCTGTTTTACACTATGGGTCCACTAATGCTCAGATCTAACACAACACAGAAATAGTTTTCTTTTGCTGCTATGACGACACAGTTTTTCAGTCTACTAGTAACCTATTCTTGTGTCACATGACTACAGGCAACAATTAAGGCAACCCGTACAAAACATAAATGTGTACAATTTGATGTGATCAGCCTATTTTTAGACAGTATTTGGGCATACGCAAGTAATATAGATGTTCTTCTAAAAAGCTATATAATTAGCCGTCAGAACTTTAGATTCAAAAGAGTAGGTAGAAAACACGATATATTTTCAGTTGATTGTTTTAGTCGTTAGAAAATTGCAAAAACTATTACCATTATCAAGACAACATATTCCATTATTTGAGGTCTTTTGGACCCCTTGTGTGGTTTTATTCTTTTCACCCGATAGCCTGCCAGGCATGATTTGGGCAGAAGTTTGTCATTTGGATTAATATTAAAGGAACACTATAGTCACAAAAAACAACTTTAGCTTAATGAAGCAGTTTTTGTGTATAGATCATGCCCCTGCATTCTCACTGCTCAATTCTCTCTCATTTAGGAGTTAAATCCCTTTGTTTATGCAGTCCTAGTCACACCTCGCCACTTGTGACTTGCACACCCTTCCTAAACCGTTCCTGTAAAGAGTCATCTAAAATTTACACTTCCTGTATTGCAAATTCTATTTAATTTACTTTAATAGCTTGCTAGACCCTGAAGGAGCCTCCTGTATGTGATTAAAGTTCCATTTACAAAGCAGGAGATAAAAACTTTTAATGTAAGTTACATCTGATTGAAAATGAAACTATTTTGTTTTCATGCAGGCTGTCAGTCACAGCCAGGGAAGGTGTGGCTAGGGCTGCATAAACAGAAACAGCAGTGATTTAATTTATAAATGGCAGAGAATTTAGAAGTGAAACTTCAGGGGCATGATCTATACACCAAAACTGCTTCATTAAGCTGAAGTCGTTTTGGTGACTAATACTATAGTGTCCCTTCAATAAGGGGGCTATGTACCCTCTCACATGTTTATTTTGTATGGGATGATAGTGTTATAGCTGCAAACAGAACAAAGGCCAGCAGACACTCACTATAGTATTCTCCAACAGTGTTGTTAAAGAAATGCACAGGCTAATAGACTTTGCCTCCGCATGTTGGGATATAGAAGACTTAAGTCTGAATTGCCCTTTAACCCCTTAAGGACCAAACTTCTGGAATAAAAGGGAATCATGACATGTCACACATGTCATGTGTCCTTAAGGGGTTAAGTAGGGCTTATGGTGTATTGTAGTTTAAACTCTATAATAAAATTTGAACTCTTCTTCTGAACCAGTAAGGTTATTTGTAAAAAAAAAAAAAAAAAAAAAAAAAGAACTGTTTTATTAACCTATGCGAATACAGCGGATGTTATCACTAGAATTAAACCTCTACAAAGCATAACAAACCATTTCCCTAAAATAATGATGTGAAAGCGCTCCTACATATCACGCCTCAGCACATTTCGCTATTTGCACTCTACAGTCAGGTTTATATATTGGAGATGACTAGGCTAGTTTGGGCACCCCACCATTCTTAAAACGTTATGCTGAAGGAATGAGTAATGAATCAAAATATCTGGCGTTTATATGAAACAGGACAGGGAAACAAGTTGACATGTATGCAAAAGTTTCTTTATTTGCCTACCTCTCAACATTTCAAATGGAGAAAAAGGGACACTTTAATTTTGAGGTGGTGGCCAGGGGCGGGGCTGTTCTGAGACAGTTTAGGCAACTTACTAATAGCAATTTATGTAACTAAAATATAATCAAGAAAAAGAACAATGTATTTTATTTGCACAAACTGATTTCTAAACACATTTATTGTAGTTTAAAGACACATTACTGTTAGTATTATTAGTTTGGATCTCGGTTACACACTCAGAAAACACGGACATTATGATAGAAAAGATTTGAGCCCAAAATAGGGACTGTCCCTCCTAAATGGAGACACTTGGGAAGTATGCCATTTAAAAGAGCCCTCCCGGCTCACTCCCGCCCTCATAATAAGTTTACTGGGCAACGTCTTATCCTCTGGAGTTATACAACTTTTAAGCTGTTAAACCCCAAACTCGTCTCTCCGTGTGCCTGTCCTTTCTTATTCCTGTTTCCTCCTCTGGCCATCATACAGTACAGGTAGGTTGAGATTGACTGAGAAAATCAGCCTAACAATAACCGCAAAGTCAAAACCTCCCTATACTGTGCAGCAGTTGGAGGAAGACTGAGGGTGGCAGAGCTGACTGGCACTGGGATGGGTGCGGGGGGACTGGCACTGGGGGCAGGATGTGGCGGCAGCTTTGGAGTTAAACTGTTTGAAAACCGTTTAATCCTTAAAGGTAAGGTGTTGCCCAGGCACTCTAGGCCCAATAGCAACTTAATAAAGATTAAGTTGTAATGGGAGGGAGTGTTCCTTTAACCCCTTAAGGACACATGACATGTGTGACATGTCATGATTCCCTTTTATTCCAGAAGTTTGGTCCTTAAGCGGTTAAACAAACTGTCTGACAAATAGGAAACGGAATATAGCAGTGTTTTAGTCCATAGAATAATGTCTCAATGGGATTTAAAGGAATCTTGCAATCTTCCGCACAGTCCGAACTGCTAAAGCATCATGAGAAATGCAGCCAATGACAACAGTTGTGACAACTTTCATTACCACCACCACTCCAGGGCAAACCATGACACACTACTCCAACTTGAATACATTTAGAGACACGGCTGTTAATGGTTCATAGTGGGCACGGCCTTATCGAATAAAAGCAACTTCGAAGGAGAAGCAGTTCTCTTAAACCCCCTAATTGACGTGTGCACATCAAAAAGCTAAAAATGTCAGTTTGTTCTAGTGATCACGGAGGTTTATCTAGCGGTTATCACAATATTTAATATCTAACGGCATGATCAAATGCTTTTCAGATCCAGTACTGACATCTCTGGTCATGTAATCCAGATAATCCTTCTATTATCCCATGCGGAAAAAAAAAACACACACACACACAAAAAAACAAAAAACAACAACACACCAGGCGAACAGCCCTGGCACATACACACAGTCACCAAACTGCCCTCCCTTCTAGGAATCTGCGGCTCGTCCCTCTAATATTTTGGAAGAAGAAAGTAATGTCTTGTAACAGCTATAATTTCACATTACTGGAGCAGAAGATTTTGGTGTCTGTCATTAGAAGAATAAATGTGGACGATTAGAGTCTGGAAAACATTTTTTTTTTCTTTTTCTTTCCAAGCTGTAACCACAAAGTAGGTGATAAATAACTCAGCTATGCCGACAGAGGTTGCGTGAGACACAGAGTAGAAGCTTCTTACAGCCACCCCTGTCCTCAGCTGATCTGTGCCTAGCGTTAGACTGTTAGATTATTCTAGACTGGGACAGATCACCCCTCTTGGTGTTCATGTATAATAGTACTGTGTATCCTGCTTCATTTGCTTTGTCCAGGAATCTGTTTATTCACACAGATCAATGGAAGTGTAAAAAAATATATAGATCATGTATTTTACCAAACGTGTACATGCTGTTGGGGTGTGACAAGAGCTCATGTTAAATACTTGCACCACAAAAATAAAGAATTTAAATATATATATATTGTTAAAAAAATATAGAAATCTTTTTTTTTTTTTTTTTACATATTTCTTAAACACGCAGTGGCGTCTTCATAAAGAACATATGTTTATTAACTCATGAATAATAAACTGCAAATTATGCAACCTCAATTCAATAAATAAAGCATGCCGACAAGACAAACATGTTTGGTCGTTCTACAATTAAACAGTATAATAAGCAGGTCAAGGGATCTAGGTATGGTAGTGTATAATTGGTGGAGCTGCACAAGATGCTTGAATCATATAATAAAAATGGTTAATGTTCTAAGATTTGCCTTCACTTTAGTCTTTACAACACCAAAAAAAAAAAAAAAAAAAGGTTTAACAGAAGGGCCACAAAGGCTCAAATTAGCACCAATGAAGTTCTGGAAGGCACATCTAAAGTCCAATTTGAGGTTGCATTATAGAGCATTTATAATAATAGTTGTCATTACAGCTTCAGGTACACTGCTACACCTAGAACTGAAATGACTCATGGAACAGCAGTGAACCACAAAATGCAGGTTTAGGGGTAGTTAGAATGATGGGAGCTTAAGACTGGTAGGTATTAGTGGCTAAGAACCACCTACCTTCAGATAGGTAGAATGAACCTTTTGCAAGCCAGGTTTGTGAATAGGCTGAGAGCATCAGCTGACCACTCTCAGCCAATCAGCAGCGCCCCTGCCTGACGAAACTCTGTGCTTCCTGTGAATCAAAATTCTTAAGCAGGATGCCGCCAAGGGAGTAGTGGAGACTAGCGCTAATGAACAGTTTAACTGCAATCTAAATGAAGCTGTTTTGGCGTTAGGAGGCCCATGGAGGCACTCTTACCTCCAGGGGCCTTCTGGCACCAAAATAACTTAATTTAGATTAAGTTATTTTGATGCCTGGATGTCCCTTTAAGGAGGCCCCATTCATGCCTCTGCAGCTTCACTGATCAATTCTCTACCATTTAAGAGTTTTTGATTATGTAACCCTAATACAAAAATAAAACATGTATTCCTCTCTCCCTGTTACATTACAAGGAGTGGGAACATTCCAATCCCTGGTGGTCCAGCAGGCTACGTATCTTATCTGCATCTCACCAGGTGCAGACCATGAGCATTTCTCTCGTGAGGTCCTGCACTTACAGTATCAGAACATTGTTGTGGTAGCCTGCTGAAATATTCTGACACTAACTGTTGGAGTTTGTAAGAGATACATATGGTCTGCACCCAGAGGAGGTGCAGACTGAAGAGCAAAGGCTTGGTAAGGTAGCACAGAAGGTTCACGCACCAATATAGGACCAATATAAGACCTGCATGATTTTTGTGACGCTGTTGAGTTAACATTTAAAATTTCTGTGGAATGTTTCCAGCACCTTGTTGGACTTATGCCAAAGCACATTTAGGCTGCTCTGAGGGCAAAATGTGGTGCTACCCATCATTATACAAGTGTATGTAATAATTGCCCCTGAGTATGCATAGATAAAGCAGAAAAGGCAGATAGGCACGCAAATTAACAGAATTTAGTTGAATTTCTCGTTCAGTTCACTATTACTTCCCCGGGGGTACTGAATACCACCCTAACCACATACTATCAGAAGAATTTGTGTATACCCATAAGAATGTATATATATATAAACTTATTTTAACTATGTTTCTCTTGAAAAAGGTGCGAAAAGTAGAAAAGGGTACACCACATTAATTAATTCAGAGTGTTTGAGCAGTGAAGGTATAAGATAAATATCTAATTTACAGGATGTTCTGGCACAAATACAAAAACTAATGTGTTACCAGATTCAACTGTGCGAGTCATAGTATGTGAGCAGTCTGTTGGCTGCATATAGCATTATTAATGTAAAGTCCTGTATTGAAGACTATAGCGAGACATCATGAGGACCTCATGAAAGTCTTTGACAACTCACTTTTTTATTGGACAAAAACCCCTCACCAGTGCCTATGGGGACATACCATTTTTGAGAAAAAGAAAAGATAAAATATTTTGTAGAAGAGGACCCATAATAGTCTGGAGAGGGAAGGAGTGGGGGTTGTTGCACATTAACCACACAGAAATTTATGGAGAGATTTTGTTTCGATATGAAAATATTTCTTGCTTAAAAGGAGCACTATAGTGCCAGGAAAACATACTCGTTTCCCTGGCACTGTAGGGTCTCTAGGTCCCCCTCCCGCCAGGCTCTAGGGTGAGGAAGGGGTTAAACACATACCTTTTCTCCACCGCCGGGCTCCCTCGGCGGTGGGGACTCTCCGCCTCCTTTCCCCGTCATTGGCGGAATGCGCATGCGCGGCACGAGCCGCGCGCGCATTTAGCCAGTCCACAGGAAAGCATTCTCAATGCTTTCCTATGGACACTGGCATCTTCTCACTGTGAAAATCAATGAGACAGCCACTAGAGGCTGGATTAACCCTAATGTTTCTCTGAAACTGCTATCTTTACAGCTGCAGGGTTAACCTTAGATGGACCTGGCACCCAGACCACTTCATTAAGCTGAAGTGGTCTGGGTGCCTATAGTGGTCCTTTAATGTAGGATCTATGGACTGTCTCCGTATTATAACCTCTGTACTGTGATTACTATGTTTTCCACAGAAATGTCCTCTGAGCCACACTGTCTCCGATACACGATGCCATTTGGAATACAGCAGTTAAACATTAAACATCCACTTAACCCCTTAAGGACACATGACATGTGTGACATGTCATGATTCCCTTTTATTCCAGACGTTTGGTCCTTAAGGGGTTAAAGGGATAGTACAACTTAAAACGTAATTGGAACCAAATGATTTAAAATCTAGAACAAAACTAAAACTAAACTCTCAATCCATTTTATAGTTTGTTTGTTTTTTTGAATAAAAAGTATTTATTATTTTACTATATAAAAAGTATGCTTATTGTGAAACATGAAGCTACCATGTTACTGTACAGTTTCAATTGGCAGAGTTCCAGCCATGGCAAAATACTTTTAAATTTGGTTGCCTATGCAGGTGATATTTCTTTTAATGAATAGGTCTCCTACAACTATGTGAGTATTATTTATTCTTATATAGAATATACTACTAACATTTACAACCACGTGTAAGTGTAAAGAAACACATTATGTCTTTCTTGGTGGATTTTACAACCACTGTGATTCTGGCAGCTGATGGCGGAATTTGCAACAGCTATAATTCTATAGCCACCAGTGATGCTAACAGTTAATGAGTGATATTAGAGATGTTATGATTCTGGAAGCTTCAGGCAGCTGATAGCAGATGTGAAAGCCACTGTAATTCTGTTGGTTGTAGCCAATGACAGATGCTACTGTGATTGGAACAACAGAAAAACTTTTATCATAGCAGCCTGTGGTACATGTTACTATTGCCACTGAGATAGTAACACCTGATGGTAGATGTTACAGCCACTGATTGGAGATGATAAGGCTACTGAGAATGTAACAACTGACGAGAATATAACAGCCACTATGATTCTAACAGCTGATAATACAGTCACTGTGATTCTAACAGTTGATAATACAGTCACTATGATTCTAACAGTTGATAATACAGTCACTGTGATTCTAACAGTTGATAATACAGTCACTGTGATTCTAACAGTTGATAATACAGTAACTATGATTCTAACAGTTGATAATACAGTCACTGTGATTCTAACAGTTGATAATACAGTCACTATGATTCTAACAGTTGATAATACAGTCACTGTGATTCTAACAGTTGGTGGTTGATGATATGGTGATACAGTTACGGCCACTGTGATTCTGGCAACTGGTGCAGGATATTCCATGTAGATATCATAAAATTCCAAATATAAAAACCCTACAGACAGTAAATTAATTTTTTTCCCTTCAATTTTAAAGCACAAGAGCCTCTTTGAAAAACACAAGCAGTTCACCAGAGAGGAAGCCTTTTCAGAAAGAAATGAAGACCAGAGCTGTTTATGAGTTCAGATCTAAATTCATGATCAAAGTCAAGGCCAATCTCCCACAGCTAGTCGTCCTGTTTTTTTAAGCGATTCCTCACCCCTCCCGCAGCCAAGGTGTTAACTTTGAATCTTTGCTCCAGGCATCAGCTTAGTCTCAGGTGATCCCTGGCTTCTGAAGTACTTATTACATCAGAAGGCTTCATTTTTTTTCTAAGTCCTGCCTAATTAATGAGAGCCCTATCAATATTCATGCTCATAGACGTTTAGAGCCTACAAGGTATGTCAATATATCCATTTTCTTGTTGGATCTAATTGCCCGTGGCTATATCAAAAGATAAATCTATTAATTAAAGTGTACTTTGAAAAGATTTGAGCGCTTGGAATTGCGTCTTTGGGGAAAATGGCTCATGAAAACACATACCCAACTTGAAAAAAAATTAAATAAAAAATATACATTTACAGTGAACTTGAAAAACTTGATAAGTGAGAATCAAAGAGAGCAGGAAAGAGAGAGCACAGCGGAAAACGGGGCTGAGAGTTTGTTGGAACGAAGAGAGATAAATTGCACTCTGCGCTTTTGATAATTTTTACTTTAAAGAAATGTGGTACTTCAGGGTTTACCTGGACAGGTTTAATCTGTGACAAACTGGCTTTCAAATTTAAATACCAACATTAATCTACTTTTTCCAGTTTTTTAGCCAAGCACTTTTATAAAATGTAGTGTACTAATGAAATAGATTCTCAGCAGGAGAGACATCTTGCTGTTTAAAAGACAGACATTGTCACATGATGTCTCTCTACAAATGTGCTTAGTGTGAAACTAGTAAGTTTCCTGCATGTGACTCCAAGTTCTCAAAAAACAAAAATCACATCTAGTACTTTACAGTCTATTTATAAACCCATGTGCAGATACTAAGCATGTAGCCTGTGAATCAGCGCAGCCAGAGGAATGAGCCTTGACAAGGCCAGGAGGTAGGCATTGTGGGAGATGTAGTTTGGCCGAGGTTTCGGGGGGGTGGGGGTAGGGTCAGTTGGGCCTATATATAGCGGCCATCTTGGGAAGTGGCCATCTTAATTAATCTAACACTTACCTGTGAGTTGTCTTGCAGCTCTGTGTTAGATTTCTTCTTTTTCTTGCAGATGGCTTCGGTTGAAGAGTTCCTGGATGGTGTGCGGGCAATGGTGAAGGATTGCGAGATCGAGTGTCTAAATGAGCCGCTTGGTGAGGCCGGGCCGTCGAGGACAAGCGAGGCTGTTCCGGCGCACCGGACCATGATAAGACCAGGCCTCCGCAGCACCTGAGCCCTGGCGCTGTCCCGACTCAGCGGAGGTGCAGGAGCCCTTTGCCGACGGAGTGGGTATGAGCATGCAGCTGGGGTCCGGTCATCGCAGGAGGCGTGGTGAGTCGGTCCCCAGTGACCACACTGTTAGGGGGGAATGGAAGCAACACCACCGGGTCCGGGATGGAGCGGGCCGGGTCCCTGGCTTTCCCGAGCGGTGGGGGGGATGGGGCGGCCCCCGTCATGCAAGGGGCCAGGATGGTGGATGTAGCGGCCACCCTCGGCAACCAGGCAGGTGCAGCGACAGGGAGGACATCGACCCTGGTGGGTGCTGGCAGCAGTGGGCCGATGGCAGGGGGTTCAGTCCCAGCAGTGCCCCTGGGGGCGGTAGGCGTGCTGGATCTTGAGAGGCGTCAGGCAGAAGGAGCACAGGAGTCTACTCCCGCGCGGAAATACAGGGGTGGCCGCTCCCAGGACAGGCTTGGCAGGTCACAGGATGGGTCCAGGCACAGAACTTGTCACAGGGACGGGGAGCAGCGCAGGGTGGACAGGAAATCGGCATCCCATAGGTGTGGCGGGGACAGGAGCCCCTCAGTCAGGCACCACGGCAGAAGGCGGTCAGGTTCCCCAGGCAGGAGGGTGAGGTGCAGGCGCAGCGCTTCCAGGTCTTCCATTGGGAGCTCACGTAATGGGAGGGACTTGAGGTGCGGCTCTTGGAGCCGGGACCGTGGGTGCGGTTGGAGGGAGCATGGGGCGGATGGGGGCTTGAGTGAGCACTGTACCCAGGTTGTCTTCTCCAAGCAGATCCACAGTTTTCTCTTCCACAGTCCCTCAACAGGATCAGACTGCGGATCTGCGGCTGCGCAGCAACACTCCGGACCTTCCCAGGGTTGACGGACGGTCAGCTCTCTCGCAGCCTTGACGGAAGGACAGTGCCCCCAAGTCCAGCTACGGCTAGGGGTTCTGGCGGTGAGTCAGTTTCTGCATTACACACAGGGGATCTCTTGGGTTGTTTAAAGTCCTTTCTGTTAACATGGGACAAAACACGGGCAGGGGTGCCACATTTTAGCCAGGTATGGGATCCTCCGGCAACCGTCGCAGGGGTTGGTGTGGCAATGCCGGTGATAGTCGGTACGAGTGGGCATGGTGGCAAGGTGGTCTCTCCTGTCGGGGTGGTGACCTTCGGGGCGGTCGGCGAACAGGAGGAGTTAACGGGGGAGATCCCGGATATGGCTAGACAGAACGTCCATGCGTTCTTTGCGGGGCCTTTGGGTTGTCATCTGAAACTGGAGGCGAAGGAGCAGATTTGGCACAGTGAGTTTCTGGAGATTTTTTTCCCTCCTTCCATTAAATGAATTCATTGATCTGAAGGAGGAGGAGAAAAAGGACTCCAAGAAGGAGGATGATGAGAAGCGGTGGCGGTATCGGAAGAAACCCAAGTTGTTTGGCAATCGGTTGCGGGCCTTTTGCATCTTAGCGAGCGTGGTGGGGGAGAAGGCACCAGACCGGTGCTCGCAATTGTTTTGTTATTTCGATGGAATCTGGGAGGCTTATCGTACGTACGGGAGATTGGCGTGGTGGAAGTACGATGAGCAGTTTCGCCAGCGTTTGGTGGCTAATCCGGGTATGCGGTGGGACCAGATGGACCTACCACTCTGGATGAAATTAATGATGGTGCAAAAGGCGGCCCCCACTGGGATCAACGCCGATGAGGGTTGGCGCGATGTTGCCCTGGCTAAGCTGGTACAGTAACCAGGAGGATGCAAAGTTATTGTTTGAGGGGCTTTCCTGGGTATTTTTTATTCCGTTTCGGCAGCGGGTGGTGGTGTGGTAATTTGAAGTCTGTAGCGCAACATACTGGAGTGGTGAGGGAAAAGTTGTTTAACCCCTTAAGGACCAAACTTCTGGAATAAAAGGGAATCATGACATGTCACACATGTTGTGTGTCCTTAAGGGGTTAATGAGATCCAGCTGGGTAGAAGGGTGGATCCTTTTGCTGACCCTCCCTTTGACCGATTTGCGGATTTTACAGTTGGGGGTGGTACCCAAGAAGAAAGCCGGTAAGTTCAGGCTGATACATAATTTGTCGTATCTGAAGAGAGCTTTGGTGAACGATGATATCGGTGCAGCCCTGTGCTCGGTGTCCTATGCATCATTTGACCAAGCGTCTGCCTATGGGATGTTCGATCTCGTGCGCCTATTTCGAGAAGTTTAGCACTTTCTTGGAATGGGTCGTGAAGGAGGAGACGGGGGTGGCGCTGTCGTCTACTACCTTGATGACTTCTTATGCGTGGGCCCGGCCGGATCAGAACGGTGTGGAAGTACTTTGCAGTCGTTGGAATGGGTGGTGGGGTCCTTTGGGGTACCATTGGCAGCGGATAAGATGGTGGGGCCCGCCACGTGTCTCAGCTTCCTTGGGCTGGAAATAGATTATGTGAAAGGGGAATGCTGCTTGCCAATGGATAACCTGGTGGCGCTCCAGGCGTTGGTGAGGGCCGTGTGGGGGGCCCGGAAGGTTCAGTTGAGGGAATTGCAGTCGTTGTTAGGTAATTTTGCGAGCAGTGTGATTTTTATGGGACGGGTCTTTAGTCATTTTCTGGCTCGGGCCACTTGTGGAATAAGGGCCCCGCACCATTTTGTTATGTCATGAAAGCTGATCTCGCCCTTTCTGCGTGATTTTAATGGGCGAGTTTTCTTTCGGGAATTTGGGGTGTCTTCTGAGGAACTTTATTCACGGATGCCTCTGGGAGCGTTGGGTTCGGGGCATATTTTGCAGGTCAGTGGTGTGCGGAACCATGGCCGATGGCTTGGAAGGAAAGTTCCCTTATAAGGAACCTGGCATTCCTTGAGCTGTTCCCGTTGATGGTTTCCTTGGCGCTCTGGGGGGAGGTATTGTGGGACAGGAAGGTGATCTTCTTTACGGACAACATGGCGGTCGTGCACGCCGTTAATCGTTTGTCAGCTTTGTCAGTCGCGGTGGTGCGTTTACTTTGTCGCTTTGTGCTCTTATTTATGTAGTTAACTATTGTGTTTCAGGCTCATCATGTGCCCGGGTTGCTGAACGTGGTGGCTGACTCGTTGTCTCGTTTACAGTGGGGGCTTTTCCGTCTGGCGGGTGCCAGGGGCAAGGGAAGAGGATCATTCCTGACTGGAAGAGATGTGGCGGCTCGGGACATTTTGTTTGGCGGACTCGTGAGGTGTTCGTTGGCCCCTGGCATGAGGGTGGCATATAATAAGTCTGGACCGCGTGGGAAGAGGCAGTTGGGAGTGCGAGGGTTGGGACATCGGTGCAAGGTAGGCTAGATACTCTGTTATGATTTTTGTGTTACTTGTTTGCGCGGAAGGCGTTGGCCTTTCTTTTTAAGTTTCAAGGTTGGGAGGACGTCACTAAGCAAGGTTTATCGGCAGGGTAAGAAGACGGTCGATTCGAGGAGGTCGGTAACGTTTGTACTCCTGCACGATCAGGTTACGTCATACCAAGACTAATGTGTTTGGGAAGGGTAGCTCGGTTTCGCTTTTCTCTTTGCCAGTATACAGCATTTGTCCTGTGGCCTGTACGACCAGCTATTTGGAGATTCGCCCGGGAGTGGGCAGCTGTTTTTTTATGCATGGGGATGGGTCTGCTCTACCTCGATTCCAATTCTTGCGGGTGTTCCGATTGGGCGTAGCGCGGTTGGGCTTGAATCCGATGCTGTTTGGGACCCACTCATTTCACATAGGGGCAGCAAATGAGGCTTCTCGGCTTGGGCTTGGTGATGACTTGGTTAAGCAGGTAGATAGGTGGGAATCCATATGGTTCAGGTCCTATCTATGACTGGATTTGTTGGTGTGAGATGTGGGGTGGGGCAGATTGGTACTGTTGTGGTATTTATGTTGTGTCACTTATTTTGTTTTCGTCTCCGGTCGGGTGGCCTGGTTGGTGGGCCACTCTTTTGTTTTTTGGGAGCAGAAGAGAGCCGCAGTTCGGAGACTGGGTGTGCAGCTGGGCTTTCCTCTGGGGCAAGTTTCATTGGTGTGGTTGGGTTTATGGGAGTTTTGGTTGGCAGGGTGTTAATGGGGAGATTTTCCAGAGGATATTGACTGGGCTGGTCCCAGACGTGCTACTGATTCACACGGGAGGTAATGACTTGGGACTGGTTCCCCAGCAGACCTTGGTTAGATGGATGAAGAGGGATATTGATCGCTTACGGGAGTTGGTTCCGGGTTTGGTGGTGGTATGGTCCGAGATGGTTACCGTTTTCACTGGCGGCATGCTAGGAATCCTGTTGCAGTGGGGCGTTGTCCCTGCAAAGTTAATAGGACTATGGCTGTGATTATTAGAAGGATTGGGGGCATATTGCTCAGGCATAGGGAATTGGAAGGTATGCTTCATGTGTATTTGAGGAGGGATGGTGTCCGTAGCTGGGATACGATTTGCTTAATTTAGATTTTCAGGAAGGCATCTAGAGGGCCCTATTTTTGTGTGATGGGGGTTCTCAGGAGCGCTAGGTAGTCAAGTCCTGAGCTGTGGAGGGGAAGGGTCAGGTTAAATTGGGGGGTGCAGGAAGTGGGCATGGTTAGGTTAGTGTGGTTTGGGCTGTAATGTCACACTTGGTTGGTAGGTTCGAGCCCGTCAGTGGCTTAGAACCTTGGGGTTGTGGGGATGTCTTGGTACACCCCTACCATTAAGCAGTTCTAATCTGGGCCATTGGGACGGCCAGATTATGTGTTATATGTTTATTTCATTGTTATGCATTCTTACTTTTATTGGGTCATTGCTGGGGCACATTACCTATACGGGGATTACAGTTTAAATGTTTTGTTGGTCAGAAATAAGCCCATCTGATTTATTTATATATTTATTAATAAAGCTGTGGACTAATAATTGTCTGTGTCTTATTGGGTTATAAGTAAATATCTGGGTTTAGCCACTATGCCGGTTTACCAACTGTGCACTTGTCAAGGAAACGAGAAAACATTTGTCTGAGAGCACTCACTTTATTAAGTCAACAACACTTCAATGGAACTTCGAGTCTGCAGTTAAACAAGGTTTTCATAAATCTGGGTCATGAATGTTCTATTAAAAGGTAATATGGCCAGAATGACCCTCTATTTTTAAAGGGACACTATAGTCACCTGAACAACTTTAGCTTAATGAATCAGTTTTGGTGTATAGAACATGCCCTTGCAGCCTCACTGCTCAATCCTCTGCCATTTAGGAGTTAAATCACTTTGTTTATGAACCCTAGTCACACCTCCCTGCATGTGACTTGCACAGCTTTCCATAAACACTTCCTGTAAAGAGAGCCCTATTTAGGCTTTCTTTATTGCAAGTTCTGTTTAATTAAGATTTTCTTATCCCCTGCTATGCTAATAGCTTGCTAGACCCTGCAAGAGCCTCCTGTATGTGATTAAAGTTCAATTTAGAGATTGAGATACAATTATTTAAGGTAAATTACATCTGTTTGAAAGTGAAACCAGGTTTTTTTTTTCATGCAGGCTCTGTCAATCATAGCCAGGGCAGGTGTGGCTAGGGCTGCATAAACAGAAACAAAGTGATTTAACTCCTAAATGACAGTGAATTGATCAGTGAAATTGCACTGGAATGATCTATACACTAAAAGTGCTTTATTTAGCTAAAGTAATTTAGGTGACTATAGTGTTCCTTTAAAGCATTATGTCTTTATTATTATTTTTAAAAATGGAAAAATATAAAATATATTTTAAAAAATTTAAATACATTTGTATTCATATTTCTTTCAAATATACGTTGAAATACAAAATGCAATATATTACAAAGAGTCAATCAATAAATATTACAAGGTATTAACGGACACTTGAAGAGACTATCATGAATGGAGGCACACATAGTTTATCTACCATTAGCAGTAGTACTCATTATAGAAAATGAGTGTAAATACTCTGCAAACTGATAACAGCTATACAACAGCTGCTATCAGTTTACACACTGCCCAGTTCAAAGTTTAGCTATGTGCCGCAATCGCCAGAGCCGTAATCTGCAGCTTTGTCTTCTCTTCTGGGGTGGCACATGCACAAGTTGGACAAAATGTATCTTCTCTACCAGGAAGATAAACAGCCACACTATCTGATTGCCAGCCTGGAATGTGGAGCAATGCTCTCCAAGTCAATGCGCATTATCCCTAAAGACAGGCATTTGGTAACTAGACTGCCCTTTTTAAAATAATATATCTTACTAGAATATTTAGGCAAACAGTGATAAGTAACTCCCATCACTAGACATTGCCATGTTCCTTCTAGAGGCTTTCAATTGAGTCCATTCTAGAAATCAACCGTATTGTCCAAAAACACATATTTGCACATATTCTTGCCACTACAGTTTGGATGGGACAGTTATTATTAGCAGATATACAGCTGTATCATTTAGTTGTGTATGATGCTTAGATAGAAGGTAGCCATAATGCCCTTGCACAGGCCATATATACCACAAAAGCTCCATCAGTGGTATAACCACCAGGCATGAGCTAAACAAGTCCCTTTCTGGTCGTAAGGTGGTTGATCAGTGGCAGAAGACAGGACTCCAACATCATTCTCTCTGCTATTTTCCACATACGGTACCAAGCTGAAGAACATATCAGGAATAAAGTATTATTTTCACAAATCAGGTCCTTGATTCATGAATGGGATGATCTCCACAGTAATGATGAAGGTAAAATCAGAAAACAAAATGGATACGGGACTGGTAGACAGCTGGAGAGAAAGCGACACATTATCCACAGTAAATTATTATAAGGTGCAAGATGGTTTATCCCAGCACTGCATGAGCTAAAAGTGAGAAATGATGGCATTTTGGGTATGCAGTCTCTATTGCCTTAAGGCAGCTGTTATGTGACTATAAATTTCTGCTGTGATTTATAAAAAGGGAATATAATATTCATTTGAATTTAAAAAAGAAATCTCAGCTACGTTCCCTTCTATCTTGATCTATTCACAAACTGCCTAAAACTCGAAACTTTGTTGTGCTTGAAGCAATGTCTATTGATGCAAGAATTCTATTGGCGCTGAGCCACTGGTGTTGAGGTTCTGAGAAAGATAGATAGATAGATAGATAGATAATTTTGTTATTGTGCCCATATTACTGTTATTTTTGACTGATGACTTGTTTAGGGTTCCTCACAGACTGGATAAATGTAAACCAGCAAACCATCATGATGGCACACTCATGGAGGAACCTGCAAATCAACAAGGGACTCTTCTTTCTTCCAATTCCCAATATGTGGATATATTACCATGCTTAAAGATAATTGTACTTCCGACGGCTTGAAACAGAAACCATTTCTTTGGGAGGAAATCTCAACTGTAAAGCTTTTCGCTTTTGACCACATTTTAAATTATTTTTCTAATGTTGTAGAGCATGGGTCCTCAAACTCCAGGCCCCCACCCCAGATGTTGCTGAACTACAACTCCCATGATTCTTTGAATTACATGGATAGCCAGAGAATCATGGGAGTTGTAGTTCTGGGGGGCCGGAGTTTGAGGACCCCTGTTGTAGAAGATCTCGGTGAGATTATTTTACAAAACGTCTGAATCCCAACTCAAGATTGTGACCCATATACTGCTTGAAACAAACAGAGACAACTACTTAATGCAGCCTTAGCAAACCCAATACAACTTAAACCTTAATAAACTAATATTATCTACAGAGTTAATGTGTTGACCCCTTCTTAGCAGAACTGCAAGCATCTGCAACAGGTTTGTTCTTCTCACGTACACCCTTTGCTCATGATCTGCTCTGCCTTCTGCATATCACTCCCACGTTCTGCTCCGGTAGGTATGATGAGAATTAGTTTAGTGACATGGCCTGTTCTCATCATTGTTTGCAAAACACCCAGCGAGAGCTTGTGTGCCCAGCAAAACTCCAGGGGAGTCACAGGCGTCAGAGAGTGACTGGTAACATCTGGAAGTTCTATTCTTGGAATCTATCTGAACTCTGTTGTCTGCTCCTAGCTGTTTTAAGTGGATTAAGAATGGCAAGTACACCCAGTGATGATTGCGATGTACCAAGTGCCATTTACTTTAATCACCTGCCTACATTATTATATGCCTTTTAACAGTTCGGCCGGACCCCTGTAATATCGGCAGCAGTGGGAGGAAGTGAGTGCAGGTCACTTCCTTTCAGCTACATACAGAGCCTGCACTGGAAGCAGAGCAGAAGGAGAGCTGCTCCAGTCCAACACTCCCATGAGCCTCAACCAGCAGCAGGACCCAAGAGAAGCCACCCTTCTGACACAAAAAGCATACACCCCAGCAATCTACATGCAAACACACCCTTGCGATCAAACGCAACCATTGCATACAAACATACCCCTGCAGGCAAACTCCAAAAGTATATACAAACACACCCCGTGATTCAAACACCAATATAAGGTACACACACAAATGTACACCTGAATTTAAAAGCCAACACGACATACAAACACATACCTGCAATCAAACACAAAGATTACATTGAACAACACTACTGCAATCCAATGGAAATATTCAGGGGTCAAGTCCTGGGTAAAAAAGTGCAGGAACTCACCCCAGATCCACTCCCCGCCCCCTCCAACCCCCCCCCCCTCACCCCCCAAAAATTATACGCTTGTATGCAGGGGCTGAGTAAGGGCACGGGGCTGAGGAGGGGGGCAGGAGCTTAGGAGGGTGAGGGGGGGGGGGGGCATGGGCTGAGGAAGGGGACATGGGCTGAGGTAAGGGATAGGGGCTGAGGAAAGGGACAGGAACTGAGGGGCTGAGGAAAGGGACAGGGGCTGAGGAAGAGGGACAGGGGCTGAGGAAGAGGGACAGGGGATGAGGAAGAGGGGCAGGGGCTGAGGAAGAGGGGCAGGGGCTGAGGAAGAGGGGCAGGGTTGAAGAAGAGGGGCAGGGACTGAGGAGGGGGACAGGGGCTGATGCTCGTATGCAGGGGCTGAGTAAGAGCACTGGGCTGAGTAAGGTGGACAGGGGCTGAGGAGGGGGACAGGGGCTAAGTAAGGTGACAGTGCTGTGGAAAAGGGACAGGAGCTTAGGAGGAGGGGGGGGGGGACATGGGTTGAGGAAGGGGCCATGGGCTGAGTAAGGTGGCAGGGCTGCGGAAGAGGGACAGGAGCTTAGGAGGAGGGGGGGCATGGGCTGAGGAAGGGGCCATGGGCTGAGGAGGGGGACAGAGGCTGAGGAGGGGTGCAGGGGCTGATGAAGGGAGCAGGGGCTGAGGAGGGGGACAGGGCCTGAGTAAGAAGACAGGGACTGAGGAGGGAGACAGGGACTGAGTAAGGGGACAGGGCTTGAGGAGGGGGACAGAGACTGAGGAAAGGGACAGGGACTGAGGAGGGGGGCAAGGACTGAGGAGGGAGACAGGGCTTGATGAGGGGGCAGGGACTGAGGAGGGAGACAGGGACTGAGTAAGGGGACAGGGCTTGAGGAGGGGGGCAGGGGCTGAGGAAAGGGACAGGGACTGAGGAAAGGGACAGGGACTGAGTAACGGGACAGGGCCTTAAATAGGGGGACAGGGACTCGGGAAAGGGACTGAGGAGGGAGACAGTGACTGAGGAGGGAGACAGTGACTGAGGAGGGAGACAGTGACTGAGGAGGGAGACAGGGACTGAGGAGGGAGACAGGGACTGAGGAGGGAGACAGGGACTGAGGAGGGAGACAGGGACTGAGGAGGGGGACAGGGACTGAGGAGGGGGACAGGGCCTGAGGAAGGGGGGCAGGAACTGAGGAAGGGGGGCAGGAACTGAGGAAGGGGGGCAGGAACTGAGGAAGGGGAACAGGGCCTCAGGAAAGGGACAGGCCTGAGGATGGGGGCAGGGACTGAGGAGGGGGACAGGGACTGAGTAAGGGGATAGGGCTTGAGGAGGGGGGCATGGACTGGGGAAAAGGACTAAGGAGGGAGACAGGGACTGAGGAGGGGGGACAGGGCCTTAAATAGGGGGACAGGGACTGAGGAGGGGGCACAGGGCCTTAAATAGGGGGACAGGGACTGAGGAGGGGGGACAGGGCCTTAAATAGAAGGTCAGGGACTGAGGAGGGGGGCAGGAACTAAGGAGGGGGGACAGGGCCTTAAATAGGGGGACAGGGACTGAGGAGGGGGGCAGGAACTGAGGAGGGGGACAGGGACTGAGGAGGGGGGCAGCAACTGAGGAGGGGGACAGGGCCTTAAATAGGGGGTCAGGGACTGAGGACGGGGGACAGGGCCTTTAATAGGGGGACAGGGACTGAGGAGGGGGGCAGGAACTGAGGAGGGGGGACAGGGCCTTAAATAGGGGGACAGGGACTGAGGAGGGGGGCAGGAACTGAGGAGGGGGACAGGGACTGAGGAGGGGGGCAGCAACTGAGGAGGGGGACAGGGCCTTAAATAGGGGGTCAGGGACTGAGGACGGGGGACAGGGCCTTTAATAGGGGGACAGGGACTGAGGACGGGGGACAGGGCCTTTAATAGGGGGACAGGGACTGAGGAGGGGGGACAGGGCCTTAACTAGGGGGACAGGGACAGGGACTGAGGAATGGGATAAAAAAAACACAAAAAAAAAAAACCTAAAGTGCCTTCCACCCTCCCTGAGGCTTAACTTGGGCCAGGAGGGGTGGGACAGGATCTGGAACCTGCAGCCTGCAGTCAGTGGAGTAAGCCGGCCTCTCCTGATGATGTCAGGAGGAGGGGGCGTGACTTCCCTGCTCCCCAGCGGTCCTGTGAGAAGAGCAGAGAAAGTCACGCCCCCTCCTACTGACATCATCAGGAGAGGCCGGACGACTCCACTGACTGCAGGGGGGAGAGGTGAGTTTAGAAATCCGAGTCCCCAGTCAGAGGCAGGGGATTCGGATTTGTGCTCCCCCTGCTCTGGCAGCCGCTTGTGTCAGCCCTGGGTCCTGCAGGATTAGTAATGGGAACGGCGTTCCTGCTGTGGAAAAAGTGCAGGAACGCCGTTCCCACGCGTTCCTGCAGGACTCGAGCCCTGGAAATATTACATACAAATATACTCCTACATGCACACACACTTACTCCATACAAAAGCATGCTTACATTCAAACGCACAAGCTCACAAATACAACCCTGCAAGAAAAGGCAAATGGGAGATTCCCAGCTGGCATAACATTGTGGGAGTTTAACAACAGAAAAGGATCTACCTTTTTTGGTCATCTTTGCGCTGGTGGGGGTGGGCCCAAAAAAAATCCTTGCACCAGGGCCTACATGTTTTCTGCCACTGTGCCCATGTATCACATAGAATGTGTTGAGCCCTCTATTATAAACCCAAATACAAAAAAACAAGTCCTGCGCTCAAACTCCCATCACTACTGGGCGGCAGCAACGATCATCAGCCCCAATTCATACATTAAAAACCAAAGAAAAAAAGTTACCTGAGCTCTTCCATAATCCCTATGTATATTTAAACAAATGGAGGTTATTTAGTTTCTCCAATGGCCATGAGAGAGTTTTGCCCACCTGCCAATGTCAAGGCAGACCCCCTAGGCGGGTCCTACACTAACCTTTCACCTTGCTTCCTTGAGCTTCTGGCACAGATATCTCCATTGAGACAGAAAAAGGGATTTTTTTTTATATACACCCCTACATTATTATTATTATTATTATTGCCATTTATATAGCGCCAACAGATTCCGTAGCGCTTTACAATATTTTGAGAGGGGGGGATATAACAATAAACAGGACAATTACAAGACCACTTGAAGGAACAATAGGTTGAAGAGGACCCTGCTCAAACGAGCTTACATACTATAGGAGGTGGGGTATTAGAAACATTAGGACAGGAAATATCAAGTAGGAGTGGAGCAGAGCTGGAGGAGAGAGCAAAGCACTGTCCCATAGGAGAGAGCAAGAGACAGGTATGTAAGGTACATGCTTATTAACCCCTAATAAGGAACACATGGGATGGGCGGCAGTATTGTAACATAGCTGTGTGATGCAAAAGTGAATACAAATACAAAAAAACAAGTCCTGCTCTTTATTATAAACTAATTTTCTGTATATGCATGCGCCAAACTACTCTTTCCGAGGATTCCTTGTGTGTATGTGCATTCAAAGGGCACCGATAATCATGGGACATTTGCTATTTGCATTGGATGCCAGGCTATGCCTTCACAGCAATTGGTGTAAATCCAAATGAAATAAAACCATTTGAGAGAACTTGCAATGTGCTATTACATTCAAAGTGGCAAGCTCATCTTTAAAAGAAGTGTTGGTGATTAAAGTTAAAGATGTGAGTGCTAGTCTCCAAGAGTACTCTATATCAATCAGTTCAATAGAGCTACAGTGCTGAAACTTCTGCACTATCGTTGCGGTGGCAAAGAGAACTCCCTGTTATTTCTAGTAACAGATATGAAAGATCAAGATCAAGATAAACTACAAATAAAGTAATTTTAAAATGATCTGTATATAAGCCTCGACCCTGGCTTGTAAGGATATCAAAGAGTTACATTATGGGGATATGTAGCTGTTAAACAACTTTTTCAAAACCTGAAAACCCTCAGGTTAAAACTCAGGGAATGTAAATACTGAAAACCATTAGCAAAATCAGGTAAGAAATGTGGCTTGTGTTGTCTCTACACTTTCTTCTTCAAAGCATACAAGCATGCATTACACCTACAGTAGTTAAAGGAACACTATAGTCACCTAAATTACTTTAGCTAAATAAAGCAGTTTTAGTGTATAGATTCCCCTGCAATTTCACTGCTCAATTCACTGTCATTTAGGAGTTAAATCACTTTGTTTCTGTTTATGCAGCCCTAGCCACACCTCCCCTGGCTATGATTGACAGAGCCTGCATGAAAAAAAACTGGTTTCACTTTCAAACAGATGTAATTTACCTTAAATAATTGTATCTTAATCTCTAAATTGAACTTTAATCACATACCGGAGGCTCTTGCAGGGTCTAGCAAGCTATTAACACAGCAGGGGATAAGAAAATCTTAATTAAACAGAACTTGCAATAAAGAAAGCCTAAATAGGGCTCTCTTTACAGGAAGTGTTTATGGAAGGCTGTGCAAGTCACATGCAGGGAGGTGTGACTAGGGTTCATAAACAAAGGGATTTAACTCCTAAATGGCAGAGGATTGAGCAGTGAGGCTGCAGGGGCATGTTCTATACACCAAAACTGCTTCATTCAGCTAAAGTTGTTCAGGTGACTATAGTGTCCCTTTAAAGGCTCCTAACAGTTCATATAAGATTATAGAGGATTTATTGCACAGTTATTAGTATAGTAAGTTTGGTGTTTGTAGAAAAATACCTAATTTGCAGGGTTCTTCACTAAAGTGTGCACTGGTTAGTATTCAAAGTGAATTTCCTATTTTAGACCTAAATAGTCAAAGCAGAAATAGGTTACTTCAAACACCATGACCACATCAGTGATTTGAAGTAGTCTTGGTGCCTGGTGTCTGTACATCTTCTTTATAAAACGCTGCACATACAGAGTTTAACCCCTCTGTTGCCAGAGGTGTAATTCCTAGTCGGGCTACATTATTGAGGTGTTAGTCCCGGGTGGTTAATGTGAAACTGTTGTGCCAGACAGCCAAGGCGGACCCCCTATGCTGCCCATGTTCTCCTCTCAGTGCACCGAGGGGGAGTGATGTTTGTGGTGGAGGATCAGACTACATGGAAAACGCGCCTCGAGGGGAGTTTAAACGTTAATCATTTATGAAGGGGTGGGGGCACAAATGGGGTTACTCTAACCAAAACCAGCAATTTAGGAAAACACAGTGTTTTGCTTGAAGTAATCCTTTCGGTTCAGCAATTCACACTTTAGTGGATAACTCTGCTAGGGCCTTTGTAATCTATTACATTCTCAACTCGAGTTCCAAACTTGACACTTGAGAGTTCATTGTGTGTGATGCCATTAACCGACTTGTTTGTAAACACAATGACATTAAATGTGAAGGTAAAACACTACAATATTGTGCTCAGTAAAATTCAAAAACAAGATGCATGAAGAATCCTGAATTAAAAAAAAAATAAAAATCATGAAATTGGTAAGGCATGCCAACGAGACACCGTGCCAAAAAATACCAACAAGGCAGTCTGGTGTACATGTGCCTAATATTAACATGTAACCATGCCAGCCAGCTGGCCCTAGGCATTGGCAGAGCGCTAAAGAAGTGTATTCTCGTGGGCAGGATTTTCACATGACCCTTGCCAGCTGTTGGACAACAAAGGAGACACATGGACGCAAATCCCAAATTGGCGAGGAGGTATCTAAAAAGATACTCTTTGCATCCCACTATGTACACAGAAAGACCTCCTGAGATGCAACGTGCCGGGATATGGGAGCACAAATGTCCACACTGGTATTCGGAAATATTCCAAAAGGTAATCATGTCTCAGCAGCTCTGTCACTTCAATGTGTTATAATGGAAGAGAGATGTAAAATAAAAGCATCAATGAGAGTATTAAAGACAGGAGGCAGATTGAGCAGACAGTGGGATAGACCAGGGATTATTTGGATGTATCCTTACACAGCCCTCGATTGCTAAGTAGCCTGATGCAGGCAGATCAGATAACATCACAGGCCATAAACAGGGTCTGATTCAGTAACACAATCCACAGCTGCCAGGCTTCCGAGTACATTAAGGTTTGGCTGCTGTGAGAAGTGAAGACTTTCACACTTGGCTGTTGGATATAACAAGTGGCTGAGTAGTGGGGAGACAGATATTTTAGTCCATTATCTTCAAAACTTAGCCCCCAAGCTATAGATCCATAAATAAAAGGCAACACGCAGAACAGGAGCCTTGATTATCGGGAGAGGGAACGGGGTATTAACCTCTGCAAAGCTGTACATTTATATAGTGCCAGATTCTTGATGGTCTGTCTTCACAGGAAGAAATGGCAAATGTCTAAATATACTGTTTAATTAGAAAGAGCCAACAAGTTCTGCAATGCCGTACAATAGACTTTGGCAGGAAAAACGGTCTCCAAAGTTGGCAGTCGGAAGAAGTGCAGAACAATTTCACAGCTTTACTTACTAATAGAATGTGTTGCAAACCCCTTAGGATTGGCCCTGAGCAACATGGGTCATAAAGGACATGTTCTACAGTGTGCACGTATGCTGGTTGTCCTTAAAGCAACATTCCATGACAGAATTGATCCCTTTTCAAAATTCATTTTAAAGATAATACTTATAGTCAATATGCAACAAAGAAATAAAATGATATATTTGGAGTGTGTGCTTGCTGCAAATACCCAGTATTTACAGCTTCCCATTACTGTCATTGAGAGTGAATACACATCATAAATTACTGCAACTTTAAGACAAACACAGAATAGAGACAGGCAGGCAACTTGCGCCATACCTAGACAACCAACACTCATGAAGAGGTTTGCAATATGCTTTTAAAGGAACACAGCACCAAAAAAAAAGAAAAGGAAACATTGTTGATACAATGCATCTAATTTGTTTTGAGTGTTCTCTTGGGGCATATATGAAAGCTAGTATCTAGGACGGTGTAGGTAGCCTTCAGCACTCTGGATCTTATAGACTACGTCTCCCATAATGCTCGTATAGTCATAATGCTGGCAAAGCACTGGGGAGATGTAGTTCACAACATATGGAGTGCCTAATCTAGGTTGTAATATCTGCAGATACTGCAAGCCCTCAGCACAGTCTTCTGGGTAATTGACTACCTCTTGAGTTTAGCTCCACAGAGCTTAACCACCAGGAAGTAACAGAGTCACAGTCTGATTGACAGCCAGGGAAGTGTACCAAGGTTAATTTATAGAAGTGTTGATTTCTACTGAAAAATACAGGACACACTTAAAGCACTTCAGGAAGCTTAATTAGTGCTTCATGAGTTTGAAGTGTTCCTTTAATCACTCGTACACAAGTGTAGTGAATTCTGGTATGTGACTGTTAAAATTAGCAGCTTCAATTGACTTCTTCTAGTGGCCCAAAGGCACGAGACACCAAAAAGAAAAACCTGTAACGGGGAGAAACCAGTTTCTTAAATTGTTGCAATGCCATTGACTCTGATATAATTTACAAATGTGTAAGGGAAACTTTCAGTTCAAAAATTGTTTTGGAGCAATTACCATTGTTATTATTTTATTATTTATATAGCACCAGCAAATTCTGTAGCGCTGTTCCATGGGCATTATATTTTATGTTATAGGCAAACACGTGAGGGTTTTACTCACTAAACACCAAACTGAGAACTGAACCAAAAATATGAACAAATCAACAGAAATGAACCAAAAAATAAAAATATACAACAACAGCCAAGATGTGATTAAAGCAGAGTTGGAGAATATTTACAAATCGGTTAGTGTTGCCTAAATTTTGCTGTTGTTTTTTTCCCCACTACTATTCAGTGTGTAGTGAATGAATTAAATGTAATAATGCTCTGTGTGCATGGTTGTATGTAGTGTAATATAGCCTCACTGTTGGCGGATACATCAAGTTGCAAGAATACACGTAGATCTACTATGTTTGTATTTCCATGTCAGTAAGTGAAACAGCTGCTTTGAGATAAATGCAAGAAACACAAATGCTTAATGATACTTCCCCAGAATGTATTTACCCTTTAGAGGACATTCAAAAAACTAGAACCAATTAATTTCACTGAAGTGGTTGCGGTGCCCAGAGTCCCCTAGAACCCGCCTTCCATTCAGTGTTAAACCATTTTCCAATGGATTAACACTGAATGAGGATTCCTGGCAGCCCGCTATCCAGCTCCCACTGGAAGTATGACTAAGGCGGAGATTACACTCTTCCTTAGCCATTCCAATTCATTCTCAGCTTATCACTCCACGGACCAATGTGTTTACATGAGCCAGAGCTGGGCTGCGGGTTGTCTGAACACTCTCTTTAAATGTTACATAGTAAATGATGGGATGGTGCCAGGGGGACCCAGGCACTATAACTACAATAGGATGAAATGGTTACATTATTCCATCATAAAAATCTGGTCACCAAAGGTCTCAAGCCAACATGGACTATCCTGCTGATTTCACATTGTCAGCTTGGTGCAGCCATTGTTAAATTAATGAGTCTTTCCATTTTGGATTCTCAAACTACAATTTTTTTATAACGACAAAGATCGCCATGGTCCATGATGGGTTAAACCAATAAGGGACTATGTGCGTTACATCCCTTAATCTGTGTATTATTTCATCCACCGCATGTGTTCATTACGGGCCACCTACATCTTCTAGCTTACGGCACCTAAAAACGTACAACTGCCCCTGGAGACCCGTTAATCACTTATTTACTGATCATTGTGAGAATGCTTTAGGTTATGGATGTATAGGAGTCTCAGCAGCACATAAGGCCTCCAATGAACCCGGATAGCTCTCAGGCAGTTAAGCACATTGCTTTCATGAAGGAACACAAAAACCAGAATAGATATCTCCTAAATCTACCTTGATGTATTTACTGCCAAGCCAATACTTACATTAGGCAACTGCATATTTTTAAAAATGATTCAAAATGGTCCCGGCATGTGAAAGTACAACAGAAAGGAGGAGCTGCCTTTAAAGTGGACAGTGTTGTTTGCAAACAGATGATGCTCTATTGAAAATCAGGATTCGGGCTCAGAATGTCCAGATCAAACCTAGAAAGATCCCAGGAATGAAGGACATGCACAAGTGTCTGACATGCTTGTCCAGTTTTAGTCCTTCCTAGTCTATTCTTTAAATAGTGGGACAGTCACCACCACTGAAAAATGATTGTTTCATAACGATAGAATCTTTCTGAAATACTCATTTTGACTGTGCTGGAATTTCAATGAAATACCAAACCCAGTCAAGAGTTATAGTGAGACAATGAAAGGACTACTTTGTCTCTGCCTGACACATCTATACACTGGGCGGACCTACCACCATCTACCCCCTAGCGCTCACCAGTGATGGTTGCAGGGAATTGGCTCTGTCTAAGGAGGAATCCACGGTCTCTTGGGATCCCTCATAGACCTCAATTATATACTCTTGCGCATGGCTGAGCTCACAAGGGACCTGTATATGTAAGTAGAACTAATCTTTACCTGCTCCCACCAGACCCCCGCAGTGCTGTCATCATCAGAGGTCTTTGAGAGTTCTGCAAAAAAAAAAAAAAAAACAACCATAACTCGAACATACACCATGTTCACAAAAGTATTAGGACACCTAACCATTACACCACAGACTTTTGTGACATTGCATTCTAAATACACACATTAACCATATCCTGACTTTAGGGCTTGCTATGCCGTCCTACAAAAGGAGGACTTTAATGACGTTAAACATAACATAATTATGTACAAATAGATATACATTTATCATTTTTTAGATAAATGTTTATTTTATATTATATATACATATATTAATATCAAAATGCACTTACAATGAAATTTACATATGTAACTATATATATATATTTATATATATATATATATATATATATATATATATAAATATACATATATAGTTCATTCTACGTGTATATTTGTGTATTCTTTTTAAATAATTATGTGATTTTATTAATTATATATTGGGGGGGATCAGCCTGACAACTCAGGAAGAAAGTCCAGAGAATGTATATTCGACCCCATCAAACCTGTACGTGGGGGTATGAATCTCGGTTCCTGTTCATCCCAAATGTGTTTTATGGGTTTGAGGGCACTGTGTAGGCCAGTCAAGTTCTTCCACACAAAACTCATCCAACCATGTCTTTATGGACCTTGCTTTGTGCACTGTAGCACAGTCATGCTGGAATAGAAAAGGACCTTCCCCAAACTGTTCCCACAAAGTTGGAAGCATAGCATTGTCCAAGGTGTCTTGGTATGCTGAAGTATTAAGATTCCCCTTCACTGGAAGTAAGGGACTTAGCCCAACCCTTAAAAACAGCCACATATCATTATCCCTCCTCCACCAAACTTTACACAATGCACAATGCAGTTAGGCAGGTGACATTCTCCAGGCATCTGCCAAACCCAGACTTGCCCATTAGACTCCCAAACAGAGAACCAAGATCCGTCACTCCAGAACACATTTCCACTGCTCCAGAGTCCAGTGGCAGCTTTGTGGTAAAGTGCATGCCAGGCTTTGTGCTGATGTGCATGCCAGGTCCACAGAGGCCCATCCAATTTGTGATTTGTGGGCAAACTGACCTGAAACAATTTCAGGTATGAATGTGGGGGGTGAAATAAAAGGATGGAAAATATAGACCCACATTTACTAAATGAGCATTTACACCCATAGAACAGTTCATAATATAAATTGCCCTAAGTGGAAACTAATATCTCTAGTCCATGGCCTTTTATTTATTTTATTGTTTTACTCTTTTTCTCCCCCCAAAAAAATTTATCTGTTCAAACGGGAAAATCAACAAAAGTAAAATATATATTTCTGTAATGCGCTGTAAGATGCACAGTTGCAACATAGGTGTTTGAGTTGTTATTAGGTTGGCTAGCTAGCCAGTTTAATACGCAACTGGTTAATACAGAGAGAAGGAATATACAGCTGTTCTCTTAAAAAGACAGTCAGTTCTGCAACCTCTGCCTCTAGAAGAAATAGACAGCTGCCCACTTAAATAAAAAGACTGTCAGCTTTGCAACCACTGCCTCTGGATATCCTGCTACTCCCCCAACCCGTTAGCATTGTTAACCCAATAATCTCAGTTTAAAAAACAAAAAAACAATATTGAAAGTGTTTCCTCTGTGGATGTGGAGCAGCTAGATAAAGAGTTAGGTTGGGCTGTTTGCCAGTCACCACAAACTAGAGGGCGGTTCAGAAGAGCAGGAGAGAATTGCTGACCGGTTAGTTCTGTGGTGAACTGAACACTACCAGCGTGACTTTGTGACGTCTCTATTACAAAACATCTGGATGATGGGTCTGTGCGAATGCACTATGCAGGAACCAGAAAGAACCAGAAAAAAAAAAAAAAGTAGCAAGGCGCATGATCATCCGAAAGACACATGTCCGGCACACACACAGATGACAATGAATATATTTAGAAATTGTCAGTTAATAACTCATTTCCATAACATGTACACAGTAATCTCCAAAATCCAGATATATCTGGAAAATGTGCCCTCCCCACTCTACCACTGGAGCACAGTCAGGAAAAGTGTGATTTTTTAAATTATTTTTAACAAGGAAATATTTTGCTGATTCCCATTTGAGTTGGCCATGATCCGTCCTATTTACAGTACTCGTGACTAAGATGTGCTAATGCCAAATCTGATATGCAAGTTTCACTCACTGTGGTCATGTATTACAAATCATTGCTGTCACCCTATTTTTGGACAGTGTCAGGTTTTAGAGAACAAAACATGTATTCCAAAAACGGACAAAATATATGCACACTTGCACGTATTTAAAGTTTTTTATATTTACAAAGTCCTGCAACTCCCACATCCCTCGGCCACAGTCAATTTCTGCACTTTTTCACCGTCTCTTTAAAGAAATGTGTCTGAATCAAACAACATAGAGTTTCTTTTATGACATTTGGAGTAAGTTAGCAAGAGGGTGCACAGCCATGTAAGGGGTTTAAATTAAAAAACAAACTGCTAAATTATTCTACGATAGCACAGCTGTGACTATATTTGAGATGGAGAATTTTTCTTAAATGGTTATTTTTTTTCTTTCATTTTGCATTGAGATAATCCATTCACTATATCATAGTGTTTAATAATAAACATAATCCATGAACATTAACCGTGCAAGATTAGCATATCGTAGCCATGCTCCACCAACTTGGGTAGAGCAGAGCAATGTAATTGCAAGATAATTAAAAGAACACTCATAAAGCACGTCAGCTTGCTTTATATGTCTGGAGTCCGTCATATTTGTGACAGTTTATAAAAGTGCTGGTTTCAATAGAAATTGACACATTTATAGTTTGGGGGCAGAAACAACTCCCTGGATGTCAATCCCACAGCTATGGAGGTGTTCTTAAACATTTATTTAGGTTCATAGGAAGCAGAGTGCACCTGCCTTCCCCCACCTTGGGAAGCAAAATTCAAGTGAAAATTGTTGTCAATAAGGAATATCTGATTGGCATATTCCATTCAGGGGAAATAGAGGGGAGGGTCTGCAAAGGCTAAAGACAGCAGGTCTGCAGCTTTTGTAGACCCGCAGAAAAAAAAAATGCATGCTTTAATTGGGGGTATATCTACTAAATCGTGATATCTTCTCCCCCAATGGATTGTTCCTTCCAGGAAGAGATCACCTGCTTGCATGTACAAAATTATAAAAGGTTGACTACTGCACTGGACCTCCTTCCTGTATAAACATGTAAAATGAAAGGGATGGAGAAATTTAAAGGCCGGGGAGCATTGAGTGTAGTCATGCAAATTGCTTCCCCATATTATCAGTGCTGTGCAGGACACTGCCAGTTGTGAATGACTACAGCTCAAGCAATAAAAAATGTCATAGATTGCCTAAGATAGCTAGCTGTCTTAGGCAATCTATGACTCTTTGATTGCTCTTGAGCTACAGTTCAGAGAGGGTGAGGTACCAGCGAAAGATTGTGAAAAATAAGCTTCAGCCACACTGCATACCTCCCTCTTGCCTATCCTAATATCCCTCTTTTCTAGGAGCTCCATATTGTTGGGGTGACTGAGTGTAAAAAAGAGATCCACAGCAATAACACTCACAGTAAAGTGTCTTTAAATACAATAAACATGTTTAGAAATGTGCCTGTGTGCATAAGATACAGCATGACTGTTCTAAGTTACAGTTTAGTTATAAATTGTTATTAGTAAGTCACCTAAAATTTCTCCTTCCCGTATCTTCACTCACACACCTATAACTAAAGTGTCCCTCTTTGTCCATCTGAAATATTGAGATGTATTATAGTTGGTATAAGGATATACCTATGAGGTTATAAAGGAGAAAAAGGCAAAATGTAGAGACTACAGGGAAAGAGTACACTAATATATTAGACCCTGCCCCTGACGAAGGAGTCTCGTACTCCGAAACGCGCGTCGGGTCTTCTCACGGATTCCCTTTCACTCACTTGAGCACTTCACAATGCACTAAGGGAATCCTTTGCTCACCTTTCTTTTTTTTTTGTTTCTTTCATTAGTTTAAATGTTATTCTCATTTGGAGTTTGATCGGTTCAGTGGCAATAGATAGAGGGATAGTATCTGGATGGCTAGACCTAGCATAGAACACCCACAAAGGTGTTAACAGGAGATTGCAGGGGATTAGAATAGTGGCGATTTCAGGAGTATTTTACTATGTTACAGTGTCCACTGATTGTATTCCATAATTCCCACTGCTCTCTATGCATGATAGTAATTTACCTATAAGCTATCTTATTACAACACTTTGATGACACTCTCTATATAACTCTTTCCTGTCTCCTCTATTGCCCTACCTATTCATAATTCATAGGTTTAAAGGTATCATTTTGGATTTTATTTTTCCTCTGTGGATTACCCTGATAAGGCTTTTATCCCATTGCTTGAGTATTTGGAATGCAATGAATGTCTACTTAGGCATTGAGATACGTTCCCAGAGGAATACAGGGTTAATAGCACTTTTGAGACACTGATACAATTGTATCCTTCCTAGAGTACAGTCAATAAAGTTTCAGTGTATCACTGTTTACATTCATACAGTGTCTAATATATTAGTGTACTCTTTCCCTGTAGCTTTTTTCTCCTTTATAAGCTCATAGATATATCCTTATACCAACTAGCGTTTTTTATGACAACACTACCAGAGTGATTGGAAGCACCCCTTTAAAAGGGAGCTATCCAGTTATTGTTTCTCTGATTTTCTATATTTAAATATCCGGGTTCAAGCCCATTCTTTGGTGGAGCTGGTACCACCATCCTGACCGCTTTTCCCTAGCCTCTGATTCAATTGCTTTTTGGATCAGAGACGAAGGGAAATTTATCGTTATATATTTTTTTTTCATTAAAGATGTATTATACTATGCTCTTCCCAATTGTGTTCCCAGCAGTGGACCACGAGGAAACTCTTACAGTGATCAGTACCCAATATTGGTGCAGACCACAATGCTCCGCCCACTGGGCCACCATATAGGGCAAGCACAGGGGGGGGGGGGGCAACACACAGAACTCTCAGCTACAAACTCAGGAACGCTCATCTTTCCCCCCAAATACAGGGCACTGTCTCCTTCACATACAACACTAAGGCACCACGCACAACACTCACAGAAGAGGTGCACAACACTCACAGAAGAGTTCCCAAATCTGGTCCCCTACCCAGGGCTCGGGGAAACCTTAATCCGGATCTGGCTCAGCCAATGTGAGCTGAGCTGCTGGCATGATGCCGCCCCACAGCCAGTGGCCCTCTCCTATAGCATGGCATTGAATCACTATATAGATAATAAAATGGCAGTCATTGGCTGCGGAGAAGGAGTCAAGCCAGCAGCTTAGCTCAGACTATTCTTTCATTGGCTAAACTACACTGTTTGCCTTACAGCCAGGAAGATGTTTTGTTGATACTAGGAAAAGGTAACGTAGTACAAAAAACATACTTTCTAAGTTTCCCATGTCACTTGGAAAGCAGCCACAAACTGCAATGACAACCCGTTCTCTAAGTTAACTAGAAAGGAGCGTCTACGGGTTATTGCCCTAGATTATTAGATATGCCTACTTTGAAGATCTTACTTTACATTTTTTTTAAACTGGACACTTTGGATATACAGCACAGCTGAACAATACAAAATACACATTAAGTTGCAGTTATAAGACGCAGAACATGTGGTGAGCTCACGTCAAGGCTCCAGTAAAGTTGGTGAGATAATATATTACAGCTGCTCAGGACAGAGAAAAGGCTAATAAGGTTTAGAGTAGAAATAGATAGACGAGGAGAAGCAAGGCGAGCCTTCACTGCGGTCAAACTGCATGCCTATGAGTTTACTGTGAACGAAACATGTATTGTGTATGTTAGTCTTAGATGGGCTGCGTTGTTGCCCTAAAGAAGGTCATCTGTGGCGTTAAAATAAGGTGATATTTGATGGTGCAGATTGAAGAACCTATTACCCTAGCAGACCCCAGCAGCCAGCATTCATCTGCTTCCAAATCAGGCAGAGGGGGAGGTTACTGGTACTGTGCCCGTGGCAGCCCCTTATCACTCTAAGACAGGCATTGCAGGTTTCCTAATCTAACACATCTTCTGTTATTGTATACTGCACTGTTGCTCACATTCTAACTGTATCTGTGTTATTAGTGTTCCGTGAGCATTATTATTAAAGGGGCATATTAATTTGATTTCTTTGGACATGTGAAGCTATCAAAATAAAAGTAGAAGAAGCGAAGTCAATTGTTTTGCCCGGATAACACATCGCCCTTAGGGCAGGTAAATTCCATATTCCCTGAGAGGGGAGGGAAATGTGTATATTTCTGTGAATATTGGTGGGTACTGGGTTAGGTTTTTACATCCTGAGTCCTGAGAAAAGGAGAAAATAAAGCACCCCAAAATATGTATTGACTTACGAGGAACTCGTAACAATACCCCAAAATTTAACCCGGAAATGTTTTACGTGGAACATTAGCTTGCCTGCCCTTGCAGGACTACACATAGGTTTTTCCAGCTGCGAAAAAGATTAACTTTTTGTGGTTTGCTTGTGAATTCAGAATTTAGGACATGGGTAGGAAAACAAGATCTTAAAGTCCCTTGGTGAGCCGGTCCTATTTATTTTATTTATTTATTTTAAATTAAGGTGTTTATGTTGCCGTGTTGTGCCTGTTATTGATGGGTGTTGCAGTTACTTTGTACTGTTTTATCTGTGAGCATGTTAGCTGTTATAGTGTATATGTTTGTGAGTAGTTGTATTGTGTCTGATACTTGGTATGGGTCAAGGACAGGAGCTGTGATAGCTGCTGTGGGCTGCTCTACTGCAGTGTGGATTCCCGTTCACAAGTGCTGGGAGGAAGTGATCTGAGCTCACTTGCTCTAAGTGCTGCAATGTGGATATTGAGGATTGTCCTTCACCACCTGCAATCACTGCTCAGGTAGCACTAGCAGATAGCTGGGACTCCAGAAAGTCCGGAGCCTGTTTGGTTTTGGCAGCCTAGCGTGCAGTGCAAAGTAACCTTGAGTGCCATAGGTTGCTGACCCCTGGTTTAGAGAATCAATCCCTAATATTACCCCTGGTTTAGAGAAAATGAATCCCTAATATTAACCCTGATTTAGAGAATACATTCCTAATATTGCCCCTGGTTTAGAGAATCAGTCCCTAATATTACCCCTGGTTTAGAGAATCAATCTTTAATATTGCCCCTGGCTTAGAGGATTAATCCCTAATATTACCCCTGGTTTAGAGAATCAATCCTTAATATTGCCCCTGGCTTAGAGAATCAATCCCTAATATTACCCCTGGTTTAGAGAATCAATCCCTAATATTGCCCCTGGTTTAGAGGATCAATCCCTAATATTACACCTGGTTTAGAGAATCAATCCCTAATATTGCCCCTGGTTTAGAGAATCAATCTCTAATATTGCCCCTGGTTTAGAGGATCAATCCCTAATCTTACCCCTGGTTTAGATGATCAAGCTCTAATATTGCCCCTGGTTTAGAGAATCAATCTCTAACAATGCCCCTGGTTTAGAGAGTCAATCCCTAATATTGCCCCTGGTTTAGAGAATCAATCTCTAATATTGCCCCTGGTTTAGAGAATCAATCTCTAATATTGCCCCTGGTTTAGAGAATCAATCTCTAATATTGCCCCTGGTTTAGAGAATCAATCTCTAATATTGCCCCCGTTTGGCTTTTTTGTCTTAAATTTTCAAGTTCATACTTGAGTATGTGGCTAAAATTGTTTTGTCCGGACCATATACATGTAATTAAAAAAAGATCATAAACACAGGGTTATTCACTAAAATATGGATATCCAGAAATTCAAAGCTCATTTCAACTTGCAAGCCAAAATAGCCAAACTAAATAATATAATAATATAATAAAGCAGACCTTTTTTAACCTGAATATTAGGCCATTAAATGTGAAATTCACTTTGTTTTCTTAGCAATTCACACTTTCACAATGAATTCAGACAGTGTCAGATATGTGTTTATGTTCATAGACTCCCACGCTACTGCTCCATAAAACAGCTTCACTGGTGAAAATCCTCTATTGTACTCCTCAGTATCAAACTGCACAGAACTCCTTTCAAAACATTCTATATTTTGCACACTGCCCCTCTCCAGCTCCCGCTACCTGTCTGTGCACGTCTCTGCGGCTTCTTGCTATGTTTCTTTGAGACTGACTCCTCCGATATTAGTCATGCTTTCCCTTTATCAACCAGTTCACAGGCTCACCATATAAAGCATTAACAACATCACTGCTGCTGTTGTAAACTTTGTACTTGTCAATTTAAAGGGACACTCCAGGCACCCAGACCACTTCTGCTCATTGGAGTGGTCTGGGTGCCAACTCCCACTACCCTTAACCCTGCAAGTGTAATTATTGCAGTTTTTTATAAACTGCAATAATTACCTTGCAGGGTTAAGTCCTCCCCTAGTGGCTGTCTATTAGACAGCCACTAGAGGGAACTTCCTGCTCTATAGCACAGGTTTTCTGTGCTAGAGCGTCGCTGGACGTCCTCACGCTGTGTGAGGACCTCCAGCGTCGCTCTATTCCCCATAGGGAAGCATTGAAATTCATTTTCAATGCTTTCCTATGGGGGGCGCTAATGAGCATGCGCGGCATTGCCGATCATGCGCATTAGGTCTCCTCAGCCAGCGGGCGGGATCAGTCTCGCCCACCGGCCGACGTAAGCAGGAGGAGGAGCGGCGGGGGAGGAGGAAGCAGCGACGAGGGACATGTCGCTGCCTCTGGTAAGTCACTGAAGGGGTTTTCACCCCTTCAGCAACTGGGGATTGGGGGGTGGGAGGGAGAGGGACCCTCCAGTGCCAGGAAAACTGATAGTTTTCCTGGCACTGGAGTTTCCCTTTAAAGGACAATACGGTTTGGGTTTTGTATTCTAATGTCATATAGGCCCTCTCGGCTGCTTATATTGAAGCAAACTATTTTCTTTTTCAATAGGCGGTTTCACTACCACTTGTAATGGCCTATATAACAGCCTATACACCAAAACTGCTTCATTAAGCTAAAGCTGTTCAGGTGACTATAGTGTCCCTTTAGCAGAGCTGGTGGAGATACTGTGGAAAGCCTTGCTTGAACAAAGGTTTGTTTCACGAAAAATACCCAAGGCATGCAGAACTTCCATCTAATAGGCCAAGATTACACATAGGGAAATATTACAGGAATAGATATGTATTACTGATTGTTAGAGTGATCGGGATTAATGTAAGTACCTGTAAAGAGGGGAGACACGTGGAAGCTGAGACAGCTGAGGTCAAGGGATATAAAGATCATGTAATCGATATAATAAGCCAGGGATGCTATAAAATAGAACCCACAAGTCAACAAGGCAAATTATAAACAGTAATCACAATACAGCAAGGAACGTGTTATTGAGCGAGTGGAATCCATGGCAGGACACAGCTCCCCTGCACAAAGGGTTTAAATAGTAAAAGTTTGGGCATCAAACATGAATCCATTAAAAGGTCCATGCGTGGGCTCACTGGACTGACGTAGCAGTCTGATTGGATGAAATATGACAACAGGTGTAATTACCATCAGATAGACCAATGGTAGTATCAGTATTGATAAGAGATGGACAAAACTGATGATCACGCAGATGTGGTGCTGACGTTAATGTACATGTCATAGCACATTTTTTTCTTAAAGGGTTACCCCAAGCACCATGACCGTTTCAGTGATTTGAAGTGGTCATAGTGCCTGGAGTCTGTATGTGCAGTGTTTCACTATGAAATTCTTCACATATGGAGTTAAACCACTCTGCTGCCGGAGGTGTAACTCGAGCAGCGTCACTGGAGTGTCACCAGTCAGCCTGGAACCAGAGTTCTAAGTTAAGCCAATGTCAAATCTGTGCTACTTTGGTTCGCTCAGCCACGGATGGCATTGGCACGGCAGGGCTTGGATTAACCCTTTAACCTTCGTCTAAGGTTGGGTGAGACATTCATTTTCAGCTGTGGCAGCAATTGGATGAGCCACAACCCACATGACAACAATGATTGCTTCAATAGGAATATAAGAATGGATGAGTAGTGTACTGTAGCTTTAGAGAGATCTTCAGTGCATATTTGCAACATGCCTTATTGAAAGGCCCAGTGATACACTGTGGTAATTACCGCACCCCAAAAAATCTGAAAAATTACCAGAAACGGCTACTTATCTGGTCCTCAGATTAATGGCAGAATTTATCATTTTATCTTAATACTGAAAGACCCTGTCCCTCTTAACCGTTTGAAGATAACACAGATCTGGTATGGTATCTCCAAAATATGGAGAGAAAAAAAATAACTGAGACTCTGATATCAAAGACTTATTCCCACAGCATTTGGCTTAGTCACCACACTGATTCACCAGTTCATCAGGCTATAATCTCAAACACACCTCTTCATTCCAAACCAGAATCCCCCCTCTACCTCCTTTCACCTCGATCTCTCTCGATTTCTTTATTTCTTGCTTGCTCTCTACCTCTATTTCGGGTACCTTTTATATATTCACATTTTGCCTTCATAACAATTAAAAAAAAACACCTCTTGATACGATAGCAATTTTTGTATGCTTCGTAAGAGTATTTATTATGGTTTTATTGATTTCCGGACAGTATTGTACGTTTTGTATATGGTATAAAAAAAAGTAATAATATATATTTACAGTATGAGCATAAACACACTTTATTATTAACTAACATATATGTTATATTTTATTTTTTAGCCTGGTGAATTGCAGTATTTATAAATATATATATATATACATATATATATACACACACACACACACAAATAAAAGGATAAAAGTAATCAAGGACATTTAAAGGAATTAAGTATTAAGTTTGCATTTGTTAAGTCAATAAAAAAATGTTTTAATTGTTATTTGCTGCAGTAGCGCCTGACTGCTGACCCATATAACCGTATTCCCCCGTTGCCCCAAATATAACATATCAGACCTGAATAAGTTGGGTAAGGGTAACGGCCACAGCTTTATTTAACCATAAACATCATGCCAGCAAATTCCTCTGTCAGCTGTTGGGGTTTCCTCCAACAGACAGCTCTACACCGTTCTCCAAGAGTCCAGAGCAGCCTGCCTCCCGCCATCAACTCCCTGCAGGCTGTGACTCCCCAAACCACCTTGGCGTTTTCATCCCTTGTATCTGTGCTGGCCAGGAAGAACCGCAAGCTGTGACAAAACAAAACACAAAGACACCGACACCACAAACAGAACACAACCAAACCTACTACTGGGAGGGAGGGTGGGAAAGTCTGGGTTCCTCAACTTGTCTCCCTTCCCCCCCTTTAATCTCCTGCTCCCCATTCGCAACCATGTATCTACCTGGGGACAACCCCCCAACCCTTGGCATCAGTCATGCTCTCCCTTCCTTATTTTCCAGGGAGAAACCTTCTGCAACTTTACCAGTTCTCCTGCTGGTGGGAGGAGGGGGGGAGGTTAAGTATGCATTAGTAATTAGCGTTTTCACCTTTTGCACTGCCATGAAATCTGTCTGACTTGTGAAATATTATGAGTGCTGCTCGGTTGTAACATTATTTTTTCTGTCAATCAAGATCCCTGTTGGTATACGCATTCCTTTATCCTGAGAGATTTTCCAAGTGGAAACGCAGTGTCTGACAGACCACATAAAGGATTTTCCAAATGAACAGGGTAATAGAATCAAAACGCATGACTGCTTCTAGACTCGTTTTGTTTATTTTGGGTTGTAAGGTTAATCCCGAGATTTTTGGATTTTTTTTTTTTTTTTTTTTTTTTTTTTTAAATATCGAAGGGGGGAAAGATACAGAGCAAGTTTTATTCCTGTGAAAATACTTTTATATATTATCGTTTGGCCAGAGAGGAAGGTATACAGTGCTGTTCAATGTTTGAAAATACAGCTACTGTGAATGATAATTCTGACTGAGCCTAATGGGAGTTGTAATCCCTGTTTGCCTTTGTTGTACTGACAGAAGGATGATTGGCAAACTGCAGGATAAATAACTATTTTATATTAAAAAAAAAAATTCTCCTGAGAAACATAGTAGAAAAATTTGAAATGGACACATTTGCTAGTAAAAGATGCTTCCTGTATACTTTGTAAAGGAACCTTGTCAGGAATAAGGGTTTTCAATGTATCTCTACATCAGCAAATGCTATATGTTACGGTTGCCTCCAGGCTGGCTGGAAGCTGGACCATAGAAAGGATGCTCCTAGCGCTCACCAAAGGACCATCAGCACCGTAGACACCATAACTACTGCGTAGCCACCATAAGTACTGCAGACTCCACGAACCACCGCTGCTGGGCTGGTATCTCGCCATCTGCTCTGCGCCCTGGACCTATGACCAGGCTCCAGGTTCCTGTAGGTGAACCTCTTCCTTCTGTAGAGCGTAGCAGGATCAAGAACAAGAGCTCTTACAAGAGCTCAGTAGCTAAGGGAGTATGAAGAGCATAGCAATCCCTGTAGTGATTATAGCTGTCCCCTACAAACATGAGTCAAGGCTGCAAGTTAGAGGGTCAAGTCATTCTGTTTTATTGGCACCCAAAGGGCTTTCTTTTATGCAGGTTTCCCTTAGATAGGACCACCCACAGGGTTTTACAGAACAGCCAATAACACATGTACATTACAGAAAACACTCCCAGCAATTACATACAAAATCCTCCCCTCTGCCTGTGATATAATTATGGTACACAATGGGTAACATAATTATCACAAGCAGGAAAAATACAGTTTTTACACATACACTGTAACTTTAAAAATATACGTCCAGTCTTCATATAAATCATATTCGAACTCAGCACACTTAAAATACAAACATATCCAAAAATCACACAAATCCATCCAGTGGATAAAAAGATAGATGGAAGTCCTTTATGACCAACCGCAAGCACATTTTCATGCCCAAAACAGTTCCATAAATTTGGGCTGTGCGGTTGGTCAATTTCATGCAGAAAAACAACTAAGTCCCATTCGAACGGGCGTTCGAATCTTCGAACGGGACTTAGTCTCTGCAGCTGAAAGTTCAGTATGGGAGAAGGTAAGGTGTTCGCGGAAATGTGTAGCCGATTTTAGTTCCATGGATTTGGCTACACATACCGCTGACCTCGTTCGACTAAATTAAAATGGCCCCCGCCACGTGTTCCTTTGTCGAATGGCGGCCACTTCGACGACTTCGGCACTTCGGATACAGTCGAAGTGCCATATAAAAAGTACCAATCCTTCCCCACAGGATTAAAAGGGCCAGAATGAGTGACATACACTCTGGTATGGCCGAATACTGTTTTTAACGGGCCCAATCTCCCAGGGCCATAGTCATGTGGGAGGAGGCTGGCAAATAGGCTTCTCCACAATCCAGGGAAGCAGGGCAATTTCTCATTTAAAGGGCCGGTTGCAAATAGCAGTTTGTAACACTATATAATAGCACATGGGTTTTTAAAATTGAAACGTTAACTGATAATAGGTGCTAGCCACAGCGGGGGAAATTGGCAACACCTTAAGACGGAAGCACCGCCATTGTCAAGATTTGTTAACCTTGGGCTTTTCCTCAAGACAAAGTAATATTGTAAAGCGCTACGGAATCTGTTGGCGCTATATAAATGGCAATAATAATAATAGTCCCTACACTTCTTTGTCTTATGATATTTTTTGACCGAGAATTTCACAGGGGTATTTAGTAAAGTGAGCATTGTCTGTAATTCAAATTGAATTTTAAACTTAAAGAAACACACTGTTGCACGCACACAGCTTTCCAGTGCTTCTCAATGAGGTGTAGTATAGCTCATTAAGAAGGGGAGAGGTAAGCGTAAGTCAGCACAGCTAGCTCTCTGGATCTAACAGAATAGGACAAAATCCTCTCTTTCTGCCCCCAAATATAACAGTATCAATTTTTAATGAAATAGCAGTTTTATAAATTGTCACAAATATGACAGACTACAGACACACACTTCGGCATGCAGACATCTTTAAGTGTGTTGTGTCCCTTTAAGGCCAAAATAGCTTAACTTGAACCATTCTTCCAGTATGGCCTTAAGTTTGAAATTCCCTTATTAATTCAAACCCAGTATGTGTCAAAACTCCTGCTGACCAGCTCTCGGGCGATTTAACTCTCTAAATCAACATTACAGGAAAAAACAAAGACCATAAATCAGTTCTCTTTTTGACCTCTTCCCTTCGTAGGTGCAGAGGTCAGAGGGGAAAAAGGCACAAAATATGCCGTTGGTAATTTATGTCCCATTATAATTTGTGGATTTTAGTCCAAAACAGCTTTATTATACAGTCACCATTTTAATGAACACAAAAATAATTAGATACAATCCTTAAGCGTGACCATTCATATACAAATCTCTAAATCTTGACCAAACCACTCATCCCTATGAGAGATTTGTCCTACCTGGAGATTTGTCCTAAATGCTTCTCTGTGAGAAGCATTAGAATGGCCAATGTCCAGCACTAACAAGGAAATAAGGGTGGATCTTTGGAAAATAGTTGTGCAAATTCAAGTTAATGCATATTTTGCAACAATTATATGCATTAAAAAAAAATACATATAATGCTTTTTGGTCACTGAGTTTCCCATTAGAAATAGACGTTATTAGTAGTATTTGAAGTTCGTGAAAAATACATAAAGATAATGTGGAATTTAGAGATATACGTTAGGGGTCATATTTAGGCTTACGGTATGCATCAGGATGACACCATAAGGTATGATTCAATATGACATCATAAAGTGTCAATTAGGGTTCAGGTGTTGGTTACGCAATTTGGACTATGCTGAAAATCCCCAGATACATAGTTTAAAATGGGGCCATAGAGCAAACTGGGAGAGCAAGATAGCTAAAACATGGAGTGAATCAAAAGGAAGATTGATCGGTAGACTAGTTAAGAAGAAAGGGATACCGCAGGAAGAAATGAGGAGGAATTGCTAAGTAATGATGCTTGGGTGGAGCCCTGTGCATTAAACATGTGGGAAAAGTGAATGGATGATATGGTACAGCAGTCTAACAATATAGAGAGGAGGGGTGCAATGAAAAAGGAGGAAGATCCTTTTTGGATGAAAGCCATGGAAACGAGAGAGGGAGATATGCAGAGCAGTGGGAAACAGAGTTTAATGGACATATCACAAATCAATAAAGAGATGGGGAGAGAGCCGGCACAATAACCACTACAGTGCACGGAAAGAAAAATGGGGAAGGAGGCAGGAAGGAAAGATGGGGAAAAAAGCAAAGCACAATTAAGAGATACAATTGGAAATGAGGCTGTGGGAAGAGTGGAAGAAAAATACGTTGAATATTTAAAATAGGAGGAAGCTGGATAAGGAAAGTAATGGAAAAGAGGGGAAGAACAATGGGCAAAGCACAAAAAAAGAAGGAATAGGTATAGGGAGAACATGGGAACAATACAGAAGGAGTCTAGTGGAGCAAGGCCAAAGTTTATTTTATTTTTATTTCAGTTTGTTACGGAGAGATTATTAGAGAGTTACTATATCAGCTTTGCACATTATCCTATTGGTGAAGCTGTAGGCTGTGATCGAGGTCCGTTGCCAAGTATTCTTAGTGATATCATTTTACGGGGATACGGGTGACATTTGAAAACGGTATGATGCTTATAAACACACCAAAATACAATAGTCAATTTAAACAAAAAAAAAAAGCATTTAAGAAATTTCTGTGTCTGCTTTTTTTTTTGTTTTTTTCTCTTACAGCTTATCTCAGCCACACACAGGCAGAGAAGTAAGTACAAAGTGCTGACTGAATTATTGGAGATAAGTACGGACATGAAATTAACCCATCCTACTTAGACTTCAAGCAAAATCCTTAGGATATCTCAGCAGATAATGAGTCCTTGTTCACGCTCTCTGATCTTTCCAAAACAGCATATGTTATCCACAGCCTTCTATTTCACTTCTATTATTGTATTACTGTGTTACCGCCGTGTGGAGCCAAGTTAGAAGGGAAAAAATAGGATTCTCTCTTTTCTGCAGTAAGTGGCATCGCAGGCACCATTAGAGCTTGCTGCAGTGGTTATGGTGTTTAAATGCCCTCCAAACATACTTTTTGAATGCTCACAATTTTCTTTTTTTTTTAATCATTATTTCCAGCAGCCTGGCTACTCTGCCTTCTAATGATCTCATGTAGGGTAAGCCTCGTTCACCCATTAATCTGCCAATGTAGCTCACACCAGTCTTCTTACGAAAGTTGTTCTGTGAGCGTAAATACAAGGATTTGTACAGATTAAAAATGCACTGCCTGCTTGTGCCCTTCAAGTCAGCTTCTTTCTTTTGCCACGGCTGGCTGTGCAGTGAGACAGGCAGGTAGCTATGGTGTTTGGTAAAGTGTTCTCCAAATAGCTTCTGCAAGTAAAAAAGACTGACTTTGGACACTTGGAAGACTGAAGGGGAAGCTAAACTTCCTCAAGTGATGTCAGTGGGAAAGGGGGTGGAGTCAGGATATCAGAGATCTACCCGAAAGTAAAGTTAATGTTGAGTATTTAAAAAGTAATTTCCCAGAGGCAGCTACTTAGCACCATATCCACTACAATAATCTGTAGTAGTTATAGAGCTGCATGTGCTCCTTTAAGAACTTTTTCCCAAGGTTATCTATTGATTTGCCACAATACAGTACTCAAACCAATTGATGACCGCATCTGGGAAGTCTGGATTTGTTTTAGAGTTCTGGGTATGACATTCCAACATTTTAAATAGCCAAAGAGGTACGTATTTGTTTCAGGGCTGTGGGTGGGAGTGTGGGCTGGAATGAGGACTTTTCCAGGAATTAGTAGGTGACTTATCAACTGAAGATCAATAAATGGATTAAAAAAACTTTTTTTTTTTTTTAAATGAAAGGCAGATATATAATGAAAACAGA